>NC_079192.1:132221969-132545384 GCF_029499605.1 Hyla sarda | reverse complement strand
GCAGAGACGCGCGACTAAACTAATATGAGGCATGGAACATCTTAGCTATGAGGAGCGATTAAAGGAGTTACAATTGTTTAGTCTTGAGAAGAGACGTCTACCTGTGAAGTCTAATATCATTTTCTCTCTGTCCTCCAGTCGAGTGGAAATGTATTCCATTGTATAATCAGTGGGTGGTCAGATGGAAGTGGTACTTAGATTGCAGCCATCTGTTCTAGGTTTTAAAAAAACGCCGGGATATCGGTCAATCACTGATAGGTGAGTGTACCTTCTCACTATTTCCTACTTCCATTGGTAAATCGATAGATCCTAAACAGATCACCTATTTTACCGGTGTAACGGCACTTAGTGCCTGTATCTCTGTTCTTTTCTCTGCATGCTACTATTACGATTTGATAGATATGGGTCCCAACTGGTCCCCTTGAGGGATCCCTGGCCCCATATGTCCTGCTTGCAGCCACTGGAGGTGTTCAGAAACAGCAGGACTACCTGTATAACAAAGTTCAGTAGAGATTAATGGGAGTAGCATGCATAGCATAGCTCTAATATTTAGGCTGTTTGTGTAAATGGGGGAGTTGTGCTATGGTGTTTAGGCAACTCCTATTAATGTCAATGGGAGTTACACACACTGCTTATAAGGCCATGTTCACACTACGGAACTTCTGTGCCAAATTTCACATTGGAATTCGTCACGAAGATTCCGCTGCAGCAGCTTCCAGTATTTCTGTGGGCTCCGCATGGAATGCATAGCTGTCTATGAGATTAAGGCTTCAGTGGAGAGAGCTTCACTACCTCTACATTGATTTCAGTGGGGAAAAGTGTCTTCTGGTGGCTGCTTTAAATTGCCAAACTGGAATTGTGGGTCCCCTCTTCTTCTAATTGGTGTTAAAGTAAAAGAATATTATTTAGGTGCATATGCTTTGCCACCACTGATAGGCCTACTCGGTCTTTGCCTGCTCACTGAATGGACCAGTCAGATTATTGTGGTATTTATGGTGATCTTCATAGTTAAAACTATGAACATTAATGGAGAAGGGAAGCAAGCACAAGTGTAGGTCTACAAACAGATGTGACCTTAACCCGCCTACTATGTAAGCTGTAATATACCGTATTAAAACCCATGTGGAACCAGAGCCTCCAAAACAAGAATCAGATGCCACTGCCATACCGTGAAGATCCATGGATTAGCACCATTACCCAGCAATGCATGACACATAATGTCTGAGAAGTCTCCGTCCCAACGTACATAACATAATTAGAATTGTGGGCTACAGTAGGACAAGTTTAAGTATAAGATTTCTTGTCTGACCTAGATTCGTGGAAGAGCCATAAATCACTAATAGTTCTAAAAAGTCCCATAGGAATTGCCCAGCATCTAGTAGATACAGGATAAGGTAAACCAAAGTCCTATTTTTTAAAATAACAATCTATACGAAGCACTGTTTATTTAGAAATATACAAAACCATTGAATTAACGCTAACGCATTTCAACTCCTTCCAGATACTTAAAGGGGTACTCCAATGGAAAACTTTTTTTTTTTTAATCAACTGGTGCCAGAAAGTTAAACAGATTTGTAAATTACTTATATTAAAAAATCTTAATCCTTCCAGTACTTATTAGCTGCTGAATACTACAGAGGCAATTATTTTCTTTTTAGAACACAGTGCTCTCTGCTGATATCATGACCACAGTGCTCTCTGCTAACACTTCTGTCCTTTTTAAGAACTTTCCATAGTAGGAGAAAATCCCCATAGAAAACACATGCTGCTCTGGTCAGTTCCTAAAATTGACAGAGATGTCAGCAGAGAGCACTGTGTTCCAAAAAGAAAATAATTTCCTCTGTAGTATTCAGCAGCTAATAAGTACTGGAAGGATTAAGATTTTTTAATATATGTAATTTACAAATCTGTTTAACTTTCTGGCACCAGTTGATAAAAAAAAAAAAAAAAAAAAAAAAAAAAGTTTTCCACTGGAGTACCCCTTTAACCTGTTCAGGACCTAGGGCGTAATTTTACTCCCCGGTGCCCTGGTACTTAAGGACTCAGGGCGCCGGGCAGAGATCAGAAGCGGATGCCTGCTAAAATGCTTCTGCAGGCATCTAGGGCAAACGCCGAGGGGGGCCATGCAGGCCCCCCATGTCGGCGATCGCCGCAAATCGCAAGGGAAATCGCCCTTGCGATCTGCGGCGATACCGGGCTGATCGGGTCTCTGGGACCCGACCGCCTGGTAATTTTGCATGATCCCGGCTGTCACAGACAGCCAGGACCATGCTGGAGCCTAGGAACGAGGTGGCAAGCCTGCCACCTCCTCCGATCCCCTGCGATCCGTTGGTTAGTTAACCGACCAATCGCAGGGGGGGGGGCGGTTACTTCCTCCCGCCCTGCCCGGCCCCTGAAAGTCCGGAGAGGACGGGAGGAAGACCGGAGGACGTGGCGGGGGACGGGGGAGTGCTGGGGACCGGCCCCGGTACTTACCTCGTCCCTGAAGACCCGGATCCCGGCGATGAAGATGGCGGCGGCGACAGGTGAGTAGATCTTCAGCCGCGGTCGGGCCCTTTACAGCAATGCACGTCGCCGTAAAGCGACATGCATTGCTGTAATGGGACCCTGTATACTACAACTCCCAGCATGCCCATACAGCCCTTGGCATCTGGGCATGCTGGGAGTTTCAGTTTTGCAACATCTGGAGGTCCACAGTTTTTGGACCACTGTGCCCTTCCAGATGTTGCAAAACTACACATCCTCAGCATGCCCTTACTGTCCAGGCATGCTGGGAGTTGTAGTTCTGTAACATCTGGCCCTTCAGATGTTGCAGAACTACAACTCCCAGCATGCCTGGACAGTTTTGGCATACTGGGAGTTGTAGTTTTGCAACATCTGGAAGGGCACATATTGGGAACCACTGTATTAGTGGTCTGCAAACTGTAGTCCTCCAGATGTTGCAAAACTACAACTCTAAGCATTCTGGGAGTTGTAGTTCGGCAACATCTGGCTCTAAAGATGTTGCCGAACTACTACTTCCAGCATGCCTGAGAATGTTTGGGAGTTGTGGTTTTGCAACAACTGGAGGCACACTGGTTGGGAAACATTGTCTGTTTCCTAACTCAGTGTTTCCCAACCCGTGTGCCTCCAGCTGTTGCAAAACTATAACTACCAGCATGCACTGATAGACTGTGCATGCTGGGAGTTGTAGTTTTGCAACAGCTGGAGGTCCCCCCCCCCCACATGGGCAGGGGGCTTACAGTGATTATCAGGCTGCAAGTTTGCGATGCAGCAAATTTTGCACGGCAGCTCAAACTCGCAGCGGGGAAACTCGCTGTAATCCCCCGCCCGTGCGACTGTACCCTAAAAACAATACACTACACTAACACAAAATAAAATAAAAAGTAAAAAAAACACTACATATACACATACCCTTACACAGCCCCCCTCCCCTCCCCAATAAAATGAAAAACGTCTGGTACGCCACTGTTTCGAAAATGGAGCCTCCAGCTGTTGCAAAACAACAACTCCCAGTATTGCCGGACAGCCGTTGACTGTCCAGGCATGCTGGGAGTTTTGCAACAGCTGGAGGCACCCTGTTTGGGAATCACTGGCGTAGAATACCCCTATGTCCACCCCTATGCAAATCCCTAATTCAGGCCTCAAATGCACATGGCGCTCTCACTTCGGAGCCCTGTCGTATTTCAAGGCAACAGTTTAGGGACACATATGGGGTATCGCCGTACTCGGCAGAAATTGCCTAACAAATTTTGGGGGGCTTTTTCTCCTTTCACCCCTTATGAAAAGGTGAAGTTGGGGTCTACACCAGCATGTTAGTGTAAAAAAATAAATTTTTTACACTAACATGCTGGTGTTGCCCTATACTTTTCATTTTGACAAGAGGTAAAAGGGAAAAAAGCCCCCCAAAATTTGTAATGCAATTTCTCCCGAGTACGGAGATACCCCATATGTGGGCGTAAAGTCCTCTGGGGGCGCACAACAAGGCCCAGAAGGGAGAGTGCACCATGTACATTTGAGGTGATTTGCACAGGGGTGGCTGATTGTTACAGCGGTTTTGACAAACGCAGAAAAAAAAAAAAAACACATGTGACCCCATTTCGGAAACTATACCCCTCACGGAATGTAATGAGGGGTGCAGTGAGAATTTACACCCCACTGGTGTCTGACAGAGCTTTGGAACAGTGGGTTGTGCAAATAAAACATTTTGTACAGCCCACTGTTTCAAAGATCTGACAGACACCAGTGGGTTGTAAATGCTCACTGTACCCCTTGATACGTTCTTCAAGGGGTCTCGTTTCCAAAATGGTATGCCATGTGGGGGTTATTTTGCTGTCCTGGCACCATAGGGGCTTCCTAAATGCGACATGCCCCCGAGCAAAATTTGCTCTCAAAAAGCCAAATATGACTCCTTCTCTTCTGAGCATTGTAGTTCGCCCGTAGTGCACTTCAGGTCAACTTATGGGGTACCTCCATACTCAGAAGAGATGGGGTTACAAATTTTGGGGGGTATTTTCTGCTATTAACCCTTGCAAAAATGTGAAATTTGGGGGGAAACACACATTTTAGTGAAAAAAATTATATATTTTTTTTACATATGCAAAAGTCGTGAAACACCTGTGGGGTATTAAGGCTCACTTAATTCCTTTTTACGTTCCTCAAGGGGTCTAGTTTCCAAAATGGTATGCCATGTGGGGGGGGGGGGGTTGCTGTTCTGGCACCATAGGGGCTTCCTAAATGCAACATGCCCCCCAAAAACCTTTTCAGAAAAACGTACTCTCCGAAATCCCCTTGTCGCTCCTTTGCTTCTGAGCCCTCTACTGCGCCCGCCGAACACTTTACATATGAGGTATGCGCTTACTCGAGAGAAATTGGGCTACAAAAATAACAATCCATTTTCTCCTTTTACCCCTTGTAAAAATTCAAAAATTTGGTCTACAAGAACATGCGAGTGTAAAAAATGAAGATTGTGATTTTTTTCTCCTTCACTTTGCTGCTATTCCTGTGAAACACCTAAAGGGTTAAAATGCTGACTGAATGTAATTTTGAATACTTTGGGGGGTGCAGTTTTTATAATGGGGTCATTTGTGGGGTATTTCTAAGATGAAGACCCTTCAAATCCACTGCAAACCTGAACTGGTCCCTGAAAAATTGTGATTTTGGAAATTTTGCGAAAGATTGGAAAATTGCTGCTGAACTTTGAAGCCTTCTGATGTCTTCCAAAAGTAAAAACACGTCAATTTTATAATGCAAACATAAAGTAGACATATTGTATATGTGAATAAAAAAAATAATTTTTGGAATATCCATTTTCCTTACAAGCAGAGAGCTTCAAAGTTAGAAAAATGCTAAATTTTCCAATTTTTCATCACATTTTTGGATTTTTCACCAAGAAAGGATGCAAGTTACCACAAAATTTTACCACTATGTTAAAGTAGAATATGTCACGAAAAAACAATCTCGGAATCAGATTGATAACTAAAAGCATTCCAGAGTTATTTATGTTTAAAGTGACAGTGGTCAGATGTGCAAAAGATGCTCTGGTCCTAAGGTGTAAAATGGTTGGGTCCTTAAGGGGTTAAGCATAGTTAATTAAACCCTGCTAATATGTCAAACCCATCAACATTCTAGCAGGGTTTCTACGTGTGTACCAGTCACGGTGTCTTGTCCGAGCACTGGAATGACACTATCAGCGGTGTTGAGGAGGTATGCTGATCACGCTAATGTTCTCTGTTGCTTCAAAAGCCCTAAATGCATCTTGTGGAGTTGTATTATGAGTGACTAGCTTGATATTATCACTACTGCTCTATTTTATATGTAGAGCAATAAGGACCATGCTAAAGTGGACGTCACAGGGAAGACAAATCTTTATGAGCAGTTAGGTAGGTTCACACAGGGCTTCACACAGCAGTAACTTCTGCCCAGGGTACAGAGGGAACAAATTACTCACAAGAGTCTAGTACTGCTCGGAACTTCCTACATTTATTTTACATCAATCCATCTGTACACCTAAATATCAGAGGAGAAAGAGGCTAGATGTAATCAGCCATACACTCCAGGTAACGCCATCCTGCCACTTGATGTTTCAGAAGTCTTCACCCCTTGAGCTTCTACAATTTGCTTCTACGGCTGTGGCTGATTTCTCCTCTTCCTTCATGTCGTTCACCTGATACAAGTGACTAAAGTCCAGTAGGACCAGCATGGCCTCTGAATTTGTATTGTGTTTATGACTCAATAGATTTTATTTGCATTCATTTATCTTTGAGTGCCATTGATTTCTCATATGACTTCATTTATGCTAGGGTTTTTTTATTTTATTTTTTTGGGTGAAAAAACACTTCGGCCAGATGTTAGCTGCAAGTCAATAGGGAATTGCAAAATGCTATACCCACTTGGCGTTTTTTTCCTTTGGCTTCATTTTACTCCTTTTTGGGCTTTTATTTTTTTTCAGTGGCAGTTTTCAAAATGGCAGCATGTTGGGACTATGCTGTTTTTTTTCACTGAAATCTTGGCATTTTTCTCCCATAGAAGTCTATGAAAGAGAAAAATATGCCATTAAAACACAATGTGGCTTTTGCATTTGGGTTTTTCTTGTGGCATTTTTTTCTTATTATTTTTACTAAAGGTTTAAAAAAATTAACAGAAATAGAAAAAAACTGCCAAAAGAGAAATTTCCACACAAAGGTAAAAGTACCAGAAAAATCGCAAAAATGCAGAAAAATCCAATGGCAGTTTTTTCTGGCAGTTTTTCCAGCTTTTACATTTTTTTTTGCCAAAAAAAACTACAGGCAAAAAAATTTTTTTACATCATTTCAATGACAGGGCATGGAGCACAAATAAACTTTTTGTCATATTTGAGCATTATCAGTTCTATTCATATGAATTCTGAAATATATGTGAGAGGATCAAAAATTACTATTACTATTAGGCTAAGTTTCCACTGTTTTTTTTTTCTGGCAGTTTTTGGATATCTGCCACTGCAGTTTCTGAGCCAAAGCCACAAGTTTATTCAAAAGGAATAGGACATATAAAGGAAGGACTTACACTTCTCCTCCCTTATGGATCCACTTCTGACTTTGGCTCAAAAACTGCAGTGGCTGATATCCAAAAACTGCCAGAAAAAAACAAGTGGAAACTTAGCCTTAGCCATTTTCATGTATCTGCTCACGTTACCACTTGTGGGCTTGGGTCAGAGGCATGTATATGCTCTAAAGTACCCACTTACAACCTTTATTAGGTGAGAAGTTTGCATAACCCAAGTAATTGGATTCCCTCTTTTGTTTGCTAATACTGTGGCGCCCCGTGCAACTCACCTCACAACCCTCTAAGATGTTGTCAGCCTCACCGGGTCTCTTACTTTATGGCCCCCATAGCGTCTTCCTGCCTTGCCTCGGTGGTAGGTTCTCTAGATATTAATACAGGAGTGTATAACAAAACATAATGAAATGCAAAAAAGTTATGACATGTGCTAAGAAGTATGCTGCTTATTTACAAACGATTCCGATATAGAACACTGTTGCTGACAATATTCACCTTGGGAGACATTTTGTTTCTATTATTATCCCACAGCTTAGTGCAACAGCTGTTTTGCGCAGTCTGTCAGTACACTTTGTGAATGGCCTCACCTCTGCTGATTCAAACAATTGCTAAGGGACATACTTTCTGGTTGCACCCTGCTAGATGATGCTTTATATCATCACAATTCCTTCACAGAGTATAACTTTCCACGGAATCTGTCAGCTGCAGTTCATATTCCAAACTGCTGATACTGTTAGATAGCTGTTAAGACAAGGAGACACATATTACCTTTCATATATGTCTGTGCTTCCATAGCGTAGGAAAATTATTTTAGCCTCTTGTTTAAAGAGTCATTCCCAAGCCTCTGAAATTGTAAGGGCTAGAATGCCTCCTGCTCCGCCTCCTTGACCCTGCTTGATTGACAGTCTGTTGGAAGCTCAGCCCTGTTTGCAATTCTCGTTTCTATGTAGTGCATATAAATTGTACATAAGTGTTAAATTTGGAAACTAGGTTTGGCATCCAGCTGACTGTCAATCAAGCAGGAACAGAGATGGCAGGGGGAGTGAGGAGGCGTTCCAGCCTTCAGTACTTCAGAAAATAAAAGCTTTTTCTATGTTATGAAAGCTCAGACCGATATATGAAAGGTACCATTGTGTCTCCTTGCCCTAACAGGCATCTATCTAACTGTCAGCAGTTTGGAACATGAAGTGCGACTGACAGATTCCCTTCAAAATGGCACAGAATACAATGCCAGGAGAGATGCCAACCACAATACTTTTCCAAAGGCAGCTGCTTTATCACTCTTTATTGTGTGTCAGCAGTGCAGGCATACAACAAACATCATACCAGACTTGTCTTCTCTGTGTATTTTTAACACATCATTCACTATCATATGTCAACAGGGATTGCTAAGAGAAGAATTGATTCTCATATCTGAGTCACTTGTATGTACTGTAAGCATGTAAAACTATCATTTTGCTATCAAGTTAGTAATGTCACTGACTTCATGAGTGTCACAACGGTAGTGCCATTCAAACATATCTATATTCCCCCTAGTTTATAGTGGTGTGTTTGGGATAGAGACTAGATTGTAAGTCCAATTGGGGTCAGGCACTGGTGGGAGTGCTGAAGATCTGTTTACAGCTTCATATGTTCATATATTTATGAAAAATGGAGAATAAAAATATTAGCAGTAGCAGTAAATCCACAACAAATCTGCATGATATTGCAGTCTTTAGTTTGGTAATACTGCAGGTTTCCAACAGCAGAAAAATCCATAGCATTTCTGCTAGATGTGGCAATTCTCATAAGTAAGCGATCAGGTTAGTTTTGTATCACTCTTACACAATTTGACCATGTGTAACCAAGAACATATATACCATAGTGGCAGAACATGCGGCTGCTATGAGGCCAATCTAGAGAAGGGGCCTCATGCTGGATGGCCGCATTCCTTTTCAACTGCTAAGTAATTGTGCAGAACTTCTCTCTCTATTGTACAGCAAATTAAAGTGCAGGGTATTGACCAATGGGTCATGAAAAGCAAGGGGAAATAAACACCAGACCTTGCTCTGCAGGGGGGCTAAATCAGATAACATAATAGGAGGCCCATTTCGATATTTGCCACGGGGCTCTCTTTTCTTCTACGTACACCACTGTGTGTAAGGCTACATTCATATCACGGATGTGTGATACGGTTGCTGGATCTGCCGGAGAAATTTAAAAAACGTCCGCTGCCGTATCCCTGCTGGACCCGCTCTGCATCCCATTCATTTAAAAGAGCAGAACGGAGTAAAATAGTGACTCCAGTTGGCTCATTTTTGGACTGTATCCGTTTTTTTTTGCCTGACTGAAAAATGTGGTTTGCCAGTTTTAGGTCCAGCAATAAAACTGATACGGTTTATAAATAAGCCGACCGGAGTCACTATCTGACTCCAATCGGCTCATTTATATGAATGGAATGCAATAGGACTACAGCAGGGGGCAGGGATTAGGAATGAGTGTGTTGCACGTTAGGATGCATTCACATCACGATTGTGTGATATGGCTGCCAGATACTCCGGTGACATTTAAAAACAGGCCACTGCCGCATCCCCACTGCTTCACACAATCGTGATGTGAATGCATCCTAACATGCTTATTCCTAATCCCTGCCCCTTCTGTGCTATGAAAGCAAAGTGATGTTGTGGAGTCATATATATATAAACAAAATAATGCAGCACTGCTTGACTGAATCAACCAGCGCCCAAAGACCTGATGAGGGTCTTGAAAAAGGCTCTTTATGAGCTGAAACTTTGCTGTTTTTGTCATGAGTGAACAAAGTTCTCACATTTTTTGAAAATCATTCGGAGTGCTGTGCCAATTTTTGGTTATATATATATATTTATTTATACATATATATTGTGAGACGGTGAAAAGTATTGTGGTGGATGGGCAATATGTGTCACCAAGGCTCCTGGCTTTGGTGAAGTAAGAGCCAGTATTCATTCAATGTCTGTGCTGCAATGCAGTCTGACACTATGGCCGTAGTATGGCTGGAAGGCCAAGCTGAGACAGCTCTTACTGGGAATGACCAAGTGCAGGGTGGGTGTCATTCCCCACAATCCAGGCCACCTTTTGTTGGCCTTAAAGGTAACCTGTTTCACCAGCTGAGGGAAATTTTCTAGTTTCTCACACTGCCAGAGAGAGCTGCATGTGGAGTTCTTCCCTATGTTTGCTCCAAGGTTGGAAGCTGGTGAGCAGCCTGTCTGGAGGCCTGGAAAAGACTTGCTTGATGCCACATGACATGGAACCAGGTGTGAACAAACACCTAAGGAATACAGGTGGACTTTTGTTACATTTTCCTTTGTTCTGCATTTAAAGACAGTTCGTTTGCTGTGTGACAAGTGTAAATAAAACACTGAACTTTGATTTGGAAAATACTGCTTCCTTGCCTTTATACTGCAACCGCACCTATTTGCAAGAGCGTCACTATAGATATATATATATATATATATATATATATATATATATATGCATAGAAGATAAGCTCAGAAGCAAAGTACCCGCACTCACCATTAGATTAACGACAGCCGGCTCCTAGGAATATATGATGGTTAGACCAACGGAACGGGGACCATGCTGTAACGGGCGCTCAGGAGTGAGGCGATAACCGGTTATTTCGTGCTATATGCGCTTCATCCGGCCTCTCAGGCCAGATGAAGCGCATATAGCACAAAATAACCTGTTATCGCCTCACTCCTGAGCGCCCGTTACAGCATGGTCCCCGTTCCGTTGGTCTAACCATCATATATTCCTAGGAGCCGGCTGTCGCTAATCTATTGGTGAGTGCGGGTACTTTGCTTCTGAGCTTATCTTCTATGCACATTGATTTTTCCTATGTTTTGGACTTTCCCAGCACCACCATAGCTGACGGCTTTATCAGACCCGCCTCCGTTTGAGCTGTTCAACTGGAGCTTAACCCTGTCATTACTGAATTAATCGCAAGTAGTGCTATCCCTTCCTTTCCTATTCACTGTTATATATATATATATATATATATATATATATATATATATATACTTATTTATAATTAGTGAAAAGGCAACCTTTTTAGGTACATGGAAACTGCAAAATAGTACTTTTTGCAGAAGAAAATGCTTGTAGTTTTACTGATTTCATTGTGTTGTTTCCTAGTGCTTTGGCCTTTATCAGCTTTTACACTAAAGCTCTAATTCAAGCTGAGGCGCATAGGAAAAACTTTAATCACAAATTTACTTTTATTTATTAATAGGGAAGCAGCTTACAGCTGGAAACGTGTCCACCAGTAAGCTTCACGCCAATGTGTGACCTTTGTCCTATTTTTCCACTGTTGTTTTTGGGCACATAATCCTCTGATTAACAAAATACTCATGCCTATTTAAAACGTGTACTGCATATATAAATAGTGTAGTTCTAAACAAGATGAATAGTATCATATCTGGTGTAAGTTCGTTGCAGCGCTGGAAAAAGGGCATGTGCATATATTTTAGATCTGGCTCATAAGTCTTTGATCTAAGCTATATTGTAAAAACAAGTTGAAAAATATATCCTTAAATGGTACTTTGGTATAGAAACCCCATTTCAGATGACAATTCCATGTTTAGGATCCATGAGGGGTACAGCTTACTTCCTCAGGGATGATCCTGGATGATGCTGGAGAATACCATATGAAACCTGTATGCCTCCATGCCGAACTGTATCTCCTCTTGTATCCAGACTAGAGGTCGTTTCACTCTTGGGTTCTGTTCACACACCCTAATGGTTAAAGAACAGAAGAGGTAATGGAATTCTCAGCTCACCCTCCAGGGCCCCAGGCGCACGGACTGTGCGAGGCAGCACTACTGTAGCAAAACAAGAAACTGGATGTCCAGCGCCAAGATTCGTGCAAAACGGATTCTTTAATGCTTAAAAAGCCATAACAGGGGTCAATGTGACGCGTTTCAGGTGCGTTAGCACCCTTAATCGTACATATGTACGATTAAGGGTGCTAACGCACCTGAAACGCGTCACATTGACCCCTGTTATGGCTTTTTAAGCATTAAAGAATCCGTTTTGCACGAATCTTGCCGCTGGACATCCAGTTTCTTGTAATGGTTAAAGAGTACCTGTCATCAAACCATATTTTCTAAACTAACTCAGAACATATTCATTAACTACTCCTAACACCCCTCCTGCCCTAAAAAAAAATTTGTGTGAGCTCCCGGAAGGAGAAAGTGTACATTCCACAGCAGGCATGATGTCACTGAAGCCTGTGAGAGCTGTGCCTCGCCATGCCCTGCACACACTTCCTGAGTTTGGACTTCTGCAAGTTCGGATGGAGACCAAATTAACTTTTTGGGAACAGAACAGGGCCACCTAGTGGGTGTTTTTTCATTCACATTAAAAACATATAAAGGTTGAGAATTTTAACAGCAAGTAAATAGCAAAGTGTCTCATAATACATAGTAACATAGTAAGTAACATAGTTCATAAGGTTGAAAAAAGACCAGAGTCCATCAAGTTCAACCTATAACCCTAATGAGTCCCTAATTGAGTTGTGTTGATCCAGAGGAAGGCAAAAAACCCTCATAACTAGAGGTAAAAATTCCTTCCTGGCAAATATGGCAGTCAGAATAAATCCCTGGATCAACGTTCTGTCCCTATAAATCTAGTATACATAACCAGCGATGTTGTTATTCTCCAAAAATGCATCCAGCCCCTTTTGAACTCTTTTACAGAGTTCACCATGACCACCTCATCTGGCAGAGAATTCCACAGTCTCACTGCTCTTACAGTAAAGAACCCCTCCTGTCTGTGCTGGTGCAGAAACCTTCTTTCCTCTAGACGTAGAGGATGCCCCCTTGTTATAGATACAGTCCTGGGTATAAATAGGTCATGGGAGAGATCTCTGTACAGTCTCCTGATATATTTATACATAGTTATTAGGTCGCCCCTATGCCTTCTTTTTTCTAAACTAAATAACCCTAATTCTGATAATTTTATGGGTACTGTAGTCCTCCCATTCCCTGTATTACCCCGGTTGCCCGTCTTTGAACCCTCTCCAGCTCCACTATATCTTTCTTGTACACTGGTGCCCAGTACTGTATACAGTATTCTATGTGTGGTCTGACTAGTGATTTGTACAGTGGTAGAATTATTTCCTTGTCGTGGGCATCTATGCCCCTATTCATGCACCCCATGATTTTATTTGCCTTGGCCGCAGCTGCCCGACACTGGTCACTACAGCTAAATTTACTGTTATCTAAGACTCCTAAGTCCTTTTCCATGACAGTCATCCCAAATAACATAAGGAACAATATATTAAAAGTTTAGTTTGGTTACAGGTACTCTTTAACAAATGATTGTTTTGTTAAACTGTTGTTTGCCCCAAAAATGGCCACATACAGAAAAACATTTTTTATAGTATATGAACATGATCTTATATTGTAATCACTTACACTTGTATGGGATTCCGCACTCCGTTTCACACTTCTGAATTTCCGCTTCTGGAATTCTGCTAGCGGACTTCCGCAAGAGGAAATTCAGAAGTGTGAGGCTAGGTTCACACTACGGAATCTCCAGGCAGAAAATTTCAAACCGGAATTGCAGGCAGAAATTCCGTAGTGTGAACCTAGCCTGAATGGGAGTGTGGAATCCCATAGAAGTCTATGGGCTTTAATTTGAGGCAGAATTCCGCAAGCGGAAATTCTGCCATGTGAATAGACCCTAAGGCTAGGTTCAGACTACGGAATCTACGGAAAGAAAATTTCCACCCGGAGATTCCGAGTGCGGCCAGTGCCGACTGAATCTGTCGGCGCTAGGACCGCACGGACACTGCAGTCTCCAATAGACTGCAATGTGTTCCGCAAGTATCTCTGCCTGAAGAATGAGCAACACCATTCTTTAGGCGGAAATTTCCAAGCGGATTTTTCGCTCACAAATTCCGCTTCACAAATTCCGAAGTTTGAATTTGTGAACGGAAACCCATTCACTATAATATGCATTTTAGTAAGCGGAATTTCCGCCTGCAATTTCAAAGCAGAATTGCAGGCAGAAATTCCGTAGTGTGAACCTAGTCTAAGGCTGATTTCACTCAGATGTCATATTGATGCTTTTTTTTGTCTTTATCACTGCCACAACTCCCATCCCAGCCACATTGATGATGACCTGAACTAAAGACGGTCATTTCAAGTCTCCAGACTGAGGTCAGACTGGGCCATATGGACGTAACACAGATGCAGAAATGCAGATGAATTATGGTGGTATAGGTTTGCCAAATCTCTTAATATAAATATATATATATATATATATATATAGTGGACCCTCAAGTTACAATATTAATTGGTTCCAGGACGACCATTGTATGTTGAAACCATTGTATGTTGAGACCAGAACTCTATGGAAACCTGGTAATTGGTTCTAAAGGCACCAAAATGTCATCCAAAAACAGGAAAAAGTGAGAATTAAAGAAAAATAAGTAGATAACTAATATAGATAAAGCAAATCCTTACATATAAAATTAGGAAATATCTGCTGGGAACTGTAATCACTGTCTATGTCAGTGTTTCCCAAGTATGGAGCCTCCAGCTGTTGCAAAACTAAAAGGCTGTCCGGGCATGCTGGGAGTTGTAGTTTTGCAACAGTTGGGGGCACCCTGCTTGGGAAACACTGGTCTATGTAGAGGACAGGAGCTTCTTCAGGGTCCTGTACAGTACACGCAATGTCCTAAAAAAGTAATGGAGTCGCCCTCACCTGGTGTCCAAAGGAGCAGGTAACCCTGGCACAGGTAAAGTGTACAGAACATGTAGTTCCTCCCTGTACTGTAGGGGGCGCTATCAGACATCAGCCCATTCTGATTGGTCGGTTCTTCCAGCCATTGACACGTTTCACAGATCTGGACTGTCTGTAGTATTGTATGTTGAGTCTGGTTTCAACTTACGATGGTCCAGAAAAGACCATTGTATGTTGAAACTATTGTATGTTGAGGCCATTGTAAGTTGAGGGATCACTGTGTATAGGGGAATATGCAAATCAGCTCATTACATCACCTTTTCAGGTTAGCTTAGCTTTTTATATTCCGTAACTAGAGCTAAGCTGATACCAGGGAACACCGTCCGAAAAGGTGATGTAATGAGCTGATTTGCATATTCCCCTACCCAGAATGCCTGCGGAGTGCTTAGTGGCCCTTGAAAGCTCCGTCACACCAGAAGTGGTGAACTCTCCCTGAGTCAAATACTCATCCCGTTTATATATATATATATATATATATATATATATATATATATATATATAATCTCCAATCACAATCATCGCCTATTATCAGTCTAAAGCCAAAAACCTTTTCTTCAGCATACATCTGGTAGAATCCTTCGGCATACCTCCTTCTTGGAGCATATTTTTTTTTTGTCAATGAGTTTACTACATGTGAACTCTTTTCATGCCACTGTTGCACTACAAAATATCAAGGCATAAAAAGTCATGTCTATAGCCGACATCTAAACTGTTCTACACTAGAAATGTATCTAGTGCTTCTTAATAAAAAGCTTTATGTTGATCGCTTACAGTTGACTTGGTGAAGTCAGGTAACTCTCACAGCCAATGACTTCAGCCAGCCACTCGCTTTAGGAATCCGAAGCAGCTTATGTTCTGAAAACAGCAGTCAGCTGTGTCACTGCACAGAACAAGGGGAGGCTCCGGTGTCTTGTGTGTAACCTTGTGTGAGCTGAGCGGAGAGCGCTGGATCAACAGGAGATCTGTAAATGTTAATATGCATGGTATATGACAAGTATTATATGGTCAGCGCCAGAGCATAAACTGCGCCTTGAAGATGAATGTGGCCATATTCTGAAGAAAGTGGACATTCAATAAGAATGAGCGCACCTGCAGCTACGAGGGTTTTTATATTGTCCCTAACAGCCATCCCGGTCACATATCTCTTCAACTATGTTTCTACAGTCTATAGGTAAGTGAATGTGCAATGTGTATAGTGTATTTTATCTTCTGCTTTATGCATCAATATATTACAAGGAGGCTGATAACTGCTGAATGAACTAAGTATGTGTATAAATCATAATAAATTGTACAAGCACATATGGTAATAATTTCAGTATGTTTTACCACACATTAACACTTTCCTAGATGTTGGACTTTTGTAGAAATCTCAAGGATACATTTTAGCTGCCTGACTTGTGTAATATATATATATATATATATATATATATATATATATATATAATTACACAACTAGTGTAATTTGTCTAACAATTTCTATGGCAAACATACAGGGCCAGATTATCATTGGAGCTTTTGGAGCTCCTGCTCCGGGCCCCGCATGGCCAGGAAAGAAAGGAGGTCCCGCTCCCTCTGCATCATGCAGGTCCTAGTCAGCAGTCATTTAAAAACAGGGATCTCCACACAGAACATAATGGCAGTGACTGCCCGATCAGGACCTGCTTTGTACCTTCTGAATGCTGGAGGGGATGATTTCTTTGAGGACCTGTGATAATGTCACGATCATGTGACTTGCGGGCAGAGCTAAAGTTCCCTGAGCAGCCAGGAGAGCAGAGTGTATGTGGTGAGTTATTCCTGCAATCTGTTGGTGTGAAGTCAATGTATACAGCAGTGTTTCCTAACCAGGGTGCCTTCAGCTGTTGCAAAACATCATACTAGAGGCACCCTGGTTGGAAGACACTAATATACAGTATATACATGTGAGCTCCAGAGCTGCACTCACTATTCTGCTGGTGGGGTCACTTTGTACATCAGTGTTTCCCAACCAGGGTGCCTCCAAGTGTTGCACAACTACAACTCCCTGCATGCCTGGACAGCCAAAGGCTGTTTAGGCATGCTGAGAGTTGTAGTTTTGCAACATCTGGAGGCTGGTGAGGTCACAGTGTACATACATTACACTACTTATCCTGTACTGATCCTGAGTTATATCCTGTATTATACTCCAGAGCTGTACTCACTATTCTGCTGGTGAGGTCACTGTGTACATACATTACATTACTTATCCTGTACTGATCCTGAGTTATATCCTGTATTATACTCTGGAGCTGTACTCACTATTCTGCTGGTGGGGTCACAGTGTACAGGTCACAGTGTACATACATTACATTACTTATCCTGTACTGATCCTGAGTTATATCCTGTATTATACTCCAGAGCTGTACTCACTATTCTGCGTTTGGGGTCACTGTGTACATATATTACATTACTTGTTGGGGGTTGATGTCAGTGAGCACTTAGTAGTGACATCGGGGGTGATGTCACCGGTGAAGTCAGGGGGTGATATCTGAGCACTCAGTGGTGATATCGAGGGTGATGTCAGTCAGCACTCAGTGGTGATGTCAGTGAGCACTCAGTGGTGAGATTAGTTCAGTGGGGATCAAAAGTTTGGACACCCCAGGTTAAAATTTGTATTAATGTGCATAAAGAAGCCAAGGAAAGATAGAAAAATCTCCAAAAGGCATCAAATTACAGATTAGACATTCTTATAATATGTCAACAAAAGTTAGATTTTATTTCCATCATTTACACTTTCAAAATGACAGAAAACAAAAAAATGACGTCTGTAAAAGTTTGGGCACCCTGCAGAGTTAATATCTTGTACTGCCCACTTTGCCAAGTATCACAGCTTGTAAACGCTTTTTATAGCCAGCCAAGAGTCTTTCAATTCTTGTTTGAGGTATATTTGCCCATTCTTCCTTACAAAAGTCTTCCAGTTCTTTGAGATTTCTGGGTTGTCTGTCACGCACTGCTCTTTTAAGGTCTATCCATAGATTTTCAATTATGTTGAGGTCAGGAGATTGTGAAGGCCATGGCAAAACCTTCAGTTTACGCCTCTTGATGTACTCCCCCGTGGATTTCGAGGTGTGTTTAGGATCATTATCCATTTGTAGAAGCCTTCCTCTCTTTAACTTCAGCTTTTTCACAGATGTCATCAAGTTAGCATCCAAAATTTGCTGGAATTTTATTGAATCCATTTTTCCTTCTACTTGTGAGATGTTCCCTGTGCCACTGGCTGCAATACAACCCCAAAGCATGATTGATCCACCCCCATGCTTAACATTTGGACAGAGGTTCTTTTCATTAAATTCTGTTCCCCTTCTTCTCCAAACATACCTTTGCTCATTCCAGCCAAAAAGTTCAATTTTAACCTCATCGGTCCACAGAACTTGTTTCCAAAATGCATCAGGCTTGTCTATATTTTCATTTGCAAAGTTCAAACGCTGATTTTTGGTGAGGATGTAGAAGAAGTTTCCTTCTGATGACTCAACCATGAAGACCATATTTGTACAAGTATCTCTTTATAGTGGAATAGTTTATCCCAACTCCAGTGTCTGCCAGATCTTTCTGGAGGGATTGTGCAGTCAAATGTGGGTTTTGAATAGTTTTCTCACAATCCTGCAAGCTGTTCTGTCTGATATTTTTCTTGGTCTTCCAGATCTTGCTTTAACTACCACCTGTTCCTGATGACTGCCATTTCTTAATTACATTCCGAACAGAGGATATTGACATCTGAAAATGTTTTGCTATCTTCTTATAGCCTTCTCCAGCTATGTGAGCATCAACTATTTTCAGTTTCAGATTTCTAGACACCTACTTAGAAGAACCCATGGTGCTGATTGTTGGGGCAAGGTCAGATGGGTCTGGGCACTTAAAACCTTTGAGATTGACATCACCTGGTCTTCCCAGATGATGATTGAGAACAATACATGACACTGGCAGGTCTCAGCTTTGCAAAGGGGGCAGTGCATGCTATAAATTCTGCAGGGTGCCCAAACTTTTGCCAATGCCATTTTTTTGTTTTCTGTTAATTTGAAAGTGTAAATGATGGAAATAAAATCTAACTTTTGTTGACATATTAAAAGAATGTCTAATCTGTAATTTGATGCCTTTAGGAGATTTTTCCATCTTTCCTTTGCTTCTTTATGCACATTAATACAAATTTTTACCTGGGGTGCCCAAACTTTTGATCCCGTAATGGCGTAAATGTAAAAAAAAAAAAAAAATATCAAAGTCTAGAACTACTGCTTTTTGGTCACATCATATACCATTAAAAAATTTATAAAAAGCGATCAAAAATTCCCATTTAAACAAAAATGATACCGATACCTATTGGGCAGACTAGATGGGCCAAATGGTTCTTATTTGCCGACGCATTCTATGTTTCTATAAAAACTACAGATCATGGCACAAAAAATGGTCCCTTATATAGCCTTGTATACAAAATAAAAGTGTTATAGGGTTCAGAATGGGTAAATTTTATGCATGTTAATTTTCTCACAAAAAGAAGTAAAATAAAACAAAACCTACATTAATTGGGTATCATTGTAATCATATGGGCCTACAGAATGAAGACAATGTGTAATTTTAACCGTAAAATATATTGAGTAGAAACAAACCCACACCCCCAAAAACTTTGCAAAATTGTGTTATTTTGCTATATTTTCTTTATGAATTGAAAAATGTATTTATTGTATGTGGGCAGGGCATCTACATGGGTGTGGGTGCATGGGGGGCCATGAGTTGTCCGTCCACCCCTGCTAGCCGGCAACAAGTCTCAGTGGGAGGGGGACTGTCTTGGGGGGATTGTTTAGGGGCCCCGTTATACAGAAGTGCTCCGTCTTCCAGGCAGCCTTAATCTGGCCCTGCAAACATAGGGGGAGATTCATCAAAACCTGTCCAGAAAAATGTTGCTGAGCTGTCCATAGCAACCAATCAGATCACTTCTCAAATTTTTTAAAAGGCCTCTGAAAAAATGAAAGAAGCGATCTGATTGGTTGCTATGGGAAACTCAGCAACTTTTCCTCTTGACAGGTTTTAATAACTCTCCCCCATAGTGTTTACTCACAAAACTGTCATAGAGGGGTATGTGAATTTGGTAAAAGTTCTGCCCTTAAGAAAACCCTTGTATAGGAAATGACTGGTCTAAGCCATCATAGCTTCTGCAACAATATTATTTTCAAAGACTTTGTTACGGTGCGTTCACATGCTAGTAGGTAACAGTGAGTTTCCCGTTGCGGGAAACCTGCTGCGTGTTACACTACCATTGATTTGAATGGGTCCACAGACAATCCACAATAGTGTCAGATTTGCGGACTGTCCGCGGACCCATTTAAATCAATGGTAGCTTAACTCGCAGTGGATTTCCCGCAGCGGGAAACGCACCCCTTGGTTGGATTTACTAGTGGTGTAATTCATGAGCAGCATACTAAGGGTCCGTTCACACAGCAGAATTTCCGCTAGCAGAATTCCGCCTCAAATTAAAGCCCATAGACTTTTATGGGATTCTGCTCTCCCATTCACACTTTTGAATTTCTGCTTGTGGAATTCGGCAAGCGGCTACAAGTTTGAAATTGTCGGCTACAAGTTTAAAAATGTATAAAAATGTTGTTATAATAAAAGATAAATTTCGTGGGGAAAAAAGGCCATAGGCTTAACATGCTGCGACTTTGCAAAACCGCCAAGGAGCTGAAAAAGAGTGAAAAAGCGACAAAAGTATTAAAAAAAAAAAAAAAACGCCAAACTGAAAAACACAAAGTGGAAAAAGAATTTTGCGATTTCTCATTGGTTAACAGCTAACATCTGGCCACAGCATTTTTTTTTTCATTGAAAAAATGCTATGGGGGCCGTTTTGGTATTTTTTGGGGGGGAAAACGCACAAAAAAAAACAAGTGGAAACTTAGCCTTACTGCCACAACTCCCATCCCAGCCACATTTACGATGATCTGAACTAAAGACTGTCATTTCAAGTCTCCAGACTGCTGTCAGACTGGGACGTATGGACGCAATAGAGATGCAGAAATGCAGCTGAATTATGGTGGTATAGGTTTGCCAAATCTCTATACAGTATAAACAAAATTGTTCTTACCTGTAATTTTTATTTCCTTGAGTCCCAAGGCAGCACACAGATGGGATATTTCATCCCCCAGTCTCCAACCTAGGACCTTCCACCTAGCAAGATAATTAAGAAATTAGCATAGTTAATTGCTGACCTGATAAGAACCCCCTCCTACAGATCACACCTGTGTTAATAAAATAGAGACGAATTACAGAAAAAAAAATAGTATTGGGAGGGTATTGGTGTGCTGCCTTGGGACTCAAGGAAATCAAAATTACAGGTAAGAACAATTTTGTTTTTCCTTATCGTCCCAAGGCAGCACACAGATGGGATCTTACATAGAAACCCAAAGGGAGGGTAATTCCTAAAAGGACTACAATCTCAAAGGCTGAATTACTAGCCTATACTTTGACACAGGATAGCAGTATGGACCAGGAGGCTGCATTACAGACTCAAAATTTGGACCCTCTGTGCTTATCAAGAGGAAGTTGAACTGGTAGAAGAGACTGAAGAAACTACAAGGAAAAATACTCTTTTTGCTCAAAATCACGAGATGGAAAAAACCAACTCCACCTCAGATTTATGAACTTCAAGCTCTTGTGGCCTGGAAGGACAAAACATTTGCAGATCTCAGCTAGACAACACTTTGTTTAGGACAAGGCGAGAGCCTCTTACTATCCAATACGGATTATTCCTCTACTGTTCTGCAATACGAGCCTTCAGGTACAGTTCAGGGCCAGCGGCCGTGGATATATGAAGGAAAACGACTATTTCTTCTATCCTTCTGGTAGATTCTTTACAGAACGAAAGAAATTCTCTAAATCAAATACAAATTTCTCATCCCTTTATGGAATCCTATGGACATGGCGACTTCACATATTGTATTCATTATATGATGGTTCTTCAAGAGCGGAATATCATTCATAATAGATGCTTACAGACTCAAGTGTAGCTGTATTTCCTAAGGAAAGGATCAACAATGAAGGAATTAGAGTTTTATCTCAGTTCAATCGAAGCCGGTTGTACAGATTATAGGAATTTTGTCTACAGTAAGTCTTGGTGCAGAGGAAGCCTACAGAATTCTCTACTAAATACGCAACGGTTGGAAAAACCAGACTCTGAAAGCCAAACAGAATGACATCACAATGGATACAGTGAAGACCTTCTGTAAGATTTCCTTATGAAGAAGATTGATAGAAACTATTTCACTAGCAGAGAACATCTCGTCCTGGTAGATCAGCATCCTGTGGAGGTACAACCTCTCTGATGAACTCTGAGGTACCAGAGTATTTCCGGATCTTCTAGATTTAACAAGAAGAGGTTCGAGTTACACTTTGATGGTATAGTCTCTTCTCTCACATTAAAACTATTATGTGGCTTTAAGATTCTAGGATAAACTTTGCTGAATCATAATATACTTGTAGTATGGACTGGTTGTTGTTTTCTTGTGGATCATGATCAGGACTAGATTTCTTTGATACGGTCAAACTGCTACAAAGTCCGTCACATGTCCAGTGCGGAATGTATTCTCTTTAGAGATCCACTTTGATATGAAGATGGCGTACTAAATATTACCACCTTTCATTATGCCAGAAGCTAGAAGGAAAACCGACAACCGGACGATCTCCTGTTGATTATCTCTGAAGTGGCTCTTTGTCCAAAACACAATCATGTAGCAGAAGTGAGATGGTGAATGTCTCCTCAGTAGAAAAGACACTCAATCCGCAATCCTCAACAAGAGACCCGGAGTCGATGGTTGGAATTATTCTGGTGGTAAAAGTAAAGAATTAAACTATGAACCTTCTGGAAAAGAAGAAACATTTCTGCTTGTAAACCACCATGCTTAGAGTACAGCACCACATGAGCCATCTGGAGACAGATCTGCTACTATCCCAATAGACACTTCATAATATCATTGGACCAGAGACAAGACAACAAAGAGCTTAAGACTCTGTGGAGATGAGCATCCCATGGACAACAAGCCTGATCCTTAAGTTAAGGAGACAGATCTTATGGAAACCATTAAAACTTCTTCCTTCAAGAATGGACCTGGAACAAAGAGAAGATGAATAAATCGTTTAGAACAGTAAAGTCTATATTTAAAAATGTGAATATCTACTATCATGTTGATTGTCATGTGCCAAACTAGAAGCTGAAGCTTTAACTGATAATGTACAAGTCATCTGCTTGATGTTAATCAGACCCATGGAAATGAATCTACTTTAGTTAGATGCCTATAATGTAATGACATCTATTAACAGATCTGCTACTCCTGAGCTGCAACACCAGAGCCAAAGATGAGCAGGAAGAAGATTTCTGGCACATATTATACGCCTAGGATCCTATGTATTCTTACACAGAGGCTCCATATGAAGGGCCTGACATCTGCAAGAGAAAAATATATATTAGTACATGATAGAGATGACAACCACAGAACCACCAAAGCAGATGGTGGTAGAAACATATTGGTGCCAGGTCCAGCTATAAAAATAAGAGACCCTGACCCAGGGCCCTATACACAAGAAATGACCCATAAGACAGTATACAGGGCATATATATATCTATAATGTGCGGTTAGACGTTATCTGCAACATAGATAGGCAACAAAGCCGAACTAAAGAGTAAGGAAAATACCCCTCTAAACAAGGCTGATAACAGAGTAACAATCTGTATATCTAAGTACTACAACCTTCACCCAAATATATAGCTGACAACAGGAGCAGCTTGAATTTACAAGATCTACACTTTCTATGCAGACTATAAGACTGACCACAGGGAAAGGGTTGTATTCATAGGCACTATAGGGTTAATACAGCCTATATGATTAAAGTGAACAATAGGTCGAATTCACAGGGAGTATAGTGAGCCACAGGTTGTATTCACCACAGTAATACAGACTATGAAGACTATGTCAGGCACAACAGACTTCATGCCGACTAAATTGCTACCAGAGAGCAGTAGCTATATACACAGGTACATGCTACATACAGACTATATGGATACAAGCACTACATATTATATACAGGTACATACAGACTATATGGATACAAGCACTACATATTATATGCATAGGTTTCATGCTACATAAGGACTATATGGATACAAGCACTACATATAACAGGATACATGATACCTGCAGACTATATGGCTGAGCAACAGCTTGTATCTACAACATATATACATATATACACACACACCATACATGCAGACAATATGTTAACAGAACAATAACTTGTATTCACAAGTATAACAGGCTCTATACAGACTATATCAGTGTCCTCAGATGCCAAAAACCACGACTCCCAGCACACCCAGACAGACAAAGGCCATCCCGTTATGCAAGGAGCCACAGCTCCGTAACACCCAGAGTCACCACGGCCACCAGATTACACGGCTTAAAACAGAGCGCAACAGCTTGTGTCCACAACTCCCAGAACACCTAGACAGACAAAGGCCGTCCCGGCATGTCAGGGGCCAAGCCCCGCAACACCCAGCCATACATATAATATACAGACTGGATGGCTGATAACAGGGAACAATAGCAAGCACTGCAGGTTTAAGCAGACTATATGGCCGAACAGAGAGCAATAGCCTGTAGCAAGCACAACAGGCTATATACAGATTGGATGGCTGACAACAGAGAGCAAAAGCTTGTATCAACAAGCACTACAGGCCTTATGCAGTTTAATGGCTGAAAACAGCGAGCAATAGCTTGTAACAAGCACTATAGGTCTTATACAGACTGGATGGCTGACCACAGAGAGCAATATTTTGAACCAACAAGCACTACAGGCCATATACAGATTGGATGGATGACCACAGAGAATAGCTTGTATCATCAAGCACTATAGGCTATATACAGACTGTATGGCTGACAACAGAGAACAATAGCTTGTAACAACAAGCACTATAGGCTATATACAGACTGGATGGCTGACCACAGAGAGCAATAGCCTGTAACAAAAAGTACCACAGGCTATACACAGACTGCATGGCTGACAACAGAGAGCAATAGTGTATCCACAGGCATTACAGGCCTTATGCAGTCTAAATGTCTTACAACAGTATAGATAAGATACTTATCTTTATTCCTGAAGCGACGTCACTGCATACAATTTACCAGAATGCAGCGCAAAAGACGGTCGCCATGATTCTCATGATGGATTTGCACAACAGCAAGATAGACACAATGTACAACCCATTGTGCACATTATTTAAGGAAATACAGTGGCTATAGCCATAATTCTGGTCAGAGAAGTCTGCAAAGGGTTTAAGGACATATCTGCTGGCAGGACCATGTGATGGGTAATGTTATTAATGCCAGGGAACCCCTAAAGCGTGAAACATACCTGATGCCAGCAAGTGTAGGAAACATTTGCTCCTCATGGAGATTTCCAGTCTTCACCAGGACCCAGCACCGGATATACTGTGGAGCAGACCAGATCCAGACATCCGAAGTGATGACAGACCGGACCGGCACAAGGAGACAGCTGTACCGATACGCCGGGATACTCCACCGGCATAAGCAAGATACCGATACGCCAGGATACTCTACCGGCATAAGCAAGGTATCGATACGCCAGGATACTTCACCAGCAGTCAGGTATAGGGAGCCCAGCCAGGATACTTCACCAGCATAATAGAAGGGCAAAACAGGGCTGGAATATGACATCAGCCAAAGGTTCAGAATGATTTATCCAGGATACTGCACTGGTTACCTAAATATTTAATCATCCATCATTACCTCAAACCGGGACCTTGCACCGGTCATATCCCTGCCATCTGCCTCTGCCAGGATACTGCACCAGCAGGAAAAATTTGATGGCAGGGAACAGCCAGGACCCCGCACTGGCAAATACTTACTTCAAAAAGTTGCAGCCAAGACCCCGCAGGGCTGAGATAAGCGATGGGCACACGGAACATCTCGGAACCAGTATTATGAGTCGGCCAGGACCCCGCGCTGGCTTATGGCTCATATCAGGACACTGGCACAGGTATTACCAGGACCCCGCACTGGTAAAGCATGAAGCTCAAAATATACTCTGAGACCAGGTCATGGCCAGGATACTGCACCGGCACTTAATTGCGTTGCAGCCAGGACCCCGCAAGGCTGATCAGAAGATCTGTAAGTCCAGAAACATCCAAAACAAAGGGAAAACCACAGGTAGAAGGAGCAGGTGGAACATCTCCTGGTGGAATGAGGACAAAATTAAACACAGGTGTGATCTGTAGGAGGGGGTTCTTATCAGGTCAGCAATTAACTATGCTAATTTCTTAATTATCTTGCTAGGTGGACGGTCCTAGGTTGGAGACTGGGGGATGAAATATCCCATCTGTGTGCTGCCTTGGGACGATAAGGAAACAGTATATCTCCAATAACAATCATTGCCTATTATCAGTCTAATGCCAAAAAAAACCTTTTTTTCAGCATACATCTGGGTATAATCCTTCGGCATACCTTTTTTTCAACTTATATTGAAAAGCACAGTTAACTATGTTTTTCATGAAAGAATTAAAGACAAATTGCAACGTAAGCAACAGTATGGAATACAGCTGCATATGTCAAGGATAAAAAGTAGTAGCAAGAAAAAAAATATATATATAAAGTAGCTCCATATTTTTCATGGAAATTTCAATTGGGTCCCACTGCTGAATAAATCTGCAGCTTGTGACCCAAATGACCTAAACACAAATTTGTATGTGACTGAAATAAATAGGGATGCTGAGTTTATTTTGTAGTAATCCTCATAATATATCAGATTATGGCGGGATCAGCCAATAGTCTGATGTGTTTGGGGCCATCTCAAAGGTTCCACCAATGTCTACTGTTGGAGGCCAGATAGAATAGATATGTTGCATTTCATCATGACTGTTACTTTTCTAGATGTCAGCAGCTTTTTATCCTCTCCCTACAGATATAAACATGCACACTTGGCCAATCTGAGCATGCATGTTTATGGTAGAGGCAGAAGAAATAATGGACAGGTGTGACAACTGTGTATGGCTGGCTTTTAGAGCCTTTGAACTTATTTGCCATGTGAATAAATTGTCAGGACCAAAACTGAAAGGTTGAAGGATTCCAGTGATGACAGATCATGGGTACACAAGTTTAATAACATTCTTTCCTTTATGGATTAAGCCTGTATGAAATGTGGACATTAGTTGTAATCATTTATATCATTTTAATCTAAAAATACATATACTTGCCATTTGCCATATCAAGGTAAGTGATAAAAGGTCAAAGAGCCCACAGAAAAATTATCATTTTCTTCTGCTATGTTTCCAAAGTGCATTCTTCAGTACATAGGGCATGCAGACACACACAAAAAAAAAAGTTTACACTTTTTAGGAAGTTTTTCAGAGTTACCCTGTAGTGTAAGTGTCATGCGCACCTAGTATTGTCTCATAACTTAACTGCCATTAAACCAACATAATAAACTGCTTATTGGGGAAAAAATATTTTTTGTACAATATAGCTTGTTCCTAGAAATACTTCTATGTTGGGGAGAGAAATTTCAAGCTTTTTTCACCCTCCTTTCCGATGTTATCCTTTCTCTACCATTCTTAATTACCTGCTAGTCTGTATCAAAAATCAACTCGAAATACCTAGTTCTCGATGCTGAGAGGGGGAAAAACCTTATAAAACATAACTTTTAATATAGTACTCTAAAATGCACCACACCTTGTGATAAAGAATGAGTGCCCAAATTACAAAGCAACACAGAAAGCAGTTACCACATGTTATGTGGATTTACAATCAAGGAGAAGCATAACTATTGCCAAATGTCACCCAACGCGTTTCTGCCACTACGTGGCTTCCTCAGGGGAAATGTATACAATATGCAATAGATAGTAATACTGCTATACAACAAAATATCAATAGAGTATAAAACAAACGGTATAGTTTGATTCATAGGGAAACACCCGATACACAGTGTATATCCCTTAATTATTTTAGCTCAACCAATAGGGAAACACCCTGCAGGCTCATATATATGCAATTGTTGCAAATTTTTCCTTACCTGCTAGTCTGACCTCGGAAATGGTTGGGTCATGGGTCTCTAGAAAACTCTTCTGCTATGCAGATGTAGTAGATGCCTTCTCACGATCTTTACTCTATGTTGACCAACTAATGCTTGGATATGGCCTCCCCTCCTCTGAGTGGTACATTACTTTCAGCTGAGACACCACATGATTGCTAAATTGGGCTCAACCGTGTCTACACCCATGAGGTTTAAACAATTATGTCGCCAAGGGCCTTCTCTCTGTGATTTATACTATACTGAATTCTCCTCTAGATAATGGTGTTCCTGCTCACAGATATATGGCCCATTGGGAGGAGACTCTAAACTTTACATTTTCTCTGTCGCAGTGGCAAATTATATGGGAGATTGTTTCTAAAGCATCCATCTGTACTGCCTATTAGGAAACTCAGTATAAATTGCTGATTGGCTGGTATCATACTCCAGAACGGCTGCATAGGCTGAACCCTACCATCTCACCACAGTGTTGGCGTTGTGGGGGTGGGGTTGGCTCGACCTTTCACATCTTCTGGACCTGCCCTTTAAATATAGGGTTTTGGTCGTAAGTTAGACGCCATATTGCTGATGTCTTTGAAACCTCTATCCCCTTGGATCCCCAGGTCTACCTGTTGTACTTATCTCCAACTTAAACTTTTTCTCCACATAGTGCTAGCTGCCAAGACTTTAATCGCCAAATTTTAGAAGAGGTCTGCTCCCCCATCGGTACATAACCTTCTTACTTGTATACGGGAGATCTGATCCCTGTTGTCGCTCACTGCCACCTTGAACAACACCGCTATTGCCTTTTCATCTGTGTGGGAACCATGGGACCGGTTCTCAGATCATCAACCTCCCTGATCCTTCCAACTCCTCCCCACCCCCTCCCTTCTATACCCCACCCTCCTGTCTTTTGTGATGTGTGTCCTTTGTGTTTGTTGTCTCTTGCATATCTGTCTCGCCTAGGTGATAATATGTATTTCTCCTTAATAGCGCTGTTGGCTGTGTTTTTTTTTTTTTTTTCCTGTTCTTGCTCTTATTCCTGCTAGGTTTCTGTTTTCTGCTGTACGTGCATATGATTCTGTACTTTGCCATGTTATTTTTTGTTCTTACGAGTGAAGGATGCTTCTCTTTACTCTCTCCTGCTATGCTAGTTTCCATTTTTACTTTTGTATTTGTGAAAAATTCTTCAGCAAACATAGTTATGAAAAAAAAAAAAAGAAATGCTTCTTTGTGCCAAGGGACTGCCCAAGGCAAATGTGGTACCAATCTTCAAAAAGGGCTCAAGGTCTTCCTAAGGTAATTATAGACCAGTAAGCTTAACATGCATTGTGGAAAAATTGTTTGAAGGGCTCATAAGGGACTATATACAGGAATACATAATTAAAAAAAAAACATTATAATAGCCAGCATGGGTTTACTAAGGATAGAAGTTGTCGAACCAACCAAATTTGCTTTTATGAAGACTTGAGCGGAAGCCTTGACAGAGGGATGGCTGTGGATAAAGTGGGAGATTTATCAAAACCTTTTGTAGGGGGGAGTTTTCAATTTAGTTACAAGGTAAAATTTCTAAACCTAAAGACCCAAAAATCCCCAAATTTATCAAAACCTGTGAAGGGGAAGCGTGGTGCAGATTGGTATTTTTCAGTGGCCCCTTTAAAAATGAAAGGAGCAATCTGATTAGTTGCTATGGGTAACTGCACTATTCTTCCGTTACACAGGTTTTGATAAATTTCTTCCATAGTGTTTTTGGATTCTTGGGTCTTTAGGTTTCGAAATTTTAGCTTGTAACTAAATTGAAAACTAGCTGAAGGACCATACCCAGAGAATAGTGGTCAATTATTCCTTTTCTGATTGGCCCCTGGTTATAAGTGGTGTACCCCAAGGATCAGTACTAGGCCCACTTTTATTTAAATTATTTATTAATGACATGGAGGATGAGAATAACAGCTCAGTTCCTATCTTTGCAGACATACAATTTTCTTTTTAGCCAAAATCTATAAAGTGCACATTCTGATATGGGAAGAGGATAACTTTAGAGGATAGGCTTTAATCCTACACTCATTTCAGTGAGCATCACAAGCCGAAATGACCATGGAAAAATGCTGCATTCCCTATTCTTTCTCTTATATGATGGAATAAGTGACATGTCATTGTAGAATGAACTATGTTGTACTACATAGTAACACTTTCCTAAATGTTGGACTGCAGAAGTCTTTTGAATGTACAGTGTCATGTACTGTCAGCTGTCTGACTCTTGGAACATGTGTAACTAATGGGATTTTTCTGACAATTTCTATGGCAAACATAGAAAGTATATGAAAGGTGTCAGATTCAAAAAAATTTCACAAGGTGTATGTGAATTTGGTAAAAGTTCTGACCTTTTTATAGGAAATGACTGGTCTGAGCCATCATAGCTTCTACAACAGTATTCTTTTCAAAGACTTGTTAGGTTGGATTCACTTATGGTGCTTTTCATGAGCAGCAAATTAAGGCTGATTTCAAATGGGTATTACTCCAAAAGGCTGGGTTTACACAACAAAATTTCCAACCAGAATTGCGTTTTGAAATTCCACTCGGAAATTCCAGTGAAGCAGAGTCTCATTGCTGGAAATGGGATTCTGCTGCACAGTGCACACTGCAGAGTTTTCAAGGTGGACTTTCTGCCCCAGAAGGTCAGCATGAAAAATTCTGCAAGAACATTAAACTTGTTCAATGTTCTGGTGGATTTCCACTCCGCAGACAATGCCATCTATGATGGCAACAGATTCAGTCGGCGCTGGCTGCACTTGAAATCGACGGCCAGATTCCAAAGTGTGCACCCAGCTGAACGCTTTCAACAGTCCACCTACAAACCCATATAAGTGCTTGTTTTTTGCACCACCAATTGTACAACAAATCTACAGTGAAACAAAATACTAATTATTTGTAAAGCAAAATTGAAGAGAAAAAAACATTTGGGGGGGATTTTATTTCCACACAATGGGCCTCATTTACTAAGCTGAAACCGACCAGTTTTTGTCTGGTTATTTTGGTGGATAGTGTCTGAGACTATCTATGACATGTCTCAGACACAGTGCGACAGTGTGCACGAGGAAAATCCAGCTAACCCGACATTGCCTTGTGAAAAGCCGAAAAAGGAGCGTGGTCTGTCGCAGAGGGGGCGTAGCCGACCCAAAAAGGGGCGTGGTTTCACAACCCGACCTATTTACTATTGAATTCACAGAAAATTCTGTAGATAAATGGCTGGAAATATCAACCTAGAAAAAGCTGCTCAGAAAATGTTCCAGACTTTTCCCCATAGTAAATAGAGAGGAATCCTGCAAGTCAGAAACATTTCCCACTAGTAAAAACCCGACACTCTTAGGAAATGAGGCCCAGTGCATCTTTCGGTAAAAACAACACAATGGCCTTGATTTATCAAACTGTGTGAGAGAAAAAGTGGAGAGATTTTCCCATAGCAACCAATCACAGCTCAGCTTTCACTTTACCTTTCACTTTAGCTGAGCTGCGATTGGTTGCTGTGGGAACATCCCTCCACTTTTTCTTTATTGTGTAGGTCCATACAATTACAATGATACCCAATTTATGTAGGTTTTGTTTTATTTTACTACTTTTAAAAAATTTGAACTTTTTGTGAGAAAATTTGTATGCTTAAAATGGTCCGCTTCTGATCCCTATAACAGTTTTATTTTTCCCATATATGGGGCTGTATGAGGGCTTTTTTTTTTTTTTTTTTTACACCATGATCTGTAGTTTTTAACTGTACAGTTTTTTTTATTTTTTTTGCTGGGACTTTATATACACAGTGTGAACAGACTTGTGCAGAAAAAAAGTTGGATCTTCTGGCTTTGAAGAGAGCGGTGCCCTCTGCTCACTTCCCTGACTGATAAGTCCCGGTGCAATCAAAACTTTTGAGGTGTGAAGGCAACATGTCAAAAGTTTTTACTAAACTCCAAGGGGGTGATTTATCAAAATCTGTGCAGTGGAAAAGTTGCACAGGTGCCCATAGCAACCAATCAGATCGCTTTTTTTCATTTTTAACAAGGCCTCTACAAAATGAAAGAAGCGATCTGATTGGTTGCTATGGGCACCTGTGCAACTTTTCCACTGCACAGATTTTGATAAATCTCCCCTGTACAGTTTCCAGTTGTCTTCAATGGGGAATGTTCACAAACAGTGCTGAAAATGCCGCACAAAATCTGCCCCAAAACAAGTGCTATGTCCAGCATTCATTTACTTCTATAGGGACTGCAAAATCATGGCTAAAATAAGCAGCACTGAAAACAGGAGTAACGTCACTTTTTTAAGTACTGCTTATTTCAGTGCTGTTTTTGCAATTCCCCATTAAAGTAAATGGGGGCTGGAGACAACACTTCTTTTGGAGCTGATTATTTTTCAGCACTGTTTTGTTGCTTCTTTTTACACTGTGTGAACATACCAAAAAACTGATTTTCAGCTGCAGAAATTTCTGCAACAAATTAAGAAACCTTAAAGGGGTACTCCGGTGGAAAACTTTTTTTTTTTTTTTTATCAAATGGTGCCAGAAAGTTAAACAGATTTGTAAATTACTTACTACTTAATCCTTCCAGTACTTATTAGCAACGGTATACTATGTGTATACTACAGAGGAAATTCTTTTTATTTTGGATTTCTTTTCTGTCATGACCACAGTGCTCTCTGCTGACACCTCTGTCCATTTTAGGAACTGTCCAGAGCAGCATATGTTTGCTATGGGGCAAAGCCTCCCTCAGGGGGGTACAACCCATACACTTGTATGGGGCCCGGAGCTTCAGGGGGACCCAGCTGTCCCTGGACTTTTTTTTATTTTAATTTTTTATTTTTGGGTTGTCAGTGTGTGGGCCCGCCACCAGTCATCATGGCCATGCTGGCACTGCCGCGGACAATGCTGCTTCCATGCAGCAGGGATACCTCCGGGGCAGGCCTGTCTCTTTAAATTTGCAGTGGCCGGGGGGGGTACTACTTCCTCCCACACGGCCGCTGCGCATTGATACAACTGCCGCCTCACAGTAGGGCTGTGGCGGAGGCTGAGCAGAGGAGAGTCTCTCTGCTGCCTGCCTGCTGAGTGAGAAAGTCAGGTGCGCCGCAGCTCCGCTCTGCTGGCTAAGGTGAGTGGTGGCAGTCCGAAATGAGCACTAGAGCAGCGCCGGCGCCATAAATGTATATAAAAAATAATATATATATATAATGATCATTTGGGGCTGGGGGGCCCAGAGGCGAGCAGTCGCAGAACTATATAGCGCAGGTGGCAGGCAGCTGAGCTGGGGCCTGCTGCCTGGGCAAAAGATTTGAAGAGGACTCAGAGGCATTCAGGTATAAACTATACGGGGCAACAATTAGCAGCAAAAATTGCTAATTGTTGCCCCCATATAGTTTACGCCTGAATGACCCCTCATCATATCTTTTGCCCAGGCAGCTGGCCCCAGCTCAGCTGCCTGCCACCTGCGCTATATAGTTCTGCGACTGCTTGCCTCTGGGCCCCCCAGCCCCAAATGATCATTATATATATTTTTTATATACATTTATGGTGCCGGTGCCGCTCTAGTACTTATTTCCCACCGCTGCCAGGAGGCACTCAGGCCTAAACTATATGGGGGCAACAATTAGCAGAAAAAAAGGGACCTACAACAACTATATAGTGGAAGATGTGCCTTGGCCCATATAGTTGTTGCTCTAATCATGGGCAGAGGTGTCAGCAGAGAGCACTGTGGTCGTGACAGAAAAGAAATAAAAAAAAAGAAAAGATTTTCCACTGTAGTATACAGCCGCTAATAAGTACTGAAAGGATTAAGATTTTTTTTAATAGAAGTAATTTACAAATCTGTTTAACCCTCTGGCATCAGTTGATTTAAAACAAAACAAAAAAAAAAAGTTTTCCACCGGAGTACCCTTTTAATAGCTGTATATTAAAATAAATCAAAGATACACATCTGGATTGCATATAGCTATGCCACAGTACAGTTTCTTCTATATTGGTAAAATGTTGTAACAAAGTAATTTTCCATATTGAGCAAACCTGATGGAACAAAGGTAACTTTAATGCACGCACATGCTTAGAATTGTATTTCACCATCTTAAAGAATGTTTAAAAAAAAGGTTGTGGTTACAAAATCCCAGGCATTAAACATATTTCTGTAAATAAAATGGCTCTTTATATGGGTATAACAAAGCCCTGGGTTAGCGCCTGCATTTTTATATAAATGTATATTAACAGATATGCTAAAAAGACAAATGACAACACAGTTGAAGCGCAGAATTTTATATCTTGAACAGCCTTTTAGTCTGCTTCTTTATACATTTCCTTCCTTACACCTGGAAGCATTATTTTGAGAAATATTTTGTTCCTACTCTAGATACCCAGAACAATCTGCATTTACACAAAAAGCTTAGCAATTGTGCTTATTTTGCTTACTTTACTACTTTTTTGTTATTGCTATATTTCTGTTAAATATTGACATGTACTTTTTTTCCATGTCTGATACCTTCTAAAACACTACTTATCAAAGCTTGTTATTGTAAGTGTTTGATTGTTACTTTATGTTACTGTTTTTCAGTTCTTGGCCGGTTGCAGTTGCTACTGAAATGGTCTTGGTGCTGATAACATTATTGTCCCGTCTGCTGGTGATTCAAAAACCACCCAGAGATCCTTTATTTTACAGTATGTATAATCTGTATCCTTTCAGAGCACCCTAAAAGGGAATCCTAGAATGTATAACATCACTAAAGCACTCAGCAATAATAAAAGCATCTTACAAGAAAGTATACAGAATCACACACAAAATTTGCGTAAATGCCACTCCGGCCAGGACCTGGAGCAAGTAGCCACTCTGGGCTGACTTACATATGTGCTCCACATTAGCTTCATGAACATTTGTCAGCATTTATGAAAAGGCGCAGGCAGTTTGATAAATGCGACCAGCTGCACCTGGTGCACACTAGTGTGCGGCAGACGTGAAAAAAAAACTAAAGTCACACAAGTTAATAAATGAATTGCTAGAACTTTGTTTTAAATCCACATAAAACATACATCGATACATAGGTCCAAAACATATAACATATGCCAACATGTTTAAAACAACAAATGTTCTTAGTCAAAGAAGAATGCTGAGTTCAAAAGGCATCAGAGTTTGTAATGTGTTCAGTACATATGCATCTGTGTTTGTCTTATGTGGATTTTAAATAAAGTTTCTAGTTTTTATTGATGTTTTTGGAGAGCTGGAAGTTTGCATCTTCATGTTCCCATATATACCATCTACCGTATTTATCGTCGTATAACACGCACTTTTCAGGCTAAAATTTTTAGCCTAAAGTCTATCTGCGTGTTATACGTCGATAAGCCGCTGCAGTTCAATGATTTAAAGCGGGCGCTTTAAATCAATGAACTGCAGTGGCTTTGCAGGTGCAGAGACCACCAGTGCTGCCCGCTTCTCTGCCCCTGCCTGTCCTGGGGTCTAGAGCCCTGCTGCCGGCCCTTCTCTCCCCCTGGCTATCGGCGCCGCTGCCCATTCTCTCCCCCTGACTATCGGTGCCAGCGCCTTATTGCCGGCGCCGATAGCCAGGGGGAGAGAAGAGGCAATGGGGCAGCAGGGTCTGGTCCGCACTGCTTCAGGCCTCCCGTGTGAGTCCCCTGCGTCGTTGCTATGCGCTGCACGGCGCGGCGCAATGACGTCACTCGTCATTGCACCGCGCCGTGCAGTGCATAGCAACGACGCATGGGACTCGCACCGGAGGCCTGGAGCAGCGCAGACCCGACCCCGGCATCAGGTAATTATGCAACCGGGGATGGGGGAGGCAACGGGGCAGCGGCGCCGGCAATGGGTGCCGCTGCTCCTTCTCTCCCCCTGGCTATCGGCGCCGCTGCCCCATTTCCAGTGCCGCTTCTCTCCCCCTGGCTACCGATAGTCAGGGGGAGAGAATGGGCAGCGGCGCAGATAGCCAGCGGGAGAGAAGCGGCGGCAGCAAGGCTCTAGACCTCAGGAAAGGCAGGGGGAGAGAAGCGGGCAGCGACGGCCTCTCTCCCCCTGCCTTTCCTGGGGGTGTATCGGGGTATAAGCATGCACACACACGCACCCTCATTTTACCAAGGATATTTGGGTAAAAAACTTTTTTTTACCCAAATATCCTTGGTAAAATGAGGGTGCGTGTTATAGGCCGGTGCATGGTATACCCCGATAAATACGGTACTTGAAACATGTTACTTAACATGGATTTAAAAATCTCCCTCAATGAGGGTCCTTAGCCTCATTGGGTAAAGGGCCTCATATACACACTAAAGTAATCTAAATTTGGTGGGACCCGTTCGCTCCATAACGTGTATAGGGGCCTCCTGACTCCAGACTCTCTGTTAGGAGAAAGTTTGATTGGGATGTTGTATTTCAACTGCAGGAGGAATCCTTACACTATATACTTCTATACTTCCAAAAAGTATATGATTTTAATTAAAAAGTTTCCCTTTTATTAAAAAGTTTCCCTTTTTTCCATTACAAGTAATTAGTGTTGAGCGGCATAGGCCATATTCGAATTCGCGAATATTCGCGAATATATGGACGAATATTCGTCATATATTCGCGAATATTCGCATATTCGTTATATTCTCGTTTTATTTTCGCATATGCGAAAATTAACATATGAGAATATTAGCATATATAAAATTAGCTTACGCGAAAATTCGCATATGCGAAAAATAGCATATGCTAATTTTCGCATATGCGAATTTTCGCACGCCAGTCTCACACAGTAGTATTACAGCCTTCTTTACACCACACAAGCTGGAAGCAGAGAGGGGTGATCACTGTGATGTGTACTGTGAAAAAAAAATAAAAAAAATAAACGAATATTCGTAATTACGAATATATAGCGCTATATTCGCGAAATTCGCGAATTCGCGAATATGCGATATTCGCGAATAATATTCGAATTGCGAATATTCGTGAGCAACACTACAAGTAATGTGATTCTTTGATTATGTGATACAAGGTGTATTGGCAGGCTACACATCCACACTGTGACAATGATGTGATAAGCCCTCTGACCGTAATATATATTTTTTTCACCAATGGGAGGGTGATCTTTTTGCATATATCAGTAATACATGCAGTTCCCATTGTAAAAGTTCTGCTACCACTTGAGTCACCAATAATCCCTCCACTCTGCTCAGTGGGATGAAATTGGTTACGTTCTATTCAAATAAATCTTTATTAGTAGTAAGTTCTGCACCTATTTTATACACTATTTTCTTTTCTTTTCTTGCTGTTGGTGAAAGTAAACAAAACTCTGAACATCAAGAGGCTGAAAATGATACATACCTTTTACTTCTCAGAGCTAAAAGTTTTGGGGTTGTCCATCAAAATGCACAACCTGGGTGTGGTGTCAAAAATATAATAAAGCATCTTACTAATAAAATATTAACCACAGTGCATAGATCTTCCATATCTGCTGTTTCTTCTCCACTGTAAGCTGTGATGCTTTCACAGGCTCTGAAAGTAGAGAGCTCCCCTCCCTTCACCCCCCTCTACGCCCCTCAGTCAAGACCAGTGATAGGAAGGGGGAGGTGGTATTACTGTTAATTAGACTTATGACTCTTTTGATAAGGCAAGAAGTAAGGGGGTGGACCCTGAAACGTTGCGCGTCAGATCCTGACTCTCTTTGATGTTTGAGATGCTTCGGCTCTGAAAAATGTGCAAGTCATTTGTATCCTCTGCATTTTTTGGATATTGAAGATAAGGCAGGAAGTCCAATCAGGTGGAAACTACTATGACTGAGAACTGCTTTCTGCTGTCATATCTAATAAGCAGTAATACCAGCTCCCCCTTACGTGAGTGTCTTGTCCTGTACTGACAGAAGGGGGGGGGGGTAATGAGAACTCTGCATTCAGAGCCTATGACATGACATCACAGCTTGCAAGGGAGAAAATGCAGCTGATATGGAGGATCTCTGCACTATGGCTAATAATATTATATTAGTAAGTTGCTTTGTTATACTTTTTGACACCATACACAGGTTGTTTCTTTTGTCAGACATCCTTTAAATTCAAGGTTGATATATTTTATTACATTGTGGCAAACTATTAAGACAATAGAGTGATTTGTATCCTTTATAGTTTCGATGTATTCTTGATTCTGCTACCAAACAAGAAGGCTAGACTTTATGCAATTGTCGTAAACTTGTGTGGAAAGTATGAATAATAGAAATGTGAAAATTATTAAATTATACAGTTTCTCAATGTTTACATAACACCAGTAAATGAAATTATTGATAAATGTAACACTACATACTTTCTGTGCTTTGAACAGCTGTGGGTCCAGGGTGCTCTATTTATAAAAAAAAAAAAAAAAATACATCTTACCACTTTTTTTTCTATTTTTTTTCTTGTAGTATATGCAGTATTTGCTTTCACCAGTGTGGTGGGACTTATCATTGGACTTGAACAGGATGGAATTATAGATGGATTTATGACTCTATATTTAAAAGAGGTAACACCAGCAAATCTGCATAAAAATGCTTTAGCAATGTAAGGATTAACATGCTGGAAACATTTTTTTTACATAGGGCTTTACATAGGTATTGTTCATGAGGATCTAAGTGCAATGTGGAAGTAAAAAGTGTTTTGCCAACGGTATTGCTCACTATAAGGGTAATGCTAAGTGCACATCTTCATTTGGAGCTCCATCACAGAAGCAAAAAAAAAAATTACACTTAAGGTCTGTTGCACAACAGACACCAACGGGTCCCAACAGGTCCCATTGACTTTTAATAGGGTCCGTCTGGGTTCTGTCGGCTATCTGTTGTTTTGCAACTCCAGTCATTTGAACAGATTCTGCAAACGGAGCTCCAGTGCAGATATGAACAAGCCTTAACAGTGACATACTAGAAGGCCTAGCGATATGTTGTCAGCAGTAATACATTAACTATGTAAATAATCAATGTGCCAGGGATGATAATATGTGAAATAAAAATATATTAGTTATTTTCTAGTTGTGTACTTCTAAGTTTCTGTTCACAGATGTTGTGGGCTTATATGTAGCATGCACATTTAAAGGGTGCCACCGAACATATGCCATTTACATGATATTGATTCCCATAGTATGCAAAGTTTTGCTTGTAAAAGGAACTGTCAACTGCTTTTCCAATGGAGTTAATAACTAATTTATATCAGCCAAATATTGCCAAAGAACATTTTTGCACATGTTTGTCCAATGATATTCTATGGGCATTTCAGTGGATATGATGGCTGGCAAGCACTTCCTTTAAGAGGGACAAGATTCTAGCCCTACACAAGGCTGGAAAGGCTACAAAACCATCGCCAAGCAGCTTGGTGAGAAGTTTACTAAGAAGCACCTAATAAGAAGGACTGAAATCCTGCAGTGCCCACAAGGCCCTTCTGTTCAAAAAACACATGTACAGGCCGTCTGAAGTTTGCCAATGAACCACTGAATCATTCAGACACTAACTGGCAAACTTCAGACTTGCCTATACAAGTGCTTTCATAAGCAGGATTTCAGTCGTTCTCACTAAGTCAGTAGGTTTCTCGCAAAGCTGCTCAATGATGGTCTTGTAGCCCATTCCAGCCTTGTGGAGGTCTACAATCTTGCCCTTCACGCCGATCTGATTGATTGCTTCTGTGGACATGTGTTTTTTTTATACAGGTAACAAGCTGAGATTAGGAGCACTCCCTTTTGGATAGTGCTCCTTATTTCAGCTTGTTACCTGAATAAGTGACACCTGGAAGCTGGAAATCTTGCCGATTAATAGCTGAACAAATACTTATTTCACTGAGTAAAATGCAAATCAATTAATAGCTAACTTGACATGCATTTTTCTGGATTTTTGTGTTGTTATTCTATCTTTTACTGTTCAAAAGACCCTACCATTAAAATTGTATGCTGGTAATTTCTTTATCAACAGGGGATTAAACAAACTTTTTCCTTCTTTTCTTCACTGTATACATTTCAATACATTTATAATTACTATGCCATGTACTCCATGACTTTATGTATTCCTTAAAGTAGTGGTCAATTGCCCTGCACAATCCAGAAAGAAAACAGAACTCTACAAAAAGGGTTCAAGGTGATCACTTGTTCTGTAAATTACCCAGCTGTTGGGCTATGTTCACTGTGATAAAGTGGCAAGGAAAGGGTGGATTTCCTTTGCTCACTCTGGAGCAACCCTCACCTGCGGCCTAATGAAGGAGGAAGCCAAGAAGGGAGGCGTTTATAGGGGAGAGATTCAGTCTGATCTGGGCTCTCCCTTGGAAACAGCAGGTCGCTGTAAGGGGGAGACAGCGGGCCCTGTTGGAGGCACACAGCAGGAGCTGTGAGTGGCCCAAGTGACAGTGTGAACTGTAAGTAATCAGGTTGCAGGAGGCACATGTTTTAACTGGATGAGGGGAGCTCACCAGTTAGTAGACAGGGCATGCTGAAAGTTGTAGTCAGTGACCAGACGGTCTAGGACCTTATTTTGTTCCTGTTTTATGTTTTTTTTTACCTGCAACCTGTGTAAATAAAGCTGGTGAAGAGCCAGACTTGTATGCTGAACGGATGTCTGGCGAGTTATTGCGAGGAAACGTGTTCCGTGGCAAGTGACCAGGACGATCCCAGAGCTATCCCCGAGGACGGTTCATCACATCACACATTGTGGTTTTTATTTGCAAATATTGAATTTAAAAACAGTTAAAAACATGAGGACCACAGCTGGAGGTCCACAGTTTGGAGACCACTACCATACCCATACACTGCCAACCTTTTCTCCTAAGTTCTCTCATGAAAAGAAGCAAGCAGTTTGGTCCCTGCAGTTATCTCCATTTCAAGTTTTATATTATTTGGTCTTTAAATAAAATATTTATGTATAGAAACATTATGAATTAATCTTTTCATTGTTCCTATAGTAACCGGACCAAAGATTAACACTTACACACGTAATTTTCACAAGCTACTGTATATCATATGTGCTTCATGGATTTAATTTGTGCCCCTTTATTTTCTTCTTAAGAAATATTTTAATCTATCTTTTAGTATTTAATAAGTACTTTCTGATCCTGAGAAAAATCCTTTGTGGATTTGTGCAGTTTGATGCTAAATACAGAATGGAAAATATGTTCTGCAGATTGCTAGTTTATAATGGTCATGCAGGTTGTATAACAAGGTTACTCATTGGTCTGGAAATGGACCATGTTGTTGGGAGAAATAGACACCTGTCTACTTCTGCTGCTTGGGCCTAAGCAGGGGTGTAACTATTGGGAGTGCTGAGGTGCAAATTAACTGCACAAAACTATTTTAGAGACGTTTATCTTTTAGTGCTTTAAATGATATGGAACTAGACATGCATGGCAGTACATGGCAACATCTGACTTTTGAAGAGAAGGGTAACATGACTGATACAGTTGCATTGAATATGCCAGTGCATAAGGAGAACATATGATTCATGTGCTTTGTTTGGCTCCATCTTTAAAATGTAAAGCGTTTTTCTGCCTCTTCAGCATTTAGGGTCACACTGTAATGCCCCTGCCAATGTGTTGGTAAAAATCAATGTGTCTCCTTTGGCAGAGGGACTTTTGTTTCCTTACTAGCAGACCGTGCATCAAACAAAGCAAACAACGGTTACGAAACAGTAAACCCTGTAGTGTATTTGGACACTTACTATCTGAAACATTCTGCCAAATGTATTCCACTTTAAGCCTATACAGCCATTGCGTCCACTAAAAAAGGTACTTTTATTTATGCAGTTCAATTAAATTCAAATGAAGCAAAGGTATAACATATACTGGACAAGTCTTATGAAAAATACACTTTTTTGGAATATATTTGGCTTATAATAGTCTGTAGGGAAAATTCCAATGTAAACCCCAAAGTAAGTGCCTAAACACAGTGTGAACCTAAACTTAGTCTAGCTGTAGTTGTTGTTTTATTAGTAGCGGTTAGGGTGTGTTCACACCACGATTTTGCTCAACAGTTTCGGAATACGGTTTCATTTTCAAAACCGTATTCAACCGTACTGAAAACCATGTCCATTGACTTAACATTAAAAACTGTATACCGCATTTTGTATACGGTTACATCCGTTTTGAAATGTATCCTTTTTTTGCGTTTTATTTCCTGTACTCCAAACCGTGGTCTACAACGGTTTTGTGTCCAGGTCCAAAACCATATTCTAACCGAATACAATTTTATTTAAACATAGCAGTCTACGAGAAACGTACATGTGTATGGTTTTCTGAATCCCGTTTTGACTTTTGCACATGCGCAGATTGAGACGAAAGCCGCAACTACCTTCTGGAACATGCTATGGAAACACCCCTCCCTTCTTCCTCAAGCCCACAGGGCAAGTGAAGTCATGTCCTCAAGTCATCAAGCAAAGCCACAAGGCAAACCCCTCCCACAACAGAACAACTATAACGTTATTAAAATTTTGAAAAAAAAATGATTACTTTTTATTGAAGAAAACCATACGCAACCTTATGTAAACGGAATAAAAAATTCCAACTGTATACGGTTTGAAAACGTATACGGTTGACTTTTGGAGCATCCGGTTATATACGGTTGGATCCATTTTTGGGTAATCCGGTTTTGTACATAAAACCGTATTCGTAAACTGTAGAGCAAAATCGTGGTGTGAACCCAGCCTTAGATGATGATTGGGGTTATCCAAGTGACTTCTATGATAATAATTTTTGAGCTATGTTGCCAGTATGTGTATACCAGCATACCCGTGTTGTGTATTGATGTTCATAGACAGAAGATAGCCTATTAGTGACTATGTTTGGCCCATTTCTTAAACATAGTTTTTGCAGGACTCCAAAGCATAGTCCTACAAAAGTATGCAATTGAGAAAAAGACTGAATGTGATCACCAGTAGACTATGTTTGGTATATTAAATTCAATGGCTATACAGCAAATATGATGTATAACGATGACATAGCCTAAAAATATGGGCTCTAACTATGAGGCAGCTTGCACCTTAAAGGGGTACTTCGGTGGGAGAATTTTTTTTTTTTTTTTATCAACAGGTGCCAGAAAGTTAAACAGATTTGTAAATTACCTCTATATAAAAATCTTAATCCTTCAAGTACTTATGAGCTGCTGTATGCAGCACAGGAAGTTGTATGGTTCTCATCTGTCTGACCACAGTGCTCTCTGCTGACACCTCTATCCATGTCAGGAACTGTCCAGAGCAGGAACAAATCCCCATAGCAAATATCTCCTGCTCTGGAAAGTTCCTGACATGGACATTGGTCAGAGAGCAGTGTGTTCTAAAATAAAAGAACTATACAACTTCCTCTGGCGCATACAGCAGCTGATAAGTACTGGAAGGATTAAAGGGGTATTCAGGTGAAAAACATTTTTTTTCATATCAACAGGCTCCAGAAAGTTAAACAGATTTGTAAATTACTTCAATAAAAAAAATCTTAATCCTACCAGTACTTATCAGCTGCTGAAGTTGCATTGTTATTGTTATTGTTACTGTCTGACAACAGTGCTCTCCGTTGACACCTCTTTCTGTCTCAGGAACTGTCCAGAGCAGGAGAGGTTTGCTATGGGGATTTGCTCCTACTCTGGACAGTTCCTGAGTCAGACAGAGGTGTCAGCAGAGAGCACTGTTGTCAGACAGAAATGAACAACTCAACTTCAGCAGCTGATAAGTACTGGTAGGATTAAGATTTTTTTAATAGAAGTTATTTACAATTCTGTTTAACTTTCCGGAGCCAGTTTATATGAAAAATAAATGTTTTTCATTAGAATACCCCTTTAAGATTTTTAAATAGAAGTCATTTACAATTCTGTTTAACTTTCTGGCACCAGTTCAATATGTGGAGGGACTCAGTGCACTTTAGTATGCTTAAACAATCCCTGAGTAAATGTCAGGGTACAGGTTTAACTGGATTAATTGAGTTCTACAGTAGCTGAGGAGATAAATGGATATAACACCCTTGTCATGATTTTTACAGACACTTTGCCGCTGAGCTGGCAACTGTGACATAATCCTTGTGTGTGCATGATGTCCGGTGAGGCTGCAACTATACGTCTAGCCAGAGAATATGTGTACATTATAGTCATTTCACCTTGTATGCATTTCTCCACAGACTGAGCCGTACCTGAACACCGCACATGGTCACATGATCTGTTACTGGGATGGCACTGCTCATTACCTGATGTACCTGCTGATGGTGGCAGCAATAGCATGGGAGTAAGTGGCTCATACTACAGAAATCTTAAGTATTATAGAATCATTAAAGTAAATAAAGAATGCTTGTAAAATGAAAAGTTCTAAAACTGTCCACTATACTTTGTTTTATTGTTTGATCGAATCATTACTAACTGTCTTTGAAAAGGTGAAAATAAATTCCGAATGTGGCCTGTTTTTCCAGCTCCAGTTTACAATTTTAGACTGATATGTCTCACACGGTATCAAAGTAGAGTGAGGTTTTCCATTTACTGGCACCAAACAAATCGTACAATTGTTGAAGTATTGAAATACAGAATACAGTGGGGATCAAAAGTTTGGGCACCCCAGGTAAAAATTTGTATTAATGTGCATAAGAAGCCAAAGAAAGATAGAAAAATCTCCAAAAGACATCAAATTACAGATTAGACATTCTTATAATATGTCAACAAAAATTAGATTTTATTTCCATCATTTACACTTTCAAAATAACAGAAAACAAAAAAATGGCGTCTGCAAAAGTTTTGGCACCCTGCAGTGTTAATATCTTGTACTGCCTTTGGCAAGTATCTCAGCTTGTAAATGCTTTTTGTAGCCAGCCAAGAGTCTTTCAATTCTTGTTTGAGGTATCTTTGCTCATTCTTCCTTACAAAAGTCTTCCAGTTCTTTGAGATTTCTGGGCTGTCTGTCACACACTAATCTTTTAAGGTCTATCCATAGATTTTCAATTATGTTGAGATCAGGAGATTATGAAGGCCATGGCAAAACCTTCAGTTTACGCCTCTTGATGTAATCCCCAATGGATTTCGAGGTGTGTTTAGGATCATTATCCGTTTGTAGAAGCCATCCTCTCTTTAACTTCAGCTTATTCACAGATGGCATCAAGTTAGCATCCAAAATTTGCTGAAATGTTATTGAATCCAATTTTCCTTCTACTCGTGAGATGTTCCCTGTGCAACTGGCTGCAATACAATCCCAAAGCATGATTGATCCACCCCCATGCTTAACAGTTGGACAGAGGTTCTTTTCATTAAATTCTGTTCCCCTTCTTCTCCAAATGTACCTTTGCTCATTCCGGCCAAAAAGTTAAATTTTAACCTCATCGGTCCACAGAACTTGTTTCCAAAATGCATCAGGCTCGTCTTTTTTTTTTCCAATAACAAAAATATAAAAAAATTTCCACAAATATCATAGTACAATTTTTTAACCCTCCCCCCCTCCCTTCCCTTCCCTTCCCCCGTCAGCCTGGCACCATCACTCATCCACTCTCTTCCATTCATCTTCAATTCTCTTACTCTTTTTTTAAATTTTTATAATACATTATTTCATATATTTTTATTTTCTTTACTAAGTCCCACAATTCCTGTATACACGGTGCCTTAGGGGCCATCCAGTTTCTAAGAATTATAATTTTAGCTATACCTAACAATTTAAGTATAATTTTTTTATGTTTGACTCCATCCAATTTTAGACCCAGCATCACAGTTCTTAGTTCGTACCTTATTTCCTCCTGAAATCTATCATTAATAATATCCACAACTTTTTGCCAGAATTCTCGCACCTTACAGCAGTTCCACACCATATGGAGCCAATTAGCATCATAAATATTACATTTGGGGCATTTGGGATCTTCCCGGAATCCTATCTTATACATAAGCTTTGGAGTATATTGTGTACGATATAGCATCATGAAATGTGATATTCTGTGATTCACACTAATTGAAGCAGTTTCTAAATTATTAAAAATGGTCCCCCACTCTTCTTCCTTAATTTCACCTGTGTCTTTTCCCGATTTTATTTTACAGTGAGGTACTTCTTTTTTACTATTAAGAAGAGCCTTATATATTTTACTCATTAATTTTTTCTCATTACCCCTTGAATTTCTTATTAGTTCAATCAAAACGTGAGATTGTGTTATTAATCTTCCCTTATCTACCTCTTTCTCAAATGCATCTCTGACTTGCATATAGTTAAATATATTATTAGTGTCTAACTTAAATGTCACCATTATCTCTGACCATTCCCGTAATTTTACATGTGTAAATAAGTGATTTACTTAAACTATCCCCTTACTTTCCCAATCCGTGTATCCTGACATTTTTTTTAATTCTAGAAAATATTCATTATGCCATAAAGAGGTACACCTAATACTACCATTAATTCCAATTATTTTTTTTAATCTTGTCCCATACTTAACTTATCTTAATGTATAGAGCGTTAGATTTACCCCTCAAGGATTTTAATGTACCACTTTCCAGAAGTTCCCATATTGATTTACTTCTAATCTCCATTTTCATGAAAAAAATCCTAATTATTTCTTGCTCATGAACTAGAAATATTGTCTGGGCCGCTAAAAAGTACTGAAAGAAATCTGGGATCTTCAATCCACCCCCTTCCAACGGGCAAGTGAGATATTTTAATTTAATTCTCACTCGTTTCTGTCCCAAGATTAATTCATTTAGCTTTTTCCCTATTATTCCGAAAATGTTTTCCTTAATCCAAATTGGAGAAACTCTTAAGAAGTGGAGCACCAGGGGAAGGAGTACCATTTTAATCAAAGTTATCCTATCTGCCATATTTAATTGCAATTTTATCCAAATATTAATTTTAATTTTATCCAACAAAGGTTGTAAATTAAGTTTGAAAAATTCATCAACTCTTTTAGAAACTTTTATACCTAGATATTCCAGATTATCTGTTGTTTTTAAAATTTTTATGTTACTTATTGGCGTGGCAATTTTCTCATCTAACGGAAGCAACCCTGATTTTTGCCAGTTTATTTTAAACCCAGATATTGCCCCAAATTCTTCCACCATTTGAACTACCTCCGGAACTTTTTGAATTGGGTTTTTTATAAAAATAATAACGTCGTCCGCGTAAAGCAGGATTTTTTCTTTATCCCCTTGCGGGCCAAATCCATAGAAGACTTCAGTATTACGTATATCAATAGCAAATGGCTCCATAAACAAAGCAAATAGTAATGGCGAAAGAGGACATCCTTGCCTTGTACCTCTTTCAAGACAAAATGGGTACGATAATACACCATTAATATTTATTCTTGCAGTTGGTGTTGAGTAAATAGTCCTTACTGCCTGTGAGAAAACCTTCCCCATATCAAAATACTCCATAACCTTTAAAAGGAAACCCCACTCCACCATGTCAAACGCTTTATTAGCATCCAAAGACAGGATGGAGCGGGGGTCCTCACTCACAGATTGGATATTCAAAAATACCCTGTGTAAATTTACTGCCATGTCCCTTCCGGCAACAAATCCTCTTTTCATTTTCTCCTATAATATTGGGTAAAATTTTATTGAGTCTATTCGCCCATATTTTCGCAAATATCTTGTAATCTGTATTTAATAACGTTATTGGGCGGAAATTCTCTATTTGGTCACTATTGCCCCCTTTCTTTGGAATTAAAACAATTATTGCTTCTAGCATTGTGGGAGTTAAACTCCCTACTCTCAAGGATTCATAATAAACTTCCATTAAACAGGGCAATAAGGCATTACCAAATTTCCTATAAATTTCTAAACAAAATCCGTCTGATTCAGGCGACGAGTTGCCTGAGAAGGACCTAAGAGCTTCCTGTACTTCTTCTAAAGAGATATCCTTATCAAGTTTACTTCTATCTTCCTCCCCTATCTTCGGACCCTTTTCTTTTGCCAAATAGACCTCCATTTCTACCTCCGTCCCTTTTACTTCTGATTTATATAGCGTTTGATAGTATTCTACCGCCACAGAGATTATATTTCCATCCCCTCTTACTAATTTACCTTCTTTATTTTTGACCGCGTTTATTTCTTTAGTTTCTCTTTGATTTTTAATAATATTTGCTAACCATTTATTTGATTTGCCACCCTCTATGAATTTCTTTTGCCCCCAGAAAAGCAATCTATGTTGAACCTTTTCCAAAATAAATTCTTTGTACTTATTCTGGGCTATTTCAAGTTTCGCCCAATTTTCTTCCCCTGGAGCTTCTGCAAATTCACCTTCACTTTTTTTAATTTCTTTTACCAAGGTATTTTCTTTGTTTTTAACCTGTTTTTTGACAAACGAAATATTTTTTATCAAAATGCCCCTCAGAAAAGCCTTAAGGGCATCCCAGACCATGAACAGATTTGTAGAGTTTTTATTTATTTCCCAAAACCATCTAATCTCTTCTTCCACTCTATTCGTTACTACATCCATTTCTAGCCAATGTGGGTTAATTTTATTATTCCCTTTATTTCCAACAAACTTTCCCCCATATTCTAACAAGCAGACCATCAAAGTGTGATCTGAAACTGACTTGGGTTCATAAATCATCTTACCCACTGCTCTCAAAGCGTTTTCATTTAGAATCAGGTCTATCCTTGATGCCGTTTTATATGAGGCGCTATAGCAAGAAAAAACATTTTTAAAGGGGTTCAAAACATAGCCAGACATCCTCCCAACCAACTTCATCACAAAACCTAGCCAGTCTTGTTTTCCCTTTCCTTATTCTACTCCCCCCCCCCCCAAATCTCTCCCACCATCCATCACAGAGTTAAAGTCACCCGAAACAAAAACATCTTTATAAAATTTCCCATTCACGGACTCCATGAACTCTATAAGTACTTCCAGAGAGAAAGGGGGGGGGGGATATACACAAAGGCGAGTATTACCATTACATTTTCTAAGCTAGCATGTAAGAAAATATATCTCCCTTTTTTATCTATTTTAGACGAATTAATATTAATGTTAACTTTCTCATGTATCAAAACAGATATTCCTGCCGAATAGCTTGAACCAAAGGAGTGGAAAGAGTGTTCCACCCACTTTTTCCCAACTAGGTATACCGCATCTTTATTTAAGTGAGTTTCTATGATACATATAATAGCCGTCAAAAAACGACTAATTCTATCAAAAATGGCTATTCTTTTTCTCCTCTCCTTCATTCCCCTTATATTCCAAACTATTAATTTAGTAATTTTTTTCCCACTCATCAAAGAAACTCATTCCTCCTCATATTCTCTTCATCATCTTCACACACTTGCCAGGCTAACATCCCCTCTCCTTAACCTATCTTCTAATTCAGATACTTTACTTCTTAAAATATTATTTTCTCTCATTATCTCTTCTTGGTTTTTACTCATCAGTCCCATTTTATTATCTATTTGGGGAATCAAAGTCTCAATTTCTCCCGCTCTTTCTTTAATTTTCTTCATATCCTCTCGGATTAAGCCAACATCAGAACTCAAATATCCCACTTTTGTGGTTAGCTCCTCTAGAGATTTATTGCTTCTTTCTACTCCACTCAGTATAGAGTTTAAGAGTTGTGAATTGGATTCTTCATCCTCTCCCTCCTCTCTCCCTTCTTCCACCTGAAGCACCGTATATCTAGAACCATTAGATGCTTCACCATATTTTTGGAGTCTAGTTTTAACAGAGTCTCTGGGAGATTTAAGGAATTTATCCAATTTTCCATTATTTATAGATTCTCCAAAGGTACCACCTCCAGATCTTCTGGGTTGTATTTTGGGGGGCATAGTGAAGAGACTTTTTATAAATTTTGTTTTTCCCTGAGAGAAGGATAACCACAAAGAGAAGAAAAATCAGTTCAGTAAGTTCATACCTTATTCTTCCAAAGATGGTCGACAAAAGAAAATTTACCAGCCTACTCACTCCGACAGGACCCTTTATATAGCAAACGTCCGATTTACTCCTTTTAATCTTTCCTGTAGATGTAATAGTTCTTACCATTAATATTCATTGTATCACTCATCTCAGTCAATAGCCATATTTAATTTTAGTTTTAAAACATTTAAACAGCAGTCATATTTCCTTGTTAGACGGAGTGCCTCTGAAAAACCATTTTCTTATAACACTGTCATAATTAAGTGTCATAATTAAGTTCTTAGGGTCCAGTCCACTTCGGGGGTGGGGGTATATGTAGATTGGCTACTATAGTTAACGTGGGAGCATACATAGAAGGGTCATATTAAGTTTTAATAGGTAGTCCATCCCTCCTTAATCCTCATTACTGCACTCAGGGCCGTATGGATCCGTGTCCTGACTCATAGGGGGTTATCATATTAATCCCCCTAAGCTCTCCATCGGCTTCATGAGAAGGGGTTTCATATTCCATATTTACATTTAATCGCAGCAGCAGTGTTCATATTCTACCCTGAGCCATTTTACATTACAAGTCCCAGCGCATCACATCACAGCATATCAAGTTTACTTGCCGGTCCAGCTCTTCCCGCACTGCCTTCCGTCCTCCAACAGTCTCCGGGGGGCTCCACTCATGTACTGCCGACTTCCAGCCTGGGACTCCTGGGGTTTTAATTTTTCCTCTCGCCGCCGAGCACCGAGCCCTCTCACAGCCCGCGCCCGCAGCAAGATCTCCGTTGCCGCCAGAGTCGGTGTCTTCCGGGTTCAGCGTGTGGCGTGCATCACGTGATATCTCCTTCACATGATCACGCCCAGACTAGCACCGCAGCCGCTCCCCAGACTTCTCCCAGATCCCATTCCCTGGAACCTGCGCCGGGCCGAAAAAAAGAGCTGACCCCCACTGTTTCCATGTAAGCTCCTGTAATCCGTTCTCCCCTCACCCCGGGTCCCTCCGCTTTCTTCCCCAGTCAGATCGACTCGTCCATGGGAGACGCATTCCGTCTTGTCCCGGGTAACCATGAGGAGGGCGGGAGGAAGAGGAGACGGCGGAGCCTGACGAGCCTACATCCTCTCGTCACGTGACCGCATCAGGCTTGTCTAAATGTTCATTTGCAAAGTTCAAATGCAGATTTTTGTGGTGAGGATGTAGAAGAGGTTTTCTTCTGATGACTCTTCCATGAAGACCATATTTGTACAAGTATCTCTTTATGGTGGAATAGTGTACCACAACTCGTGTCTGCCAGATCTTTCTGGAGGGGTTGTGCAGTCAAACGTGGGTTTTGAATTGTTTTTCTCACAATCCTGTGAGCTGTTCTGTCTGATATTTTTCTTGGTCTTCCAGATCTTACTTTAACTTCCACTGTTCCTGATGACTGCCATTTCTTAATTATATTCCGAACAGAGGATATTGACATCTGAAAATGTTTTGCTATCTTCTTATAGCCTTCTCCAGTTTTGTGAGTGTCAACTATTTTCAGTTTCAGATTTCTAAACAACTGCTTAGAAGAACCCATGGTGCTGATGGTTGGGGCAAGGTCAGATGAGCCTGGGCTTTTAAAACCTTTGAGATTGACATCACTTGGTCTTCCCAGATGATGATTGAGAACAATCCATGCCACTGGCAGGTCTCAGCTTTGCAAAGGGGGCAGTGCATGCTATAATTTCTGCAGGGTGCCCAAACTTTTGCAGATGCCATTTTTTTTCAGTTATTTTGAAAGTGTAAATGATGGAAATAAAATCTAACTTTTGTTGACATATTGTAAGAATGTCTAATCTGTAATTTGATGCCTTTTGGAGATTTTTCCATCTTTCCTTGGCTTGTTTATGCACATTAATAAAAAATTTTACCTGAGGCGCCCAAACTTTTGATCCCCACTGTATATTAGAAAGTTACAGAATTTTTTATTATATTTATTTTATGTAGACACAAATGAAAAAATGTCCAGCGCAGTCTCTATGCAATACATTTCTTTTTATTCAGCAATAAGCCAACATGGTGAACAGGTGATGTGTTTCGGCCACAGTATGTGGCCTTAGTCATAGAATAAAAAAAAAAGTATTGCATTGGGACTGCGCTGGACATTTTTTCGTTTGTGTCCATATTATATGAGACGTGGGTCTGGTCTCATCCGAGACGCAGTAGAGACAAGTGGGAGAGTTGTTCCTAAAGCTACAAATTTATTTTATGTAGTCCTAGAAGCAGCCTGTGTGAAATAATACAGAAGATAAGGTGCAAGGATCAAAAATATCTATGCAAGTGGCACCTATAAAAACTACACGTCAAGGAGCCCTTACACATCCCAATTGTGAAAAAAATTTGAAAATTATGGGGTCATAGTTTATAGTAGAACAAAACAAATATAAAATTGGTTTTATTGGAATTAGGCCCTTAAAATAGATTGTATGTCAGTTTTACTGTTTAGTAATTAATTAATTGAGGTCTCATGAATTTGTAAAATAGCATTTTTATGGGTTCTGTAATATATTGGATGGTAAGATAAAGGATTCCATTAAAAAGTACAACTTGTCCTGCCACTTCCAGTGGAAAATAAAGCTGTTATGGTTCTTGGAAACTAAGGAGGAAGAAAGCGTAAGTGAGAATTCTATATTTGGGTAGTGGGGAAGAGGTTAAGGGGTTAAACTATATAATGCACATTAGAAACCTTTGACTACAGATTATTAAAGGACATCTGCAGCATTATACAACTTACAGTGGGGATCAAAAGTTTGGGTACCCCAGGTAAAAATTTGTATTAATGTGCATAAAGAAGCCAAGGAAAGATGGAAAAATCTCCAAAAGGCATCAAATTACAGATTAGACATTCTTATAATATGTCAACAAAAGTTAGATTTTATTTCCATCATTTACACTTTCAAATCAACAGAAAACAAAAAAAAATGGCATTTGCAAAAGTTTGGGCACCCTGCAGAATTTATAGCAAGCACTGACCCCTTTGCAAAGCTGAGACCTGCCAGTGTCATGGATTGTTCTCAATCATCATCTGGAAAGACCAGGTGATGTCAATCTCAAAGGTTTTAAATGCCCAGGCTCATCTGACCTTGCCCCAACAATCAGCACCATGGGTTCTTCTAAGCAGTTGTCTAGAAATCTGAAACTGAAAATAGTTGACGCTCACAAAGCTGGAGAAGGCTATAAGAAGATAGCAAAACGTTTTCAGATGTCAATATCCTCTGTTCAGAATGTAAACAATTCAAAACCCACGTTTGACTGCACAATCCCTCCAGAAAGATCTGGCAGACACTGGAGTTGTGGTACACTATTCCACTATAAAGAGATACTTGTACAAATATGGTCTTCATAGAAGAGTCATCAGAAGAAAACCTCCTCTACGTCCTCACCACAATAATCAGCGTTTGAACTTTGCAAATGAACATATAGACAAGTCTGTAGTGTTGCTCGCGAATATTCGCAGTTCGAATATTATTCGCGAATATCGCATATTCGCGAATTTCGCGAATTTCGCGAATATAGCGATATATATTCGTAATTACGAATATTCGTTTTTTTTTTCTTCACAGTACACATCACAGTGATCACCCCTCTCTGCTTCCAGCTTGTGTGGTGTAAAGAAGGCTCTAATACTACTGTGTGAGACTGGCGCGCTAAAATTCGTATATGCGAAAATTAGCATATGCTAATTTTCGCATATGCGAATTTTCACATATGCTAATTTTTTATATGCTAATATTCACTTATGTTAATTTTCGCATACGCGAAAATAAAACGAGAATATAACAAATATGCGAATATTCGCGAATATATGACGAATATTCGTCCATATATTCGCCAATATTCGCGAATTCGAATATGGCCTATGCCGCTCAACACTACAAGTCTGATGCATTTTGGAAACAAGTTCTGTGGACCGATGAGGTTAAAATTGAACTTTTTGGCTGGAATGAGCAAAAGTACGTTTGGAGAAGAAGGGGAACAGAATTTAATGAAAAGAACATTTATCCAACTGTTAAGCATGGGGGGTGGATCAATCATGCTTTGGGGTTGTATTGCAGCCAGTGGCACAGGGAACATCTCACAAGTAGAAGGAAAAATGGATTCAATAAAATGTCAGCAAATTTTGGATGCTAACTTGATGCCATCTGTGAAAAAGCTGAAGTTCAAGAGAGTATGGCTTCTACAAATGGATAATGATCCTAAACAAACCTCAAAATCCACGGGGGATTACATCAAGAGGTGTAAACTGATGGTTTTGCCATGGCCTTCAAAATCTCCTGACCTCAACATAATTGAAAATCTATGGATAGACCTTAAAAGAGCAGTGCGTGACAGACAGCCCAGAAATCTCAAAGAACTGAAAGACTTTTGTAAGGAAGAATGGGCAAAGATACCTCAAACAAGAATTGAAAGACTCTTGGCTGGCTACAAAAAGCATTTACAAGCATTTGGAGCAGGTCATGTCAGCCGTGACCTCATGCTGCAGCCAGCACGCCTCCTGCACGGGAGAGCAGCGGCAGAGCCGTGGCCACGTGCAGGAGATTGCAGGGGATCCCAGCGTTCGGACCCCCAGGATCAAACACTAATCCGCACTATCCCAGGATAGGGGATAAGTTGTTTTCACCCGCAGATGTCCTTTAAGCTCCATAGGATAGCTATGCTGGCTGTGGGTTGTCTGCGTTTTAAAAACTAAAAAGTACAGAGTGGTCCATGCTTGGAGTGAAATGTTAAATATAAAAATATTATTTTTAATATTATTATATTTCAGTAATAACCAAATAACATAGTGACATCTTTAAAGTGTTCTGTGATGCAATGGAGCAACACTGCTTCAATTTATACCCCATAAAGATCTGAAAATCCAGAATATCTACTGATCATTATATAATACCATAAAATGCCAAACTATAGGAATTTTACTGTGTATGTATTTCAAATGAAAACTTCTTCCTCTTACTACTTTCTTATGTCTAACAGTCAGAGCTACAGAACCATTGGCCTTTACTGGGTAGGATCCATTGTAATGAGTATGATTGTGTTTATTCCAGGAAGTATTGTTGGTAAGTAATACACAAGGACTGTCATTTCTGTATCATTGTTCATATAATATTCAAAACCAGAAATTATAGCCTTAAAGCGCAACTGTCATAAATATGTACCCCCATAAACAAAACCTAGGATGACAAAGTTGTTAACCAATTACAATTCAGGCATACCTTTTGCTGCTTTCTAGTAGCTTTAATCAGGCTTAAAAATGCTTTATATTATTGTCAGCAACAGTCGGATAGACATGACAATGCACAGAGGCTAACATGCTTATCCCCTGTAGGCAGCGAGTTCTCAAATTTAGAAGAAAAAATAGTGCCCGTTCTCCTGTTTTCATACAATGCCACTGATGTACTGGGGGCAATGAGTTCTTAGAGGATTAGATACTAAGACAGGTTATCAAGTTTGGGGTTTAGTTTGCGATCAACTCGCCCCTAAGATGTATTTTCTCCAATGTACAAATGTATAAATGAACAGTACAGAGATCTTTCTAGTTATCTTTTTATAACTAGGCCGGTAACCATGATAAGGGGGCATCCTCTACATCTAGAGGAAAGATGGTTTCACCATCATCACAGGAAGGGGTTCTTTACTGTAAAAGCAGTGAGACTATGGAACCCTATGCCACATGATGTGATATCTGACTCAATAAACAAGTTCAAGTAGGGGTTCGATGTTTTTCTAGAAAAATATTACGTTATGGATACTAGATTTATGGGCATAGAATGTTGATCTAGGGACTTATTTTTTTTTCAACCTTATAAACGATGAAACTATCTAATAGATCTGATAAATCACTGGCCCAGATTTATCAATCTGCCTGAATACAATTTTCATTTTATCAGAGCTTGTTAACTTTTTAAATCTGAGCTGTGATTGGTTGTTATTGGAAAAAACAGACAGTTTTGATAAGGCAGATGTCATAATATTGCATCATAAAACATGACATAGGGCAGGGAAGAGTGAGCCCTAAGCTGACCCTAGACCTCTTTCCCTGCTTACTTGCACAACTGTCCTAATGGTGGCTTCTAACTGGGCGCCAGTTCCTAACTAAGGTGTTAACTAAGGTGCAGGGGCGTCATAGTCAAAACAATAAACAAGAACTGTAAAGGTCAGAGATACAGTCAATAAACCAGAATACAGAATTATAGAAGGAATACAAAGTAGCACAAAAGAGACATCAAGGAATCATAGTAACAGGAATATAGCATACAGACAACAGCCTAAGAACCAGACACAAGATAAACGGCAGATATGATAACATGAACAAGACAGAATAAAATAGGAATTATATATGGTGAGATATATCCAGGGATACAGGAGATGAATAAGGTTAGACTGAAGACAGGCACTATATATAACTCAAGGATATACAAGTACTATAATGACAAGAACAGACACAAACGCTCAAAGACGAACTGGTCTGAACACGAGCCAAGAACTGGATACACAGAACAAATTCAAACTAGATACAAAGCTAACTGACTTCTATATTAGGGACAAAGCGAAGCTCGGGAACCGGATATAAAACTAGGAGGAACCGGATAAACTACAAAGCCAAACTACAAATCATGGAGGGACACCAAAAAGCACTAAGCACAAACAGGTCAGGACAGGGGTCAAGATTCAAGACTCACAGAAACAGGTGTGAACACACACCCACAACGATTACTAAACAAAACACAAAGTAAACAGACTAAACCTGACCAGGTACACATAATACAAGGAATATCAGAATTGAGCTAAAAACTAACACTGGACAAAAAGCCATGGCAATACAAAGTGCATGTGCACACACAGAGACAAAGTGCAGAGTAAATTCTAATCAGCAGCACCAGCTGGAAGGCAGAGCGGGATTCAAATAACCAATCCCGTGCGGCTATTGGCCAGGGACTTGAACTCTTTCCAGACCAGAGAGCAACCTACACAGACTTGTAAGGTGCACTCTTTACAACAGATTGATAACTCTGGCCCAGTATGTCTAAACAATCCTTAAGTAATATAATGTACAACAAGTGTTTTATGATACTCTTTTTAAACAAAGAAGTATTTTTTTTTACTAGGTAAATATGGAACCAGAATGAATTCTGCATTTTGCTCAAGCATCCTTTATATTTGCCTTTCACTATGGGCTGGGCTTAGAATCTACAAGCAACCATCTGTTGCCAGCAATCCATCTGTAAAGGTAACATCTTTGTAAATCTAATTGATAGAAACAATTGATAAAATGATTACTGAATTCAATTTGGACCTGCAGACTGGCACTTTGTTGATGTATTTATCTTTCTACAGAATATTATAAATTATTTATACATTTATAATTGGCTAAACCCACTGATATTCAGTCATAAGGAATTATCTTCTACTTCTCACATTGGGGTAAAGAAGGGTTTTACATATTGAATTGTAAATACATGATACAACGCCATGGATGACACATCTCTAGTTGTCTCTATAGTAATGTTAAGCATGTCAGCAATGCCATCATTACTTGTACAATACTGTGATCTCTGCAATCGCAACAGTGATAGGATTACTTGTACAATACTGTGATCTCTGCAATCGCAACAGTGATAGGATTACTTGTACAATACTGTGATCTCTGCAATCGCAACAGTGATAGGATTACTTGTACAATACTGTGATCTCTGCATTTGCAACAGTGATAGGATTCTGTGCTGGGATGAGTTTCGTTCTCATCCCAACCTTTGCAGCAGGAGCAGAGCTGTATTTTCTTGGAGAGCTGAGCAAGTATGTATTTAGTCTATGAGACTTTGTATGAATCCATATAGAAAATGCACGTCTCTTTATGGAGAGGTGATCAGGAACTAAGGGGTACAGTGCTGAGTGCTTCTGTCCCTTTGTTTTAGAGAATGGTATTTGTCTCAGCAAGCCCCCCCCCCCCCCCCCAGTGATGAAAACTTATGACATATCAGAATTAGGCTGGGTTCACATCATGTTTTCTCAAATACGGGAGCGCATACGGCAGGGGGGAGTTGAAACCTCACGCTCCCGTATGCAATTCATTTCAGTGAGCCGGCCGGAGTGAAACGTTCGGTCCAGTCGGCTCATTTTTGCCCCGTATGCACTTTTCCCCGGACCTAAAACTGTGGTCAACCACAGTTTTAGGTCCGGTTGTAAAAGCGCATACGACGCAAAAATGAGCCGACTGGACCGAACGTTTCACTCCGGTCGGCTCATTGAAATGAATTACATACGGGAGCGCATGTGAAAGCATATGGGAGCTTGAGATTTTAGCTCCCCCTGCCATATGCGCTCCCGTATGGGAGAAAACGTGATGTGAACCCAGCCCTTAGTTATAAAAATTATAGTTAGTACACAATCAGGAAAAACTGGCCAAGTAGAACTACAAATGGAAATCCATCCTTCAAGGACAAGCATGTTATTTAAAGGGAACCTGTCAATAGGATGGAGGCCATAAAAGCAAGGGCAGTGTGTAACAGGCATTTAAAGGGGTACTCCACTGCTCAGCATTTGGAACAAACTGTTTTGAATGCTGAAGCCAGCGCCGGGAGCTCGTGCCCCCTCCCATAGACTTACATTGAGGGGGCGTGGTGTGAAGTCATGAGGGGGCGGAGCTATGATGTCACAAGTTTCCCATGCTGGCTCCAACATTTGGAATAGTTTGTTCCAAATACTGAGCAGCTGAGTACCCCTTTAATAAGATTTACTATCATGTCTTTCTTGCTTAAAGTAAGTAGTCTAAATGGCGAACAAAATACTTTTAATCTGGCATGTGGGTTATGCTAATGACTCCTAAATAGTCATTGCAGCGGAGAACAAACCATAACTAGTTATGGCTCTCTGTCTGTAATCACGCTCTGCAAGCATGATTGACAACCAAAGAGGCTTTTACATCACTCACTTCCAGGACATAGAAGCCGTAGTATGAAATATTCATTACTCTGGATCAGGATATTACTTGTAAGCCTTATGTTGTTTTCTGCAGGTGATCCAAAATATTCAGCAAAAAAATATATTTCGCAGACCGTCTGACCTAATGCTGGCCATGTACCTAATTGCTGCAACTATCTTCTGTATATTCAGAGGAATGGTGAGTTAGCTACAGTACCCCTTTATAGTGTGCCTAGTACTTTGTTCGATGAAGACACTTCAATAGGTGCAGAGTGAAAAATGGAAATTGAACACAGTTATTTATAACTTATTACCTTTTGTTTTTTTCCCCCTTTCAACAAAGTTGTATTAACATGCCATGCAAAATGTATAAAAAGATCCTTTGTGTGTTTAACTCTAATATCCTACTTACAAAAAAGTGTGTGTATATATGTATCTGTATATATTTATATCATGGGGCTGTCAAATAAGCATGCAAATAACATTGTTAAAGTCCATTCTTTTAGCACAACTAATTTAATTGATTGTGCAATTAATGAAGCAGCACTTACACACTACAGCCCCATTCTCTATAAAATGTTGAAACTCCGCTCTTCTGTTTGGAACATATCATGGAGGAGCATATAATATACATGTCACTCTACCTTCTCCACTGTGCCTGTGCTCTATGCTCAAGCGCAGTGTATCGCTTTGAAGGAAGCAGAATGCTGTTTATGTCACATGCTCCTCCAAGCGGAGTGGAAACATTTTATAGAGAAAGCAGCCATAGTAAGTGCCAGAGGTACTACAGGGGAGGCTACTACTATCTAAAAAATTGCATATTTTTGGTCACTTTGTATACCATAAATTTTTTTTATAAAAAGCGATCAAAAAGTCCCATCAAAACAAAAAATAGTACAGATAAAAACTTCAGATCATGGTGGAAAAAATTAGCCCTTATACTGCAGAAAAATAAAAAAGTTATAGGGGTCAGAAGATGACATTTTTAACCTCTTAAGGACACAGGGCGTACCTGTTCCAGTATTTAAAACAGGGTCACGTCGTGACACCGCATCATACCGGGTCGGTCCCGGCGGCTTATCATAGCCGGGACCCTGGGCTAATAGCATGCAGCACAGATCGTTGTGCTGCGCGATTAACCCTTCAGACGCGGCGATCAAAGTTGATCGTCGTGTCTAAAACGAAAGTAAAAGCTTACCGGCAGCTCAGTCGGGCTGATTGGGACTATCGCGATAAAATCGCGATGTCCCGATCAGCTAGGACTACGGTTAAAATGATACCCTACTTATATAGGTTGGATATTGTCGTACTTAGGAAAAAAATCATAACTTCATGCAGGAAAATTTATATGTTAAAAATTCTCATCTTCTAACCCCTATAACTTTTTTATTTTTCCGCGTAGGCGCCGTGTTCTGAAGTTTTTATTGTTATCATTTTTGTATAGATCAGACTCTTTGTTCGCTTCTTATTCATTTTTTCATGATATAAAAAGTGACCAAAAATACGCTATTTTTGACTTTGCTATTTTTTTGCGCGTACGCCATTGACTGTGCGACTTATAATTGATATATTTGTATAGTTCGGTCATTTCCGCATGCGGCGATACCACATATGTTATATTTTTATTTACACAGTTTTTTTTATGGGAAAAAATGTTATTAGGGAAGGGGTTAAATGACCTTTGTTAACTTTTTTTTTCCACTTTTTTTTTTGCAGTGCTATAGCTCAATGATCTCTTATGCTGATCCCTGCAAAGCCATAGCTTTGCATGGATCAGCGAGATAGGGGCTCGATTGCTCAAGACTGTAGCTCAGGCTTGGAGCAATCAAACCAAGATCGGACGCGGCGGAGACAGGTAAGGGGACCTCCGCTCGCGTCCTAGCTGATCGGGACATTGCGATATTATCGCGATGTCCCGATCAGCCCGACTGAGCTGCCGGGAAGCGTTTACTTTCACTTTCAGACGCGGTGGTCAACTTTGATCGCCGCATCTGAAGGGTTAATCGCACGCTGCACAACGATTGGTGCCGCGCGCTGTTAGCCCAGGTTCCCGGCTATGAATAGCAGCCGGGACCGACCCGGTGTGATGCGGGGTCACGGTGTGACCCTGTTTTAAACACCGGGACCTGGCATAGGGCGTACAGGTATACCCTACGTCCTTAAGAGGTTAAAGGGTTAAACGTACTACTTTTCGTGCAAATAGTTATCATTTTCACCAGAAGTAAAACAAAATCAAACCTATATAAGTTTGGTATTATTTTAATCATATGGACCTAAGGAATACAGATAAGTCCACTGCGTAGAAACGGAAGCGCCCAAAAGTTACAAAATGGCGGGGGGGTTTTCAATTTGGTCCCACAAATTTTTTTTTCTGTTTTGTCGTAGATTTCTTAGATTTCGTAGATTTCTTGGTAAAATGACTGATGTCATTACAAAGTACAATTGGGGTCTCAAAAAATAAGTCATTATATGAGTCTGTAGGTGCAAAGTTGTAAGGGTTATGATTTTTAAAAGGTGAGGAGGAAAACACGAAAGTACAAAAATGGAAAGTCCTTAAGGGTTTAATAATCGTTGCAATTAAGTTGCGATAATCACCATCCACACCAATAGTTACATTTAACAAGAAATCATATCAGCATAGAGGCTGAGATTATTTAGACTGGATATTTTCCGTGTTTATACTGTACATGTTACTTTGATGTGGAAATTGGATTCCATGTGCTACTGTATATTCTCTAATTGTTTGGTGTCCTTTTTTGTGTTTATTATGTATATAGCTACAGTTTACATACAGATAGGCAACATAGATGTGGAAAATGTTAGCATCATGCTGTTATTAGTAAGTTTGAGTGATTTTACATAGAGAGTATGATTAATTACAATAAAAAAAATACATATGAACCAAATATATACAAAACACTACATTTGTTTGATATGTATTTGTTTTTTTAATAAATGTTGCAATTAATTGGGATAATCACCGTCCACACCAATAGTTACATTTAACAAGAAATCATATCAGCATAGAGGCTGATATTATTGAGATTTAGGGTGGATATTTTCTGTGTTTATACTGTACATGGCGCCTTGATGTGGAAATTGGATTTCTTGTGCTACTGTATATTCTCTAATAGTTTGGTGTCCTTTTTGTGTTTATGTATGTAGCTACAGTTTACATACAGTTAGGCAACATGGCTCTGGGGAATTTTAGCATCTTGCTGTCATTAGTAAGATTTGAGGCATTGTACATAGAGAGCCACGGTTGAAAGGGTTAATAGACTTTGTAGGTGTTGTAACCACTAGACGTAGAGAGCTAGAGTAACAGACTTTCAGTTTACTTCAAGCGATGCCTCATTGTGAAAACCACTTCAATTTCTATATCTGAATATGATTCTGTAAATGTCAGGCATTAGTACCTCTTGCAAGTAAAGTTATTGTAAATTCATCATTTTAGTGGACTTTGTGCATTTGTATCATCTTTGAGAAGACAGGGAACACAAGGCCCCTAGCTTTATCAACGCAAGTCTGTAGGGGTTACCCACAACATCACAATACACCAGTTTCAGGTGGTAAACCACATATATGTACTAGGTGGAACTTCAAGGTGGTCAGTGATTCCCTAGTGACAGCCGATGCAGCCCAATAGAAATCTACCATAGCTGCATATATGTACCAGGTAGAGCTTGGTGGTCAGCGGTTTGACTACTGGTGAATGACTAAAGATGTCTCAGCTTTCTACTGGCAGTCACTAATGCTGCCCTATAGAGACCTATCACAGATTATTTATTCAGTGTCACCAGGTTATATCAGTGGTATTTAGTAAATAAGCTCATTATTATTGTGATGAAAATCTGGAGAAAAATGAATTTTGAAGGAAAAATTGCAAATGGTTAATATGTGTGAATTTTACCCCGGTCCACAGATTGCGTTAGACTGCCCTTCTGATCTATGTCGATTATATATACAATTTCAAGAGCCTTATATAAAAGACCCTGCTGCCTACCCCAAACTCCAGGTAATCAGTTAAATATACCCTAATTATATCCATTACTGAACATTCTCTACAAAAGTATGTTTTCTTTCTGTAAATTAAATTAAATTAGTTAAATAAACTGGTGCCAGGAAGTTAAACAGATTTGTAAATTACTTCTATTTAAAAATCTTAATCCTTCCAGTACCTATCAGCTGCTGTATGCTTTACAGGAAGTTGTAAAGTTCTTTTCTGTCTGACCACAGTGCTCTCTGCTCTGCCTACACCTCTGTCCATGTCAGGAACTGTCCAGAGCAGGATAGGTTTGCTATGAGGATTTGATTGTACTCTGGACAGTTCCTGACATAGACAGAGGTGTCAGCAGAGAGCACTGTGGTCAGACAGAAAAGAACTACACAACTATACAACGAAAAGAGGGACTGTTCATTCGAAAGCCTCCAAATAATTAAAAGTATAAAATACAAATGTAAACAATTTATCTTCCCATGTAAAATGACAGTTACATGGAAGTAAGAGGCCAGAAGATGTGTTAGTGAGATTCCCAGAGATACTTTAGGTTTTTCTGTATATGCCTCTGCAATAAATGGAGTTCTCTGGTTTCAATTGTTTCCTGCTGAAAATCAAAGCTCTGCACTGTCCAAAAAGAAATCCTCCGAGGCTATGTTTTCTCCGTGTCACAGGCAAGTACAGGGACAGCTAATGTAGCTCAATAATGCTAGAACCTAATCAATGCATTGACTTGAAGGACAAAGGGCCTCCATTCTTGTCAAGGAGGAGACAGCTATTGATAGGGGATAACTTTTAATCTTGGGATTTAAGTGTACTTAGTATTTGAGGTTCCACTGTGTTCTCAGAGTATGTTTGTGTTTGACTTGCAGATGCTGGTCTATATGTTCTATTCTGTTCCTTACCATCTTATCATTCTGTATGGTCTCCTCGTTCCTGGATGCACATGGATGCCAGATCTGACCCTTATTTATGCTGGTGGATTGGCTCAGGTATTGTGAATATAACACTTAATAAATATAAGAGAATTTTGGCAAGACAATAATATTCATGACAGAATACATTTTACTTATTACTCCTGACTAAACTGTGTCTCCCGTTGTAGTTACTCATTACAGAGATGTTAAAGGGGTACTCCCGTGGAAAACTTTTTTTTTTAAATCAACTGGTGCCAGAAAGTTAAACAGATTTGTAAATGACTTCTATTAATAAATCGTAATCTTTCCAATACTTTTTAGGGTCTGTATACTACAGAGGAATTTATTTTCTTTTTGTAACAGTGCTCTCTGCTGACACCATGACTACAGTGCTCTCTGCTGACATCTCTGTCAATTTTAAGAACTGTCCAGAATAGGAGAAAATCCCCATACAAACATATGCTGCTCTGGACAGTTCCTAAAATGGACAGAGATGTCAGCAGAGAGCACTGTGGTCATGATGTCAGCAGAGAGCTCTGTAATCCAAAAAGAAAACCATTTCCTCTGTAGTGTACAGACCCTAAAAATTATTGGAAAGATTAAGATTTTTTAATAGAAGTAATTTACAAATCTGTTTAACTTTCTGGCACCAGTTAATTTAAAAAAAAAGTTTTCCACAGGAGTACCCCTTTAAGGCTATTTTGCAGATGGCATATTTGTTGCAGTTTTTCAGTGTGGATTCTGCACAGTACAGGACCTTGGAAGTGAGGAAGTGAAATCCAAAGAAAAATTAATGTAACACATTTTTCAGCAGATTTTTTAGGCAATAGCTGCAGTTGAAATTCTTGGCTGCATGCGAGCACAGCCTATGTTTCTTATAATAATGAATGTCTTCATGCATAAAGCTTGCCAGGCAAGTAAAGACTATAGCTTATATTAGCATTTCTTTCTTTTCAGAAACAAAATTGTAAATTGAATTTAGGATTTAGCACACATTTGCTAGAATGGCATGGAAGGAATATTTATCACACTCTAAAACTTTTTTTTTTTTCAGGGTAGGCGTAAAATCTGTCTAAAACACATAATAAAGGACACATTATTGGCACACTGCAATAGCATTTTCCACATGTTCATCATGTAACATATTAACCTCTTAAGGACAATGGACTTAAATGTACGTCCTGATGCGGTGGTACTTGAAGTGTACCTGTCGTTAAAAAAAACTTTTTATATAATGTAGATAATACCATTATATGGATATCTGTAATATACATTGGTTAAAAAATGTGTATATTTTTGTCCTTACAGCAATTGTTTGTGTGTCTCTATGATGAGTCCAAATACAGGAAGTGAGGGTGGACAAGCAGGGCTCTGTACAGTGAGGACAAGCAGGGCTCTGTACAGTGAGGACAAGCGGGGCTCTGTGCACTGAGAACAATCAGGGCTCTGTACACGGAGGACAAGCAGGGCTCTGTACACGGAGGACAAGCAGGGCTCTGTGCACTGAGGACAAGCAGGGCTCTGTGCACTGAGGACAAGCAGGGCTCTGTGCACTGAGGACAAGCAGGGCTCTGTGCACTGAGGACAAGCAGGGCTCTGTGCACTGAGGACAAGCAGGGCTCTGCACACTTAGGCTCTATGACATGCTCCCTGCTCACACAGCAGGATGATTGACAAACCAGGAGTCTGCACAGAGCCCTGCTTGTCCCGCCCTCACTTCCTGAATTTGGACTCCTCATGGACACTAATAGCTGCATGGACAGAATTTTTTCACCCAAAAATATACAAATTTTTTAATCAATGTATATTACAAATATTATCTACATTATATCAAAAGTTTTTGTTGGCGACAGGTACACTTTAACACACCAGGACATACATTTACATCCTGCTCGCATTATGCACAGCAGGTCCTGGCTGCTATCAGCAGCCAGTGACCAACCTGTAATGGCGGACATCAGCTATCACGGCATTACACATCACGGCATCTGCGGTAATGCGGTTGTTTAAATGGATGATCAGATTGCCTGCGGCGCTGCCGCAGGGATCCGATCATCCAACATGGCGACCGAAGGTCCCCTTACCTGCTCCGGCTGTCATCCTGGGGTCTTCTGCTCTGGTCCGAGATCGAGCAAACCAGAGCAGAAGATCACCGATAATACTGATCAATGCTATGCCTATGCATAGCACTGTTCAGTATATGCAATCTAATGATTGCTATAAATAGTCCCCTATGGGGACTACAAAAGTGTAAAAAAAAAATTGTTTAAAAAAAAAAAAATTAAATTGCCTCTCCTCCAATAAAAATTATAATTACCCCTTTTTCCTATTTTACCCCAAAAAAGCGTTACAAATTTTTTATATTATATTATTATATTAATAAACATAAATGTCCGAACTAACAAAATATATTGTAAAAGATCCCGTATGGTGAACGGCGGAAACGTAAAAAAAAAAAAAAAATTAACTACAAAATTGCTGCATTTTTGTTACATTTTATAAAAAATAATAAAAAGTTAGCAAAAAATTAAATACAAGCAAAAGTGGTACCACTAAAATTACAGATCACATAGCAAAGAATTATCCATCATACCGCCCTGTATACAGAAAAATATGAAAGTTATAGGTGGTCAAAATAGGGTAATTTTCCTAAAAAAGTCTGAGATTTCTTTAAAGTGGTACAATAATAGAAAATCATGTAAGCATTATCATCATTTAAATTTACTATTTGAATAATAGTAAATATTAAGTGGAGGAAAAAGAAACTCACCAATTCACGTTGCGCTCAGAGCAAAACGTCTATATGAGCGTTAGGTAGTATATTCAGATCCTGCAGCCGTACTTTATCCAGACCCCTCTTAAGAAAGGCCGGTACAACAATAAGATACGAGGATAAAAAGTTGAAGTTGATAGTGGCACTGGACTTTAAAAGGACCAGACTGTCCTCTGTTTTTTTTAGTTAGTACAGTAATCTTTATTGTAGCACAACACAAAACATTTCTGGCCAGTAATTTGCCCTTTGTCAGAAACAGTGCATAACTTTTAAACTGCACTTTTTTTTTCAATTTCCCCCGCATAAATAATATTTTTTGGTTGTGCCATACATTTTATGGTAAAATGAGAAATGTCATTGCAGAGTACAATTGGTCATGCAAAAAAACTATCCCTTATATGGGTCTGTGGATGGAAATATAAAAGAGAGAAAAGAGATTTTTAAAAGACGAGGAGGAAAAAACTAAAATAAAATTGGCCTGGTCCTTAAGGGGTTGATGACTGATACATACCCTTTAACAGTCTAGATGATATATAAGGACAGGGCAATGGAGTATGCCCCAGTGGTGAGGATCTTGACATGTTGCACTTGAATCTCCATCCAATATTGACTTGTGATTGTTGACCACACTTTCCTTTCCATTCTGCAGGCACAGTTTTCTCACATTGGTGCATCCCTTCATGCAAGGACTCCTTACATCTACCGAGTTCCAGATGAAGCAAGACTTTTGGTTTTAATAGCAAATTTTCTTTTTGGGATTTTTCCACAGATATTAGCTCATCGTTGTGTAAACCAGCCAGAATTTTTTGTAAAAATGAAAAATCCAGGGGCCAAAACTAACTGAAGAATAATAAGATACTGATAATATGGACACTTACAGAACGAAAAATGTGACATCTTTGACATTTGGGTACTTTGTATAATTCTGTTTTCTACTTTAAGATTCTTGCTTAATTTTTGGAACCCACTACTTAACCTAATGTGAGTGGTTTAACTGACACTATTATAATCTTGTCTTATAGCAAGACAAAGAGATAGTAAGGTCACGTGCATATAAGTATGTGTGAGACCTTGTATTTCCTAATGCCTTTGTTTACACTGTGAGTGGCTCTATTAAAAAAGCTTTTATCAGAACAGAATGGAAATTATCTCAACCTTAAAGATGTTACCGGTATGTATGACTAAATAGTGGGATTCATCTGCAGTACCAAGAGCTGCACCTATACAGACAAACTGTGTCTGTGTAAAACAATGAAGGGGAATTGATGCTTACAGGAGCCCTGCAGACCCTTATGTTAATAACTACATCGGATTTTAACACTAGTCCTAAAAGTAGATAAAAGAACCAAATTATACAAAAATACAGCCATGGCCGTAAATGTTGGCACCCCTGAAGTATTTCTAACAGAAAAGGATTGCAGTAACACATGTTTTGCTATACACATGTTTATTCCATTTGTGTGTATTGGAACTAAACAAAAAAAGGGGGATGGGTGGAGACATCATGCCATAGGAACAAGCTGTGGGACTTTCTACCCCTCCCTGCCCGCCCAGAATCTACCCGGCGTTCTCGAAATGGAGCCTCCTCGTCTGGGGGAAGATCGATGCTGTGGACCCGGGATTGATGCGTGGCTGACAATGACAATGGAGTGTGTCGGCCCGGTGGCTCTCCACTGGGAGCGAACAATGAAAGGAGACTGGGAGGCACAAGAGTAGCGGAAGTGGGTTGCCGGGCTAGCTGTCGCCCGGCGGCTGCCCTTTCCCCCCCTGGTAACGGCATACTAGTTGGTATCTCCTGCTGTATTATTGGCCGGAGGAGGTCATGTGCCCCGGCGTGGCAAAGCCCCGTGGCCTGGGTGAGGGTACAGCCACCTGTAGCACCACCGGTTGGCAGCACGGGGCAAAGTACGATCAATTCGCCCCCCACCGCCAGCAAACAGTAAGAACTTTTACAAGATGTTTTGTACCTGAAACTTTATATGGTATCTTTCCTGATAGAGATCCTTGTGCAACCACCGAAGAGGCGGAAGGCATGGGTTGCTGGACAATAGGGCACCACTGCATATATATATATATATATATATATATATATATAAATATATATATATATATATATATATTATTTTTTGTTTTATCCCTTTATGGGTAGCCTGGCATGAATTTGGCTATTTGGAGGGTTAGAAAACGGATGTGGAGCTCCGGCCGTAGCATCCTTAATAGACTGTGTACCCCTCTACTTTATTACCCGCTTTTAAGTGGGATGGCTACCTGAATCGGTTGAACTTCAAGTTAAGGCAGCATTGCAGGAACTGTGAGTGAACTGGCTAGGCCCTCTAATAATCATAACATCTGACCACTCTCTGACCAAAGTCTGTAAAAGAAACACCATTCTTCTATCTTTTTCCCTGTTTCCTAGTAGTTTGGTGCTTTAAGACTTAATCTGATGGTGAAGTGTATGGCATTCATTGGTTGCTACACAGTGTGCTACCTAAAAGCGGCTGCACTGTGAACTGTGAGTGTATTTTTTACACAGGAAAGCTATAACCGTAATTGCTATTACATTTAAAGTAAGAGTATTTTTATCTCCTTCTCCTTGATCTGGCGGACAGATCCGGTGCGGAATAAACAGATATACATTTCTAAGTGGTTCCCAATAGAAGAGTCGCCGCACCATAAGAACTGTGAGAGAATTTAATGTCTATAAAGAATTAACTGCAACTTCCATCAAGAACATCCAAATAAGACTTTTTCCTTATTATTTCCCTCATTCTCTCTCAGTATAAGGGTATGGTGAGGACTAATAAAGGGTGAACTACTAATTACAAGGATGCCACCAAAAAACTCTGAGACGCTCTTCTGGCAGTAGTCCCTCTAAAATACTGATTCCTCCTTCTTCTGGTAAGATTTATTAATATCTAAAGACCCCTCCAGGAGCAGTGAAAACACGTAGTAACAAAGGACCCTCACCCAATATACCGTTAATCACTACTGGGCCAAGATTCTTGGTATTGGCGGAGGGGGGTGGCAGTGAAGAGGAGGATGGAGGGGAAAGCACCAGGGTACTGGACACTATATTGAAAGAAGTGCAACAGTGCAATACATCGTTGGGTAACCTTTATCCTCAGAAATTATGATAATCCGGGATGAGGTCAGCAAAATAAGAGAACCTACTTCACAAATTGAATCAAAATCCCCCCTGACAGAGAATGAGGTGACGACTTTGCGGACTGAACCTGCTGCCTCAAGGAGGGAGATTAATAAATTACAGGAAAAAATAACAGATATGGAAGATCGCTCCAGACTGAATAACATCAGATTATTAGGATTGTCAGAATATGCAGAGGGAGAAGATATTAAATCCTTTTGTTTGAAATGGATTCAAGAGACATTTGACCCTGCACTGTTCCATACAATGTTTGCTCTGGAAAGAGTCTACAGGGTACACACAAAAAGGCCTCCCCCGGGTGGTCCCCCTAGAACAATTTTTAATGACATTTTTATATTCATCTGACCGAGCCTTGCTATTGAAACTTGCAAGGGAGAAAGGGTCTTTAGCATATAATGTATAATGGTATAATGGTGTTTCCAGATTTTTCTAGAATGACGCAATTAGTGCATGCTTCTTTTAAAGAGGTGAAAAAATCTTTGCAGGAGGAAAAAATTCCCTTTTCTGTGATCTACCCAGCTAAATTGAAGATCACTTATAAGGAGACAAATCTATTCTTTTGGATTGGATGGTCAAGCAGCCACTATAATGTAGTGGGTGGTGGGGATGGGGGGGGGGAGAAGCAAAATGGCATAGATAGAGATCTGTATTATGTACGGATAACGCAGTGGGGGGAGGGGTACCCTGAGTCAGAATGTCTTTTTATAAAAAAAAAAATTGTGGAATGTTAGGGGGATGGGAGACGGATGTAAAAGGCTAGCTGTTTTTGATTGAGTACAAAACTTTCTGCCGGCAGTGGTCTGCTTGGTAGAATCCCCCATTACTAAAGATTCTTGTGGAAGATTAAAAAGGAGATGGGCAAACATTATTCTTCACTTTCACTTTTTCATCAGGAGTCTCTATACTTAGTCATAGAAGTATTAATTTAGTAATTTTGGGGAAACTTACTGATAATTGGTGACAATATATTTTTCTTCATGCAAAAATAAATAACTGTGAACTAATTCTGGCCTTTTTTTACATTCCCCCCCCCCCCCCCATTCTCTAGTGCCCCATTATTGGAGCTGATTAACTTTGCAGCAGGGAGGAGAGAGCTACCAACACTAATTTGGGGGGATTTTAATTGTGTAAATGACCCCAATAGAGACAGGAAAAGGGCCAATAGGGAGGTTTGTATGACTCAACAGACCCCTCTGGCAAAGTTGATCAAAGTATTTGGGTGGATGGATGCGTGGAGAGAACTATATCCTCATAAAGAGCTTTTTTCGTTTTTTTCATCATCACATCAAACAGCCTCCCGCATCGATTTACTCCTTTGTAACAACTTGGGTATGAAAATGATTTAAAAGTTTGAATACCAGCCCAGGTCTATCTCCGACCACTCCATGTTAGTATCAGAGATAGAGTTTGAGCCCTGTATCTTAGGTAGAAGTAGGAATATATCCATTAATCCTCACTGGTTGAATATTCTCGATAGCAAAAGCATGATAGCCTCCCAAATCCAGGAATATTGGGAATTAAATAGGGTCTCAGCCCGATACAAATGGTATGGGACTCACTAAAGGCCTTCCTAAGAGGCATACTATTTAGAGAGATAATATATAAAAAGAAAGAATTCCGTAAGGTAGAGAATACTTTAACTACAGAGGCTAAAAGGTTGGGAGTGAGTTTTGCAAAATTTTGGATGGATGAAAGAGGGGCAAGTACAGTTAGCTAAATTTATAAATGAGAAAGTCCAACATAAATCCTTTTTTGCAGGCCAGATACAATTTATAGAAAGTGGTAAAGCTGGGAGGCTGCTGGCAAATAACAAAAAGCAAATAGCCAGATAAATAATTTAAGGAGGCCAGATGGTAAGGTGACTTTGATAGAGATTTGAGAAGTAGCAGAGAATAATCTCCACTATTTCCTCCAGTTACAATCAGAAGTAAATTGCCCAAACCAAGATATTTTTATTTGTCCACCATATCCCTCCCTAGTCAAGCAAAAATTTTGAAAGAAGCTGTAGAACAAGATATTTCTATAATAGAACTTAAGCAAGTATTACATTCCTTTTCTACATCATCTGCACCAGACCCAGATGGGATCCCTAGGGAGATATACAGAGAATGGGAGGATATGCTGATTCCTATCCTTTTGGTCGTTTTCAACGAATCCTTTGTGACTTCAGTACTCCCTCCCTCAATGATGGGGGCCAACAATATCTTAATACTGAAAAAAACAAGATGAGGTTCTTGAGCCCTCAATGTTAAGACCAATCTCACTTCTGAATGTATATGTGAACTGCTCGCCAACGTAGTAACCATGCGTCTTTCTAGAGTTAATCCTTGTTTGATACACCCAGATCAGTCAGGGTTTGTAAAGGGGAGGTTGATTCATGATAACTTGACACTTGTTTTGGCGAGTATCCAGATGGGAGGCCATCCACTCCGTTCTACTCTGTCATTAGACGCCACTAAGACGTTTGAGAGAGTGGAATGGAGGTTTCTCTGGCAGACACTGGTCAAGTTTGGTTTGGGTGAAAAGATTATTCAGTGGATTAAACTATTGTATAATAGTCCTAGGGCGCAGATTGTAATTAATGGTAACCTAACTGCGTCTTTTTCCTTGTCTAGGGCACAAGACAAGGGTGCCCCCTTCCCCCCCCTCTTATTTATGTTTATTGAGCTGTTGGCAGCAGCTAAAAGAGCCTCTCCCCAGATTAAAGGGTTTGGGATTAAGACAGATAATAATAAATTCTCCCTAAATGCAGATGACCTGTTATTGTTCTTGGGTAATCCCGAGGTGATGTTCCCATTAGTAATGACTCAGGTTAAAAATGTTGGTAGGGTTTCAGGGACAGAGGTAAATTGGGAAAAGTCTGCTCTCCTACCGGTGGAGAAAAATACTGTACTCTCAATACGAGGGGTCTCCATTGTTGGAAGAGAAGAAACTTTAAAATACCTGGGCTTAGAGATAGGTAATGAGAAAAATGCATTTAAGGATGTTAATTTAAAACCCTTAGTTAAAAAAAATAGAAAAAACTGTTATAGTTTGGGGTAACCTTCCGCTAGTACAAGCAGACAGAGCCACACTAATAAAGATGGTAGTTCTACCACAAGTATTATATATTATTCGAGCATCTCCATCTTTGATACCCCTTCAGTGGTTTAAAGGATTGGAGGAAATAATAAATAGGTTACTATGGGGCAGAAGACGTGTTAGGATAAAATATGCAAATCTCACCTTTCCAGAAGGGAAAGGTGGATGGGGGTTGCACAATTTTAGGTTCTATTTTCTGGCTTCAAAAGTCCAGAAGATCAAAGAATGGAGGAAGAATCTAATTCTAACTCATATGTTGTAGGTCTGAACTGATGGAAGCCCAACCACAAAATAAAGCACTAGCCCACTTTTCACAGAGTGAATTAAATTTTAAGGTATGGAGAGAAATTAGACAGATAATCGGAGCAAAAGGGAGTTTTAAATTCACGCCAATATGGGGTAATAGTAGTCTTATGGAATTTAATAGGTGGTTAGAAGTTATTCACAAGGAAGGCCCTGTATCCTTTGACTCATTAAGGTTGCAGGCGGATTTAGAGTTAAATAAAGAGTTTTGGTTTGCACAAGTAAAACATGCAGATAAGAGCACCCAAAATAGATTGTTTCACTATAGAATTGCATAACTTAATATCTTACATCACAGAATCCACGGGTGCTTTGAAAGCTTTAAGGTATATCTATAGAAGTTTGGTAGGGGAATTATTAGAAGATAGTCAAGAGAGAATTAAAAGGGGTTATCCAGGAATTTTTTTTTTTTTATATATCAACTGACTCCAGAAAGTTAAACAGATTTGTAAATTACTTCTATAAAAAAATCTTAATCCTTCTAATAATTATCAGCTGCTGAAGTTGAGTTGTTATTTTCTGTCTGACAATAGTGCTCTCTGCTGACATCTGTCTCGGGACCTGCACAGGGCAGAATAGGTTTGCTATGGAGATTTGCTTCTACTCTGGACAGTTCCCGAGACAGGTGTCACTTAGACAGAAAAGAACAAATCAACTTCAGCAGCTCATAAGTACTGAAAGTATTAAGATTTTTTAATAGAAGTAATTTACAAATCTGTTTAACTTTCTGGAGCCAGTAGATATATTAAAAAAAAACTTTTTTTCCCCCCTGGATAACCCCTTTAAAAGGAAATGGAAGAACGTTGTAGGTAATATAGATAAAACTAGTTAAGATAGACTCTGTCAAAATGTGGTTGCTTGCTCATCAAATAAAAGATTCCAATTCCTACAGTTACGTTTAATTTACAGATCATATTATTCTCTATTATATTTGTGGAAAATTAAATGTAGTAGTAAATCATCCTGTCCAAAATGTGAGGGGAACAATGCCAGCTTGGATCATTTAATATGGGATTGTCCTAAAATAAAAGTATTTTGGAATAAAATCTCAGAATATTTAGAACAAAAGTTTAATTTAAAAGGCTAATTTTGTTAGTGAAGTAGCTCCCTTTTGTAATTGTGAAGGTTTTATTAATTGATATGTTATTTTTTTCTGCAGGATGTTTGTGTTTTTATTACCAGTATCTTGGGCCAGATGTGCTGTAGTTTTTCAATGTATCCGTGACTGTCGTCCACACTGGCAGCCATGTACGCTTCATGCTGTGGACAACGCGTAGCTGTTTTTTTTTTTCTTTTGCCAGTCTCAGAGTTTTGGCATTCTTTAACACCTCCTTCTTATAAGTATGTTTGTTCACCGAGGCTGCCTTGATTGGTGTTCTGTTTTCCTCGGCCGGTTAACCCCAAATGTATGCCCCCATGCATATTTATAATAAATTACTGGCCCCAGTGTGCAAAATAAGTTTATTCCCCCCCACCAGTGTCCTTATGCCCCCGTTTCCTTATCAACCCCCCCCCCTCGTCCTTATCTGTGAGAGCTCACCACCAGGACCAGAGCGCACCGTGTCCATATCATTATCCTTATCCCCAGGGGAGCAGCGGGGACATGTCAGTCGGCGGAGGCGGCAGCAAATGAATGAATGAAGCTGACATGTCCGGCATGTAGGCTCCATTCAATCGCCGCCGCTGCCCATGTCCCCACTGCTGCCACGCTCCTAGCAATCAGAGCGCACAGCCGGGACCTTTCTATGTTCCGCTGCTCATCTCCGTTGGGTATGGAAAGCCATCCTTGTCCATAAACAGCAAAAAAAGGGTCAAACCATGATATGCAATGGAGAGCTTTCCTTTCTCATCAGTCCACAAAACATTGTTCAAATAGCCTTCTGGCTTGGCCAAGTGATCTTTAACAAAATGCAGATCGGCAGCTTTTAGTTGCTTAGAGGTTGGTCATCTTGAGTTCCTTAGAGACCTTGCTAACTATAAGTGCTCTTGGTGCAATATTTGTTGGTTGAGGATTCCTGGGGAAAGTAATAATGATCTAGAATTTCCTTCATTTGTACAAAACTATTTGACTGTGGATTGGTGGAGTCCAAACTGTTTATATATAATTTTATAACCTTTTCCAGCCTGATGAGCATCAACAACTCTTTCTCGGTAATCTGCTTTGTTAATGTCAGGAATGGTATTGCTATATTTCCCCAAGGTACCTGTCATGTGTGGATACCAGCCTGCCCTGGATGAGATTTCTGAAACCTAAGATATGGGAAATTATATTGGTCCTTTTCATCCCTTTTCTGGGCCCCTCCAGGTTTCCAGATAAGCACAGGTCACTGGGTTAAAACTGCAGGGTGGGCCATTTATATAGATACACCTTTAATAAAATGGGAATGGTTGGTGATATTAACTTCCTGTCTGTGGCACATTAGTATATGTGAGGGGGGAAACTTTTCAAGATGGGTGGTGACCATGGCGGCCATTTTGAATCCAACTTTTGTTTTTTCAATAGGAAGAGGGTCATGTGACACATCAAACTTATTGGAATTTCCCAAGAAAAACAATGATGTGCTTGGTATTAATATAACTTTATTCTTTCATGAGTTATTTACAAGTTTCTGACCACTTATAAAATGTGTTCAATGTGCTTCCCATTGTGTTGGATTGTCAATGCAACCCTCTTCTCCCACTCTTCACACACTGATAGCAATATTGAAGGAGAAATGCTAGCACAGGCTTCCAGTATCCGTAGTTTCAGGTGCTGCACATCTCGTATCTTCACAGCATAGACAATTGCCTTCAGATGACCCCAAAGATAAAAGTCTAAGGGGGTCAGATCAGGAGACCTTGGGGGCCAATCACCTGGCCCACGATGACCAATCCACTTTCCAGGAAACTGTTCATCTAGGAATGCTCGGACCTGACACCCATAATGTGGTGGTGCACCATCTTGCTGGAAAAACTCAGGGAACGTGCCAGCTTCAGTGCATAAAGAGGGAAACACATCATCATGTAGCAATTTCGCATATCCAGTGGCCTTGAGGTTTCCATTGATGAAGAATGGCGCCACTATCTTTGTACCCCATATACCACACTATACCATCAATTTTTGTGTTCCAACAGTCTTTGAGGGATCTATCCAATGTGGGTTAGTGTCAGACCAATAGCGGTGGTTTTGTTTGTTAACTTCACGATTCACATAAAAGTTTGCCTCATCACTGAACAAAATTTTCTGCGTAAACTGAGGTTCCTGTTCCAATTTTTGTTTTGCCCATTCTGCAGCACCTGAAACTACGGATACTGGAAGCCTGTGCTAGCATTTCTCCTGCGGTGTTGCTATCAGTGTGTGAAGAGTGGGAGAAGAGGGTTGCATTGACAATCCAATACAATGGGCAGCACATTGAACACATTTTATAAGTGGTCAGAAACTTGTAAATAACTCATGAAAGAATAAAGTTACGTTAAAACCAAGCACATAATTGTTTTTCTTGTGAAATTCCCAATAAGTTTCATGTGTCACATGACCCTCTTCCTATTGAAAAAACAAAAGTTGGATTCAAAATGGCCGTCATGGTCACCACCCATCTTGAAAAGTTTCCCCCCCCCTCACATATACTAATGTGCCACAAACAGGAAGTTAATATCACCAACCATTCCCATTTTATTAAGGTGTATCCATATAAATGGCCCACCCTGTAGATCAGTCAGCCTGCAAGTGTGGCAGCGATGTCCCGCCTCGGTCGGTGATAAGCTGAGCGCACTGTCATGTAAGAAGCCGGCCGAACAGCGCACGCGGTTCACATATGATTGGTTCCCCGATGTGGGGAAAGCGTGCTGCGACCGTTAATTAAGTCATTCGAGGGGGGTAGGGGCCCAACAGGTATTGCGGTATGGGAAGGGAAAAAAGTTTCGGTATGAACCGGTATACGGCCCAGCACAAGGGGAGGGGCTTTTTCACTTTTTTTTTTTAAACACTTTTTATGTCCCCCATAGGGGACTATTTATAGCAATCTTTTCCTCTGTTCTGAGATCGGGCGGACCAGAGAAGAAGACCCCCCATGTTGGATGATCATATCCCCGCAGCAGCGCCGCGGGCAATCCGATTATCCCTTCAAACGACCGCAATGCTTCAGATGCCGTGATTTGTATTGATCACGGCATCTGAGGGGTTAATGGTGGACATCAGCCCGATCGCTGATGTCTGCCATTACTGGCGTGTCCCTGGCTGCTGATAGCAGCTGGGAACTGCCTTGCATGATGCGAGCACCGGTCCAGTGCTCGCGTCATGTATAGGATGTAAATGTAGGTCCTGGTGCGTTAAGTACCTGGGCATCAGGACATACATTTACGTCCCATGTCGTTAAGGGGTTACATTTCATGTTCAAATAATCTGCTAATCCTAAAAGTTCACATACTTTTGCCTCACAAAGATATAAAAATATTGGATCATGTTCCTCAATAATTAGATTGCCAAGTCTGATAATATCCCTATTTTGTTTGATTTGTTTATTTCTTTCTTATCTACTTTTAGGACTTAGGAAAATCTGAGGTAATTGTAGGTAAAATTTATGAACTTAAAATTTATGCGGAAATACATAAAATTCTAAAAGGTTCACAAACTTTCAAGCACCACTGCTTTATGTCAATTCAATATTATGTCAATAACAAATAACTGTTCATTATCATACAACATAAGACCTATGACAAGTTGTAACTTTTTTTTTTGCGTCTTTATTACTGCACTATAATGGACCTTCTCCTACTATTAACACTTTCATCAATATAATATACTTCATACACAAAGCCAATGTTTACATAAGTTTTTCTTTTAATAACTGTGTTACATATATTGTAAATTAACTTGTGTGACTGGTTTCCTTCTTTACAATCTTTAACCACAATTTCCAACATACATCAGGAGTGCTACTTTTGTAAAAACAGCAATACAACATTACACGACATGTGTTTCAACTACAAACACTGGAATTGCCAAAGATGCATTAGAGAAGAACAAATGGAAAAAAATGTTTTCACAAAAATTGCAATAAAATAAATAAAATCTATTATCACAATAGTAACATTATTGTTCACAAGAAAATACATTCTGGAATGGCTAATTATTAGTATTGTAAATACAACTGTTAGCTTGGTATAAAATGTCTTCCACGGTAATACCTAAATTGCCAGTTAAGTATATAAGGTAATGACACATACTTTATATCAATAAAGGCTATTCCATCCAGTATGCCTTAAAACACCATCTCCCAAGACTTCTTTTGGAATCCTTAGTTTACTCTGTGAGGATTGTGGCAATGTTTGAGTTAATTAAATAACATGAAGCAGACTGATCAGGGAGCCCAACAGGAATCATGCATAATATGTTCTAATATAGACTTCCACACAAAGCATAATGACTACTAAAGGTCACCCCTAACATCCTAGAAGGGCTGTCCAGCAGTAACAACTCCTTTTGGTCTGTGAATTAAGCTGATGATGGAAGTTCCTGCTACTGGAATATCCTTTCCTTAGCTTTTATTGAGGGAGAATGGGGCATAATAAAAACAATACATTGTACGGTATCCACTTAGTACAGCAATGTTTCCCAAGTCTGATCCTCATGTAATCCAAACAGTTTATAAATAAAGGATTTCACATAAGAATATCACACTACACGGGCAAAAATTAAAGGAGAAATGCAACGTAAAGCTTTTAATTTCCCCTGTTCCAGGCTCCTTACATGACCTATCCCCGGCCGAGGCGGGACATCGCTGCGGCCAGTTATACGCTGACTGCAGTGTGACGTTCTGAGCCTGAGAAGAAGGGAGCCGAGCAGTGCCAGAGGAAGGGATGCCCGGTGCAACAGGGGAACGTAGGAAGGTGAGTTAAAGTTAGTTTTTTTTTAGTTTTTGCAGCCCGGGCACAGGGAAAGTTAAAAGTTTTGCTCCACAATTCTGCTTTAAATCAGCAGAGCAGTGGTAGTAAAATCCTTGGGGAAAAAAAAGAAACACTGCTGCAGTCCGAGGTGGCTGCAGCTATTTTCTGTTAATTTAAACAAGAGTATTGTCCTAATAAGGGTATGTTCACACTTTATGAAAATGTGCGGAATGTCCGCCCAGAAAACACAGGAGGACATTTTGGACATCTGAAAGTCTGGCGGTGGCTAGGACCGTTCAGAGTGAAATCCGCCGAAAGAATAGACAAGTATATTCTTTCTGCGGACACTGGTATCGGGATTTCCGTGGCAGAAACATCAGGCACAGAAATTCCATTGTCTGCACAGTGCAGCAGAATCCCATTGATATCAGCGAAATACTCCAGTGGAATTCCACATGGACATTCTGCCGTGTGAACATACCCTGAGACATACAAACATCTGCAACTGGTGATACCATTTTTCATACTAAATGTAGTATATTTTATTATATTTTATTTGCTTAAGCTAAAAATGTGTAGGGCTCACATTTACATTACCTATATTATCAACTGTAAAATATCATGCATATATGACTGCAACAATGGACAGGCAGATGTTTGTATGTTGGAAATGCTTTAAACTAACAAGTTATTTTTTGAGTTTAATCATAATATGAGTTTAATCATAACATGAGTTTAATCATAACAGTTTTTATATGAATGTGAAATGCTTGTAATGTTATTTGAAGACTGTCTGGAGAACCAAGGAAGAGGTTTCTTTTCTGATCTGTATCACTATGTTATATTTCCACATACATGATGCTATGTTCTCACGGGAGAGAAGTGACCACCACAGGTGTCCGGCAGCAGCTTATTTTCCTTGGTTAAACCACTTGTTGATGTATATGGGCAGTCAGGAAGAATAGCTGTTGACTGAAAGAGTCAGCCGACAGCTATTAATGGTGAACGTTTACCTTCAGACTATAGAGGAAGGACTACTTTAATATTTGCTACTTTTACAGTTCACACATAGAACTGATTTACAACCTATATTATATTTTAGAGCTGCGTTAACTATTCTGCTGGTTGGTATTAGAAAATGTCCAATGTGTTCAAATAATTTCCACATACAATAACACATATGTATGTAAAGGTGATGCTGTACACTGCTGCAGGCTATTCGTAGTGAGCTGAAATTATAGGAGCTGTCACCCACTCTGCATTTTCACCTATATCCAGCTGATCAGCACTGTAAGCAACAAGGAGAGCATAGCAGTAGGCAGTACATAATAAGGCGCAAGTGTTTGAGATGTCTGTTTTATAACTTCTTATTAGCAGAATATTTAGCAAAAAAATATGTTTTGATCCCATCACAGGAATGAAGGAAAACGTTTAAACATTTTTGGGAAATGTTTTCATTCACTCCAATGACTGGATCCAGAGAGTTTTTGGTACTGAATATATACAGCTAACACACCGTGCTGTCACCATCTAAATTAGTCCTACGTAAATATTTTTTCTTTACTTCTTTACTGTGAAACATTTTAGTTTTTTTAAGTTCTGGGAAAATAAAAACCTTTAAGGCTGTGTACAGAGATGTGTTGAATAAATAGTGTTATTTTTGTAATAACATAGTACGATATTTTATTTCTATTACAAATCACAGGCTTGGCAATCCAATAAAGACAGTTGTTTCACATCAGCTTCAGTTTACTACGCATCCTCAGAATGCTTCTGGAATTCATTAACACAATTACATACAAAACTAAACAACATGCTAGTTAATAGTATTGACTGAATATTAGCATCAGAAAACATTCAGCTTAATTCCCTTTATCAGCTTTAGCCTTTTCCATTTAAATGTGAAGGCTTTTTTTTTTTTAAGTTAATGTGAATACCCCTTCTGTTAACAATACATGTTTAAAAGCTGCCATAAAATTTGTACTAAGAACGTACAAATAGCATCTAACATTTATAGTGGTGAGCAACAAAAATACATTGATCTAACCATTATGCGCTGGCAAAGTTACCGGTATCTGCAGTATCTCTTAGACTTGTCTATAAAGAATGACAGCTAAAAATAGGTTGGCAAAACTATTAACTACAAATATCTTATTTGAATGTGGCTATTTATCAATGTGTTTTTACAGTTTCGTTGCTGTATTATAATACATGTAAGTCAATTCACTTTTCTTAATTAGAAATAATTACACGCGCTGAAGTCTGTGAAAACAGAATGTTAGCTAGTTTAAAGGGCAACATCATGCAACAGAATAATGGAATATGAAAAGCTGCCCCCTGGAGGAGAAACACTTCTGATGCCAGCAAACACAACAAACAGGAATGTGATATTATGCATACAAATTGATGAATTCTTGGTGGCAACAATTTAATGTGTTGAGCCATATCAAATTCAAGAATACTAAACTGCGAAATATGGACCTCTTCTCACCGTATGCTGCACTCAGTTAAGTCTGAAAAGAAAAGAAAAAATCAAGTCAGTCTTAAGTAATTTACAATGGAAAACTCTCTCTGGTTGTTTACGGCTTTCTTTTTGATATCACTTGAGTTAGAGATTTAGATATTTGACTCCCTTAAAAGAGTATTCACCTGAAAAAGAGTAGCTGATACCTAACTGGTCGTGTGGCTCTTATCACTAGGACCTCCATCGATTAAGAGAAGGGAGGACGATTTTCTCCCAAGTGAATGGAGCGGAAGTGCCTATGATTGACTGCCACTCCGTTCCTTCTCTATGGGACTTCCAAATATTGCCTAAACTTGACTATGTTCAGTAGCCCCATAGACAGTGAATGGTGCGGTGGCCAAGTAAGCTTACTGCCATTTCATTCATTTAGGCGAAAAATGTATTCTACTGCCATAGTCAGTGGGAGGTTTGTTTATTGTTTGAAACATAAAAAGAAAACACCTGAATATGGTTTTAATAATTTAAAGCAGAGGTTTCTGTAGCTTGACAGCCACATTCAAAGATACCTGGTGGAGCTTAGCCACATTGTCACGCATGTAGACTTTCGCTTCTTTGTCCCAGATTACCAATCGTATGTACTAATCGTTCTTATTATGCTGTGCTAGTCTGACAATGGCTTGAAGCTTGGTACCTGTTTAGTAATACTAGGACTTCTACATTACTGATACTCAATAATAAATACAGATGCCCACAATAGAGGGGCCAGAGATCAATACATGTTTTCTGAGCTTATAGTCGGGGAAAACTGCATAAATGTCAGACAAGCAACTGCAGTTTCTATGCCACACATAATATAACTACTCTGTAACTGTCTGCCGCTATGTTTGCATCACAAGTATCAGTTTGTACAAGCTCATCCAAAGCATCAGGCACAGCAAATATATAAAATGGTTACATTAATTAAGTGTGTCCAAATACTCAATGCACAGACTATGAAAACATTATGGGGGAGATTTATCAAAAACTGTCCAGAGGAAAAGTTGACCAGTTGCCCATAACAACCAATCAGATCGCTTCTTTAATTTTGCAGAGGCCTTGTTAAAAATGAAAGAAGCGAGCTGATTGGTTGCTATGGGCAACTGGGCAACCTTTCCTCTGCACAGGTTTTGATAAATCTCCCCCTATGTGCACACATGTGTATAGTATGTGTATTTTAAGGAAAATGGTATTTACCTGCAATACATCTAATAAATAAACGTGACAATTAACATATCTTATTAACTGTAGTAGTGTACAGTAGTCAGTGACACATAAGGACACATGATAAATTCTAAATATTTCTTAGAAATTTATAATGCAGGATATATTACAGTTCATAGCATAACATTACATATATGTGTGCAATTGCCATGTCGAATCACACGCGTAATTCACTGTATGCTCACCAAATCTTGCCTGTTCGCCACTAAGATTTATAATTTCTCTTTAGCATCTGTGCATTTCTTACGGGAACCACCTCTTGCATATACATTCTGCAAGAGAATCACAGAACACTTTGTGTAAATCTTTTGCTTAAGTAGACAACGTTTGGGGGAATTTTCATGCTGGATATTGTATCAGGCTGAACAGTCAGTAGGTCAGTGTTTTCCAACCAGGGTGCCTCCAGCTGTTGCAAAACTACAACTCCCAGCATGCACGGACAGCCTTTGGCTGTCCGGGCATGCTGGGAGTTGTAGTTTTGCAACAGCTGGAGGCACCCTGGTTGGAAACCACTGCAGTAGGTACTGCCTCACAATCATACACGGTTAAACATTAGGCTCTGTTCAGATATTTTCTTTACTTACAAGTTTGACATGTGCTAGGAAGGCTCCTGGCACACACACCAAACATATCAATAGGTTTCTATGCCACCTGCATAGACCAAAATATGGCAGCATACTTTCTATAGGAAACCATAGAACACTACTCTTTTCCATGCAGGAGTACTGCTTGGTATTCCTTCTTTCACAACAGGAGTCAATGGCAAACATATGTCAATATAAGGTTATATTGTGACAAACATCAGAAGTATATTCTGGAGAAAACTAAGTGTGTGCATGTTACATATACAGTCAGTAAAAAAATCAATGTGGCCGAGTTCATACAGCAAGGTTCCATCATGATTCCTACTTCTTTTTCTAATTTATATTCCTTGGAAACAGTATTCAGATTAAACTTATAGACCTCATAGAGGAACTGTAAGGAACCGTTTTATACATATATGACTTTGAAAACAATTCCTGCTTAAAGGGGTACTCCGCACATTGGAGCTGGTGCCGGGAGCCTGTGACGTCATAACCCCTCCCCCTCAATGCAGAGGTATGCGTTTTCAAATTAACTGGTACCAGAAAGTTATACAGATTTGTAAATTACTTTAAATATCTTAATCCTTCCAGTACTTTCCAGTTATCTGACCACAGTGCTCTCTGCTGACACCTCTGTCCGAGTCAGGAACTGTCCAGAGCAGGAGCATATCCCCATAGTAAACGTCTTTTGCTCCGGACAGCTCCTGACACGGACAGAGGTGGCAGCAGAGAGCAAAGTGGTCAGACTGGAAAGAACTATGCAACATCCTCTGTGGCATAGATCAGCTGATAAGTCCTGGAAGCATTAAGATTTTTAAACAGTAATTTACAAATCTTTATAACTTTCTGTCAGCAGTTGATTAGAACTGTTCTTTCCTCTGGAGTGCCCCCTTAATTTTCCAGGCAATTAGTGTCTGGGCACAATACATGCTTATACATGTTAGATTATAGGCAGATCCCACCAACAATAATTTTCTGACATATTACTGGACCAGCTAATTAATAAAATATTCTTCATTGGAAGCAGAATGTAAAGAATTCCCTGATGCACAATAGTATGGTTTGTCTTGGCCATCCACCAAACTGATGCTTTTGTCTTCCCTAAACCATGTTATACACAGTAGTGGAATGTATTTTTTTTTTACAACAGTTGCAATAAAGGTAAAATAGATATGACTTGTGTCCTGTTTATATACCTGAAACTTTCAGAAGAAGTTATGAAATACTTTACAAAACTTCATTGGCTAGATTTTTTTTGTATGTTCTGCAGCAAAGGAAATGAAATTATTACTAGTAATAATGTCTGAATTAGAATGACCTCATAATAGAAAACTAAAATGTTTAAAAGATGATTATTTTAAAGTGCAGAACTGATATTACAAGTGCTCTTCAAAGCCAATTACACTGTAAAGGCTGTCTGGGCATGCTGGGAGTTGTAGTTTTGCAACAGCTAAAGGCACCCTGGTTGGGAAACACTGCTTTAAACCCTTGAGGTAAACACTCCTATTACTCCTTTGAAATATACATTCCTAGTGTCCGGACAACAAAACTCTGAAATTTGTTTCTTAGCAATTGTTTCTTCTCACAACAAAACCAGCATATAAGATATGCAGATTTTGCCACAAATTTTCTGTGAAATTTGTTGCAATCGATTTTTTTCTTTAATGCATCTTTTATGTGTTCATGTTGCAAATTAAAGTTTCTTTGCTAGTCCAAACTGGATATTAATAGCTGCTATTTCATTCAGTTTATGTTTTCTGCCTATCTTTAGAGACATTTTAATTTCAGCTTTATATATATATATATATATATATATATATATATATATATATATATCTATATATATATATCTATATATATATATATATATATATGTGTGTGTTTTGTACTCCTTCCTGATCATAATATTTATATCACTTATTTAATTTATTTATCTTTGACAAAACCAAAATAAGTTACATGTCATCAAGAAGACATCATTCTGTATTCCCTTCCTCTCTATAAATGGCACTAAAGATCCCCTCTCTGGGTTTCCCCACAAACAGTACGAAAATAGATGCAACTGAAAAACCTACACTTGTCTGGAATTACCTGCTTAATATAAATGTAATCATACACTGCACAAAGACTATGGAGGGGCAGATACTTCTCTGTTTATTGTCTCAGGGCAACTGGTTTTCTACAAACATTTATCCAGTTTATTGTGTTGCTTGCACTTGACTTTACTGTGATTTTACTGGCATTACTTTACTAAAGTTTCTGATTCTCCTGTTTATTCTATACTTTATAACTGTGTGCATGGTTATATATAAGTGAAATTGCAACACCAAGAATGAAAAGTCAAGGAATCGTGGATAGCACAGGATTGACATACATGGTAATGATATGCAAATTATAAAAAAATGTAAACAAAAGTTTTTATATCGAAATATTTCTAATAAACGACATGTGCAGAAATAGGAATGCTATCAATGAGGTTATTAATTGTCGTCTGAGAAATGTTCTTCCCTGCTGAATGCACTTGGGCACACAAATCGTTAAGATGCGCTTAGCAATTGCCGACTAATAGTGTCCTAGATGTGCTCAATGGGAGATGTTGCAGACCATGGTAGCAATTTTAGACCACCCAGGCTGCTCACAGTAGCACAAGTAACATGCTGTCTAACATCGCTGTGCTGAAAAATCGCTCCTGTGACACTTTGGTAAAATGGCTGAACCATTGGTTTTACAACCAAATCAATGTAATGCTAAGCTGTTACTGTACATGGAATGAAGACTAGAGGGATCGGACTAGCATACATTATGCTGCCTAAAGTTTATGCTCGCCAGTTAATGCTATCCTGCCGATTATTTACTTGGTTAGCCAATCACTTGCCGAGGCCGGTCACAACTATGGCCAGCGACTTGCTGAGTGGGCATTTCCTGTGCACTGCCAGCGGTTTCTCGTAGGATAAGCTTCTTCCGTCCGGAAGAAGCATATCCTATGTGAAACTGCCGGCAGTCGCCTCTGAGCGCCCACACAAGTCAGCGGTCCTGGTCCTCCAATGTCCTCTACTTAGGAGCTTTGAGTCATCTGCTAAGTAGTGAGTGCAGGATACTTTGTATTGCTTTTCTATAGTAAATGAATGCTTGACAGTCCTTAAAAAGTTGATGTCATTAAACAAAACTTTCAATGTCAAAGGTTTTCATTGGTCGGGGTCTGAGTGTTCTGACCCCACTAACTGCTAGAACAAGCTGCGAGTGGTGCTCGGCGAAACAATTCTCTCCCTAGCTCACTGCTCTCCCCGCCTTGCTGCAGAAGATGGATTCTATAGTAAATGCTTGGAGCCTGTCTCCTGCAGCGTGACAGGGAAAGCATTGAGCCGGCTCATTCTAGTCATGAGTAGGGGTCTGAACACCCAGACCCCGGCCAATCAAATCTTTTCACATGTCTCTATGACATGTCAAAAGTTTTCTTAAATGAAAGTAATGCTTTACATGGTTACACTGTGTGGTAGAAACCAGTGTTGAGTGCACAACATACAACCAGTAACATATTTTGAAATCACTCCTGAGCTGGTATAATACACTGTTGTCCCATAAAAGAAATGTAAGCATACCCCTGCACTGCTTTTCTGCACTTCCGAGGCATTTCTGGTATCGTTATCGGCATCACCAGCCTCTGAGCCACTCTTATTTTCTTCATCTTTGCTGTCTTTTTCTCCCTCATCACCTGAAGATTTCCGAGAAAGTTTCGAAGATTTCTGAGATGGTTATGGAAGAAATACACAAAGAGTTAAACAGTATTTCATGGAACCTAATGTTTATATACCATACAAAGTTAAGTTCTGTTCAAATCTGCAATGGCGGCTTCATACAGAGCCTCAGTCACAAATTCCATTTTAATCAAAAACCACTATGCAAAATTAAATAAAGTTGTAAGTAAAGTTTAAAGGGTTATTCCCATTATTATAATCAGGCCTTATTTACAAAATGTTGTCATAACCTCAAGTATGCCATTGGAGGTACAATATTTATCAGATGGGTAGTGTTTATCTGTGAAAGACCCGCTAAATATCCCTAGTCCTACCAGTCAGATACAGCAATAACATCAGCATCATGACTGCCTATATTGGTTTTGCATACTTTGAAATCAGTCTCATGCATACAAATGCGGACTGGAGAAGAGCACTGATGGCTCAGTACGGGCAGCAATATAAGTACTAGAACAGCTGTTTACTTGGAAAGGGACTTTTTAGGCTGGATTATCAGTCTGTTATCTTTAACCATAACTACATATCAAGAATGTAACAAATGAAATTTTGTATTTGCATATATCATTGTGTTTATTACTCATTTATGTTTATGACCTTATAACCAATAAATCTGCATACTTTTATAAAATACCTGTGTATTATTGTATATTGCCAAACTACATCCTTAAGCGTTAATGTCCTCCAATCATAAAAAGAACTTGTTGATATCTGAGGAAATAGTTGGACTCAGAAGTGAATTGTATTGATTGGCTTTGTCTACAATTCACCAGGTCATAATTTTGATATTTTTGATAATTTTAACCTCTTAAGGGCGTACATGTACGCCCTACGCCTGGTCCCGGTGTTTATAACGGGGTCACGGCATCACACCGGGTCGATTCTATGAATAGCAGCCGGGACCCTGGGCTAATAGTGCGCGGCGATCAAAGTTGACCGTCACGTCTGAAAGTAAACGCTTCCTGGCAGCTCAGTCGGGCTGATCGGGACATCGCGATAAAATCGTGATGTCCCGATCAGCTAGGACACGAGCGGAGGTCTCCTTACCTTGCTCCGTCGCGTCCGATCATCGTTTGATTGCTCCAAGCCTGAACTACAGGCTTGAGCAATCGAGCCCCTATCTCGCTGATCCATGCAAAGCTAGGGCTTTGCAGGGATCAGCATAAGAGATCAGTGTGTGCAGTGTTATAGCCCCCTATGGGAGCTACAACACTGCAAAAAAAAAGTGAAAAAAAAAAAATTTAACAAAGGTCATTTAACCCCTTCCCTAATAAAAGTTTGAATCACCCCTCTTTTCCCATAAAAAAAAACCTGTGTAAATAAAAATAAACATATGTGGTATTGCTGTGTGCGGAAATGTCCGAGCTATAAAAATATATCGTTAATGAAATCGCAGGGTCAATGGCGTGCGCGCAAAAAAATTCCAAAGTCCAAAATAGTGTATTTTTGGTCATTTTTTATATCATGAAAAAATGAATAAAAAGCGATCAAAAAGTCCGATCAATACAAAAATGATACCGATAAAAACTTCAGAACACGATCGCAAAAAATTAGTCCTCATAGCGGCCTGTACGCGGAAAAATAAAAAAGTTATAGGGGTTAGAAGATGAGAATTTTTTACATATAAATTTTCCTGCATGTAGTTATGACTTTTTTTACAATGTACGACAAAATCAAACCTATATAAGTAGGGTATAATTTTAACCGTATGGACCTACAGAATAAAGATACCGAAAAATGCACTGCGTAGAAACAGAAGCCCCCAAAATGAAAATTTTTCTTACATTTTGTCGCACAATTAATTTTTTTTCCGTTTCGCCGTGAATTTTTGGATAAAATGACTAATGTCACTGCAAAGTAGAATTAGTGGCACAAAAAATAAGCCATCATATTGAATTTTATGTGCAAAATTGAAAGCGTTATGATTTTTAGAAGGTGATGAGGAAAAAATGAATATGCAAAAACGGAAAAACTTTGCATCCTTAACCCCTTAAGGACCGGGGTTTTTTGCGTTTTTGCATTTTCGTTTTTTGCTCCTTGCCTTTAAAAAAATCATAACTCTTTCAATATTGCACCTAAAAATCCATATGATGGCTTATTTTTTGCGACACCAATTCTACTTTGTAATGACGTCAGTCATTGTGCCCAAAAATCTACGGTGAAACGAGAAAAAAAATCATTGTGAGACAAAATTGAAAAAAAAACACAGTTTTGTAACTTTTGGGGGCTTCCGTTTCTACGTAGTAAATTTTTTGGTAAAAATGACACCTGATATTTATTCTGTAGGTCCATACGGTTAAAATGATTCCCTGCTTATATAGGTTTGATTTTGTCGTACTTCTGGAAAAAATCATAACTTCATGCAGGAAAATTAATACGTTTAAAATTGTCATTTCTGACCCCTATAACTTTTTTATTTTTCCGTCTATGGGGCAGTATGAGGGCTCATTTTTTGCCCCGTGATCTGAAGTTTTTAACAATACCATATTTTTGCATTGATAGGACTTATTTTTCATGATATAAAAAGTGACCAAAATGCACTATTTTGGACTTTGGAATTTTTTTGCGCGCACGCCATTGACCGTGCGGTTTAATTAACGATATATTTTTATAATTCGGACATTTCCGCACGCAGCGATACCATATATGTTTATTTTTATTTACACTATGTTTTTTTTTATGGGAAAAGGGGGGTGATTCAAACTTTTAAATGGTATTTATTCATTTTCTTTTCCCACTTTTTTTTGCAGTGTTATAGCTCCCATAGGGACCTATAACACTGCACACACTGATCTATATCATTGATCACTGGTTTCTCATAAGAAACCAGTGATCAATGATTCTGCCGCTTGACTGCTCATGCCTGGATCTCAGGCACTGAGCAGTCATTCGGAGATCGGACAGCGAGGAGGCAGGTAGGGACCCTCCCGCTGTCCTGTAAGCTGTTCGGGATGCCGCGATTTCGCCGCGGCTATCCCGAACAGCCCACTGAGCTAACCGGCATGGTTTCAGTTTCACTTTCGACGCGGCGTTCAACTTTGAACGCCGCGTCTAAAGGGTTAATAGCGCGCGGCACATCGATCAATGCCGCACGCTATTAGCCACGGGTCTCGGCCGTTGTTAGAGGCCCCGCGTTGTAGATCGGGAGCGGACACATGACGTTCCAGTACGTCATGTGTCCTTAAGGGGTTAAAATGTTGTAATTTTTCATAATTAATATTTTTATGACCATAATTCATAATTGAGTTATTACCGCACGACAGGTAACCCTTAACCACAATGTAACACCCCACAGGTGTGGATCCACTGTGCCACAAGTGGCAGGCAGGATGGAGCAAACTGACACTAAAGATAGCCTCAGACGCAGCAGAGCTGAACAGATGTATATTAGTTAAGAAGAAGCTGTGAGAATAGCTAGGCAACTTCAGTATACAGGTTATGGTATCAGAAACAACATGTGCAAGCATAGGATGCAGATTGTCAATAGAATATACCACAAAATCGGTGTTAAATCGGCCCCGTATAAATATATATCCTAAGGCCAGGGTCACATAGGGCGGGAGCGGCAGCTCTGTGTGTCTGCTTGTAGTGACAAATTTCCTACTGTAAAAATTTGCAGCTATGAGAGGATACACAGAGCTACCCGGCCGCAGACGGTAGCTCGCTCTGCAGTCACTCTGTGACTGCCGTCGGCGCATTGGCAGCATAAAATACACTGCGGATGCGCCCTGTGTGACCCCGCCCTAAGGCTGGGTTAACACATCGGAAAAGTTATAAAATGTGGCTGTAAAATAAGTATAAAAGGCCATATTTTTTTAATCAAATAATGTGCACTATGATCATCTATGGTAAAGAGGCAGCCACTGAACAAACTGTTTAAAAAACGGTTGTAATTTCAATGTTGGAATTAGGGAGTTTTTTTTAAAGTGTGTGTGCACTAGGGCTTTTCATAATCGTTTAGTTGGGCGATTATTATACTGATTGGTTAATCAACTAATAAAATAACCATTTAAAGAAGAAAAAGATCATTTGTGAGTTAGATTAGTGAGGGAGTTAATGAGGGGATCGGACTGAAGGTCTTCTATGTTTTAGGTAACGGATGCATTGTGTGTTAAGAGAGAGTTTGTGGGGTCCGCTAGATGCTGAGCTTTGCGGAGACTGAGAGGAGGAGCTTTTTATTATATTTAAATACGTATAATAATTATTTTAAATATAATTTTCTTTTTTTTTCTTTCTTGTAAGGGCTATACCCCCCTCCCTGTTTCTTACCTGTAACCAGATCAGAGGGGCAGCACATTCCCTGGTTGTCCATCCTACTTGCCCCAAGATCAGAGGGTGCCAGCACACATAATTTTCCACTTCCTGCATCTTCTCTCTGCAACTATTGCGAGTCTGGCCTTTAGCACAGAGACTGACAACCCAGGAATCACAATAGCTGCAGAAAGGAGCTGCAGGAAGCAGAAGGTGGTGTGTGTTTGGCCCCCTCTTCACTAAACAGGCTGCCGAGGACCACAGTTGCATATTTACATAGTGATAGTCGCTGTGGGGGATATTTATCAAAACATGTCCAGAGGAAAAGTTGTCCAGTTGCCCATAGCAACCAATCAGATCGCTTCTTTCATTTTGCAGAGGCCTTGTGAAAAATGAAAGAAGTGATCTGATTGGTTGCTATGGGCAACTCAGCAACTTTTTCTTTGAACAGGTTCTGATAAATCTCCCCCAGAGTGTACGTGAACTTTAGAAATCGGCTTACCAACTAATCGACTAACCGATTATGAAATTAATTGACAACTATTTTCATAACCGATTAATTGCCTAATAATGGATTAGTTGTTCCAGCCCTAGTGTGCACTGACAGACACTTTCCAATAGACTTTTAAATAAGGCTGTTTTTTATACTCATTTTACCGCCATATGTTTCGTTTTATTTTACGATGTTTGAACCCAGCTTTAGGGTATGTTTTTACATGTCAGATTTTACACCGATTTTGTAGTGGAATCTGCTGACAATCTGGATCATACAATTGCTTGCAAATGGTGTTTTTGCAACCCTGATTACAGGCAAAATTAGAGAAAGAGAAACATCCTGACATTAGGTCTTATTACCTTTGAAGTATATGACTTCTTCCTCTTGGAGCCTGCTTTCTCATTCTTCCTTTTGCCTTTTCCATCCTCTTCCACCTGATCCCCCTCTTCTTCGCTGCTGCCATCTGCAGCATTTCCTCCCTCTCCTTCAGTTTCCGGAGAGCTCTGCTGTTGAATTGCCTAGACAATTGAAAAAAAGGTCAATAAAAAAATGATTAGGCACAGACCTGAACACAATGATGTTTCGATACCAGGTGATAGTGAAGGGGAGAACAGAGCCAGTTTTCTAACCAGAAACTGTTCATCGTGAGGAGATTCTATGGTACACAGTTTAACATTTCTAGTGCACAGATATATTCACTTTTCAATTTTTTTTACACAGCATCTACAATTCTACATTGTGGCTGCTTCACTCTGAAAACCCTTTCCCCATATTTTCGTAAACAGAACTGGAATTACTGTAGGGCTCATTGAAATGATAAGACTGATTATTGTGAAGAATTGCAGCTGTAATAACGATGTGTGAACCTTTCCAAAGGATACAGCCTTTCCCAGACAGTGACTGTAGATTTTTGTTCTAGGAGCTGCACGCAGACCCCTTTTAGATCCCACCAGCACCTACTTTATCTTATTGCAAATCTTTCTAGAACTTTCTAGAACATCCTCCACAGTAAAAGGCCTTGTCTCCATACTGGCTTGTATTGTTTCATGTGGTGCTCACCTTCAGATGCATCTGTGAAAACATAATAATATATTATATTTCCTTTTTTCATTGAATATTTTACTTTTATTATTTTTCTACTGCAAGAAAATCTAAAGATTGTGTTTCTCTTTAGTAATTTATCCTATAATTTCTTCTCTTCAGCTGGAACAATAAACATTCGGTATTATTGTTTATCTGCAAGTTGTAATGCAATATACGGTAAGTACTGGGCCATTTTTCATTTTTGTACTTTTGTTTTTTTCCTTCCCCCCTTCTAATAATCATAGCTTTCACTTTTCCACCTATAGACACATATAAGGGCTTGTTTTTTGCACCATAAATTATTCTTTATAATGACATCACTCGTTTCATATATACGGCGAAACAAAAAAAATAAATTTTTGGAGTCATATTGAAAATAAATCTCACCATTTTGTAACTTTTGGGGGCTTTCGTTTCTACACAGTAAACTTTTCAGTAAAAATGACAACTTATCTTTATTCTGTATGTCCAAACAATTACCAGGATATCGAATTTATATACATTTTATTTTACTACTTTAAAAAAATTAAAACTTTTTGTATGAAGATTCGTATGCTTAATATTGTCCCCTTCTGATCCCTATAACTTGTTTATTTTTACACATACAGGAATATATGAGGGCTCATTTTTTGTGCTGTGATCTGGAGTTTTTATCGGTACTATGTTTTATTGGGACTTTTTGATAGCTTTTTATAAATTTTTTATTGGTGTATGAAAAGACCAAAAATTTCCAATTTTGGACTTAACATGTTTACGCCATTAACTGTGAAGCTTCATTTATGTAACATTTTAAAAGTGCATACACTTACACACACAGCAATACCACATATGTTTATGTTTAATTTTTCTTCACATTATTTTATAAAAAAAAACAGGGAAAAAAAGGGGGTGATTCAAACTTTTATTAGGAAGAGGGTTTATTCACATAACTATTACATGTAATCTTTTGATTCCAGTAGATCACAGATAGAGAAGAGCGAACTTACAGTAAATTCGATTCGTCACAAACTTCTCGGCTCGGCAGTTGATGCTTTATCCTGCATAAATTAGTTCAGCTTTCAGGTGCTCCAGTGGGCTGGAAAAGGTGGATACAGTCCTAGGAGACTCTTTCCTAAGAATGTATCCACCTTTTCAAGCCCATCGGAGCACCGGAATGCTGAACTAATTTATGCAGGAAAAGTCAGCAGCCGCCGAGACGAGAAGTTCATGACAAATCGAATTTACTGTAAGTTCGCTCATCTCTAATCACAGATATAACTGATCAGTGCTATGCCAATGCATTCAAAAATTGTAAGAAAATGATATAAATAAATAAAGTGATTAAATAAAAATCACATATACGAAAAAATGTTACCAGTAAAAATTATCATGGCGCAATAAATGAGCCCTTATAAAGTCCTGAAAGTTAAAGGATTCTGAATAGGTCCATTTTAAACATTTTGTTAACCCCTTAAACAGGTACTCCACCCCTAGATATCTTGTCCCATGCAGCAACGGAGGCTTATGACATCATGGCCACGCCCATTGTGACATCACAGCCACACCCCCTCATGCTTCGTGACCGTTACGTCAGCGCCGCATCACTAGTCATCACGCATGGAGTGAAGTTCATTCCATGCACCTGATGACTGTGGTGCCGCAGCAGAGATCGCTGTAAAATCAGCCACCCCTGAGCAAATCACCAATTTAGGCCTCAAATGTACATAGTGCACTCTCACTCCTGAGCCATGTTGTGCACCCGCAGAGCATTTTATGCCCACATATGGGGTATTTCCGTAATACTGCGTTACAAATTTTGGGGGTCTTTTTTTCCTTTTAACGCTTGTGAAAATAAAAAGTATGGGGCAACACCAGCATGTTAGTGTAAATTTTTTATTTTTTACACTAACAAGCTGGTGTAGTTCCCAACTTTTCCTTTTCATAAGGGGTAAAAGGAGAAAAAGCCCCCCTAAATTTGTAGTGCAATTTCTCCCGAGTACGGCAATACCCCATGTGTGGCCCTAAACTGTTTCCTTGAAATACGACAGGGCTCTGAAGTGAGAGAGCGCCATGCGCATTTGAGGACTAAATTAGGGATTGCACAGGGGTGGACATAGGATTCTACGCCAGTGATTCCCAAACATGGTGCCTCCAGCTATTGCTAAATTCCCAGCATGCCTGGACAGTCAGTGGCTGTCCGGAAATGTTGGGAGTTGTTATTTTGTAACAGCTGGAGGCTCCATTTTGGAAACACTGCCGTACAATACGTTTTTCATTTTTATTGGGGGGGAAAGTGTAAGGGGGTGTATATGTAGTGTTTTACCCTTTATTATGAGTTAGTGTAGTGTATTTAGGGTACATTCGCACTGGCGTGTTACGGTGAGTTTCCCGCTAGGAGTTTGCGCTGCAGCGAAAAAATTTGCCGCAGCTCAAACTTCAAGCAGGAAACTTACTGGAAACCTGCCTGTGTGAATGCACTTTGTACATTCACATGGGACGGGGGGGGTTGGGCAGACCTCCAGCTGTTTCAAAATTACAACTCCCAGCATGTACTCAAAATTACAACTCCCAGCAACAGCTGGAGGCACACTAGTTGGAAAACCTTCAGTTAGGTTCTGTTACCTAACTCAGTATTTTCCAACCAGTGTGTCTCCAGTTGTTGCAAAACTACAACTCCCAGCATGTACTGATCGCCGAAGGGCATGCTGGGAGATGTATTTATGCAACAGCTGTAGGTGCGCAACTACAACTCCCAGCATGCCGAGACAGCTGTTTGGGCATGCTGGGATTTGCAGTTTTGCAACATCTGGAGAGCTACAGTTTGGAGATCACTGTGCAGTGGTCTCTAAATTGTAGACCTCCAGCTGTTGCAAAACTACAACTCCCAGCATGCCCAAACAGCTGTCTGGGCATGCTGGTAGTTGTAGTTTTGCAACATCTGGAGGGCTACTGTTTAGAGACCACTGTATAGTGGTCTCAAACTGTAGCCCTCCAGATGTTGCTAGGCAACTCACCGGCTTCCGTAGGATCCAGGGAGCCAGCCCACGATATCGCCGCCCGCCAATCACCGTCGCCCGCAGCCTCCGCAGATCGGTAAGTGGACTTCGGAGTCGGTCCCTGTCGGTTACCCCGTCCTGCCCAGCCTACTGTGGGTGGGCAGAAGAGGGAAACCGAAAGTAACCCCGCCCCCGATCTGCTATTGGTCGTCACATCTATATGACCAATAGCAGGTATAGGAGGGGTGGCACCCCTGCCACCTCACTCCTATTCCTTCAGGGGGATTGTGGGTGTCTTGGACAACCGCGATCCCCCTTATATTCCGGGTCACCATAGACCCGTAATCGCACAAATCGCAAGTTAAAATTCACTTGCGATTTGCCGCGATCGCCGACATGGGGGAGTCTGATCACCCCCCTGGGTGTTCGCACGGGATGCCTACTAAATTATTTCAGCAGGCATCCCACTCCGATCCCCGCCCGCGGCGGGGACTGGAATTCTCCATGACGTACGCGTACATCATGAGTCCTTAAGAGGTTAAAGGGGTACTCCGGTGGAATTTTTATTTATTTTTTATCAACTGGTGCCAGAAAGTTAAACAGATTTGTAAATTACTTCTATTAAAAAATCATAATCCTTCTAGTACTTATTAGCTGCTGAATACTACAGAGGAAATTATTTTCTTTTTGGAAAACAGAGCTCTCTGCTGACATCACGAGCACTCTCTGCTGACATCTCTGTCCATTTTAGGAACTGTCCAGAGCAGCATATGTTTGCTATGAGGGATTTTCTCACACTCCGGACAGTTCTTAAAATGGACAGAGATGTCAGCAGAGAGCACTGTGTTCGAAAAAGAAAAGAATTTCCTATGTAGTATTCAGCAGCTAATAAGTACTGAAAGAATTAAGATTTTTTAATAGAAGTAATTTACAAATCTGTTTACCTTTCTGGCACCAGTTGATTTTAAAAAAAAAATGGTTTCCACCGTAGTACCCCTTTAACCCCTTGGGGACGGAGCCCATTATGACCCTAAGGACGGGAGCATTTTTTGCAAATCTGACCACTGTCACTTTAAGCATTAATAACTCTGGGATGCTTTTACTAATAAATTTGATTCCAAGATTGTTTTTTTCGTGACATATTCTACTTTATGTTAGTGTTAAATTTTCATTGATACTTGCATCATTTCTTGGTGAAAAATTCAAAAAATTTATGAAAAATTAGAAAATTTTGCATTTTTCTAACTTTGAAGCTCTCTACTTGTAAGGAAAATAGACATACCAAATAAATTATATATTGATTCACATATACAATATGTCTACTTTATATTTGCATCATAAAGTTAACATGTTTTTACTTTTGGAAGACATCAGAGGGCTTCAAAGTGTAGCAGCAATTTTCCGCAAAATTTTCAAAATCAGAATTTTTCAGGGACCAGTTCAGGTTTGAAGTGGATTTGAAGGGTCTTCCTATTAGAAATACCCCATAAATGACCCCATTATAAAAACTGCACCCCTCAAAGTATTCAAAATGAAATTCAGTAAGTGTGTTAACCCTTTAGGTGTTTCACAGGAATAGCAGCAAAGTGAAGGAGAAAATTCGAAATCTTCATTTTTTACACTCGCATGTTCTTGTGGACCCAGTTTTTCAATTTTTACAAGGGGTAAAAGGAGAAAAATCCTCTCAAAATGTATAACCCAATTTCTCTTGAGTAAGAAAATACCTCATATGTGTATTTAAAGTGTTCGGCGGGCGCAGTAGAGGGCTCAGAAGGGAAGGGGCGACAATGGGATTTTGGAGAGTGAGTTTTTCTGAAATGGTTTTTGGGGGGAATGTCAAATTTAGGAAGCCCCTATGGTGCCAGGACAGCAAACCCCCCCCCCCCCACATCGCACACTATTATGGAAACTACACCCCTCAAGGAACTTAACAAGCGATACGGTGAGCCTTAACACCCCACAAGGGTTTGACAACTTTTTGTTAAAGTTGGATGTGTAAATGAAATTTTTTTTTTTCACTAAAATGCTGTTTTTTCCCCAAATATTACTTTTTTTTTACAAGGGGTAATAGGAGAAAATGCCCCCCAAAATTTGTAACCCCATTTCTTCTGAGTATGGAAATATCCCATGTTTGGACGTCAAGTGCACTGCGAGCGCACTACAATGCTCAGAAGAGAAGGAGCGCCATTGAGCTTTTAGAGAAATAATTTGTTTGGAATGGAAGTCGGGGGCCATGTGCATTTACAAAGCCCCCCGTGGTGTCAGAACAGTGGACCCCCCCCCCCCCACGTGACCCCCATTTTGGAAACTACACATCTCACGGAATGTAATAAGGGGTACAGTGAGCATTTACACCCTACTGGCGTTTGACAGATCTTTGGAACAGTGGACTGTGCAAACAAAAAAAATTACATTTTTCATTTTCACTGACCACTGTTCCAAAAATCTGTCAGACACCTGTGGGGCGTAAATGCTCACTGTACCCCTTGTTACATTCCGTGAGGGGTATAGTTTCCAAAATGGGGTCACATGTGGGTATTTATTTTTTTGCGTTTATGTCAGAACCGCTGTAAAATCAGCCACCCCTGTGCAAATCACCAATTTAGGCCTCAAATGTACATGGTGCGCTCTCACTCCTGAGCCTTGTTGTGCGCCCGCAGAGCATTTTACGACCACATATGGGGTATTTCCGTACTCAGGAGAAATTGCGTTACAAATTTTGGGGGTCTTTTTTTCCTTTTACCTCTTGTGAAAATAAAAAGTAAAGGGCAACACCAGCATGTTAGTGTAAAAAATTTTTTTTTACACTAACAGGCTGGTGTAGACCCCAACTTTTCCTTTTCATAAGGGGTAAAAGGAGAAAAAGCCCCCCAAAATTTGTTGTGCAATTTCTCCCGAGTACGGAAATACCCCATATGTGGCCCTAAATTGTTTCCTTGAAATACGACAGGGCTCTGAAGTGAGAGAGCGCCATGCGCATTTGAGGACTAAATTAGGGATTGCATAGGGGTGGATATAGGGGTATTCTACGCCAGTGATTCCCAAACAGGGTGCCTCCAGCTGTTGCTAAATTCCCAGCATGCCTGGACAGTCAGTGGCTGTCCAGAAATGCATGGAGTTGTTGTTTTGCAACAGCTGGAGGCTCCGTTTTGGAAACACTGCCGTACAATACGTTTTTCATTTTTATTGGGGGGGACAGTGTAAGGGGGTGTATATGTAGTGTTTTACTCTTTATTAGGTGTTAGTGTAGTGTTTTTAGGGTACATACACACTGGCGGGTTACAATGAGTTTCCCGCATGGAATTTGTGCTGCGGCGAAAAATTTGCCGCAGCTCATACTTGAAGCAGGAAACTTACTGTAAACCTGCCTGTGTGAATGTACTTTTTATATTGAAAAGTGACATGAAAACTTATAATGGTTAATGGTAAATGCTTTACAAACATTTTTTGCGTAAATTGTGGATACGCCCTTCGTCTTTAAGTACCAGGACGCAAGGGCGTATGCATACGCCCTTCGTCCCCAACAGGTTAAAGAGTAGTGGACCCAGTACTGACCCCTGTGGTACCCCACTTGTAACGGTCACCGAACCAGAGTAAGTTCCTTTGATACTTACCCTCTGCTTCCTGTCACTGAGCCAGTTGCTAACCCAATTACAAATATCCTCCCCAGTTTCCTCATTTTATCTACTAACCTTTTGTGCGGCATAGTATCAAATGCAAAAGTCCAGCTATACAACATCCACAGCTTCACCCTGGTCCAATCTATAACTCATCTCCTCATAGAAGCTGATCAGATTAGTCTGACAGGACCGATCCTGCATAAACCCATGTTGTTGCTTTGTTATTAGTTTATTTTTCAATTGGTGACACAAAAAAACAAGCCCTCATACAGTCTGAAGATGGCTTTTAGAAGGTGAGGAAGAAAAACCAAAATACAAAAATGATGCTGGCTATGTTCTAAAAGTAACCCTTATTTGACCATAAAATTCACTACACAACATAAAAAAAATAATTGTGGGCTAAAACTGAATGAAAACAAGTCTGCAAATGATAAGGGATTGTTATGCCGTTCACTTTGCATTTAAACTGATGTCAATTTTACTCTACAGCCAGTAAGATTACAGAAAAACCCAATATATATATATATATATATATAGATGCAAATCATAAAATGTTGCAGTATCTTGTAATACCTTTTTTATTGGACTAACAGCATTTTGTAGAGACAAGCTTTCGGGATTCCTCCCTTTATCAAGTCCAAAGCAAATCTAAGGTCACAAGCAGAAGACACTGGTTACATCTCACAAATATGCAGGGGTTAAGACAATAGATGTGGAGAATTCACGCTAAGATGGGCCATAAATTGTCCTGTTATGGGAACACAGACTGAATAGATAAGGATGAGAAAAAGGGGGAGGGAGGGGGGAGCAGGGGAGAGACTGGTAATTAGCAGGACAAAATGAGATGTAAAAGAGAACACAGTGCAGGTTATAAGAGAATCCAGTATATAGCAAAGGTTATAAGAAATTTTGATAATGAGATAAGAAGCTCAAATACACATTAAGTCCCCTGTTATTCGAGTCAAAAAACAGTATCATTTTGTGAGATGTTACCTGTGTCTTCTACTTGTGAGCTTAGATTTGCTTTGGACCTCACACATTTTACCCAAACAGGCCCCTCCATACATGACCTTACAATCAAGATACTGAGAGGGAACTTCAAAAACACACAAGAGAGAAAGACATTTGAAGCCAAAATGATACTGTTTTTTGACTCGAAAAACAGGGGACTTAATGTGTATTTGAGCTTCTTATCTCATTATCAAAATTTCTTATAACCTTTGCTATATACTGGATTCTCTTATAACCTGCACTGTGTTCTCTTTTACATCTCATTTTGTCCTGCTAATTATCAGTCTCTCCCCTGCTCCCCCCTCCCTCCCCCTTATTTATTCAGTCTGTGTTCCCATAACAGGACAATTTATGGCCCATCTTAGTGTGAATTCTCCACATCTATTGTCTTAACCCCTGCATATTTGTGAGATGTAACCTGTGTCTTCTACTTGTGAGCTTAGATTTGCTTTGGACTTGATAAAGGGAGGAATCCCGAAAGCTTGTCTCTACAAAATGCTGTTAGTCCAATAAAAAAGGTATTACAAGATACTGCAACATTTTATGATTTGCATCTGCATCACTGGACTAATACGGCTACTCAAATTTACTATATATATATATATATATATATATATATATATATATATATACTGTATATATATACACATATATATGTAATTTGTTTAGACCGTTTACCTAGCTTCGTCAATATTAGATTTTATTAGTATAGACATTTCCACATAAAGCAATACTAAATATTTATACATTGCTCAAAGAAATCAAGGGAACACTTAAACAAGACAATGTAACTCCAAGTCAATCACACTTAGGAAGCAACACTGATAGACAATCAATTTCACATGCTGTTGTGCACATGGAACAACAGGTGGAAATTATAGGCAATTAACAAGACCCCCCCCCCCCAATAAAGGAGTGGTTCTGCAGGTGGTGACCACAGACCACTTCTCAATTCCTATGCTTCCTGGCTGATGTTTTGGTCCCTTTTGAATGCTGGCGGTGCTTTCACAAGTGGATCAGGTAGTGCAGTTCATCCAGGATGGCACATTAATGCAACTGTGGCAAGAAGGTTTGCTGTGTCTGTCAGTGTAGTGTCCAGAGCATGGAGGCGCTACCAGGAGACAGGCCAGTACATCAGGAGATGTGGAGGAGGCCGTAGGAGGGCAACAACCCAGCAGCAGGACCGCTACCTCCACCTTTGTGCAAGGAGGAGCAGGAGGAGCACTGCCAGAGCCCTGCAAAATGACCCTCAGCAGGCCACAAATGTACATGTGTCCACTCAAACGGTCACAAACAGACTCCATGAGGGTGGTATGAGGGCCCGATGTCCACAGGTGGGGGTTGTGCTTTCAGCCGAACACCGTGCAGCACGTTTGGCATTTGCCAGATTGGCAAATTCACCACTGGTGCCCTGTGCTCTTCACAGAAGAAAGCAGGCTCACACTGAGCACATGTGACAGACGTCTGGAGAAACCGTGGAGAAGCTTCTGCTGCCTGTAACATCCTGGAGCATGACTGGTTTGGCGGTGGGTCAGTAATGGTGTGGGGTGGCATTTCTTTGGGGCGCAGCACAGCCCTCCATGTGCTTGCCAGAGGTAGCCTGACTGCCATTAGGTACAGAGATGAGATCCTCAGACCCCTTGTGAGACCATATGCTGGTGCGGTTGGCCCTGGGTTCCTCCTAATGCAAGACAATGCTAGACCTCATGTGGCTGGAGTGTGTCAGCAGTTCCTTGAGGAGGAAGGATTTGATGCTATGGACTGGCCCGCCAGTTCCCCAGACCTGAATCCGATTGAGCACATCTGGGACATCATGTTTTGCTCCATCCACCAATGCCAGGTTGCACCACAGACTGTCCAGGAGCATGCCCAGGCGTTGTAGGGAGGTCATACGGGCACGTGGAGGCCACACACACTACTGAGCCTCATTATGACTTGTGTTAAGGACATTACATCAAAGTTGGATCAGCCTGTAGTGTGGTTTTCCACTTTGATTTTGAGTGTGACTCCATATCCAGACCTTCATGGGTTGATAAATTTAATTTCCATTGATAATTTTTGTGCGATTTTGTTGTCAACACATTCAACTATGTAAAGATGAAAGTATTTCATACGATTAGTTCATTCATTCAGATCTAGATGTGTTATCTTAGTGTTCCCTTTTGAGCAGTGTATTTAGACTATTATTTGAAACATGGAAAAGAGAGGGGAGGTGATATAAATTTTTATTGTTTGTTTTCTATATCTGTAAAAACATTTTTTAAGTCCCTCAAGGAGATTTGCATCATGTGATTGTGTCGTTAGCGTGCTGATTGGACCCCTGACAGGTGTGGCACCTGACAACTAACTCTCTGCATGCCTTGATGGCTATAAATCAGATTCAGAAAGTTGCAGGCAGGTGTCAGCTGGAAAATACAGATGACAACCGTTAAAACTCCTCAGCCCACTCTATAGTCAATGACCACCAAGTGTCATAAAAAGGCAGTCATTTAGAGGTTAATAATAATCACTAATGTATAACATTGGTGCTATCATGTGTATGGTGACACCTTAGACAATTTACTAATACTTTCACATAGTGCTTTAGTGCTCTCCAATTCATTGTATGAGTAAAATGAAGGTTGTGTGTGTGTATTAATATCTTACTTTTTATACTGAAAAGTGACATGAAAACTTATAATGGTTAATGGTAAATGCTTTACACACATTTTTTGCGTAAAATTGTGCGACAATTCTGGTGCACAACATTTAAGACATATTTATGACTCTTTGATGTAAATAGTTTGTGCAACTGGACAGAATTGTGGTACATCTGGACAGATTTTTGGTGCATGTTGTCTATTTGGAGAGTATATGGTGTGTATAGCAAGGTTTTTACCTAATATTTGCAGGCTTTCGTGACCCCAAAAAATGCTTTTGATCAAAGCCACTGACGGTCGGATAGGCGTGACACGAGGTAAGGTCCCAGACACAGGTCCCAGCGCATGCGCCCTTCAGCTCATCTAACGTGCGCGCCACTGCGTGTCATCCAGGCAAGCGCTCGCTTCCTCCTCCCCATCTTCCTCCTCAGTGCGCTAGCGCAGTGCTAGGTGCAGAGAGCGCGCTTCCTCTCTGCCCCTACTATCGGGAACTGTCCTGCTTGCGCACGCATGTCCACCAGAGAGAAAAAAGAAGATAACGAGAACGAGTATGATAACCAGCCAAAAAAGGTAAGCTGAAGGGCACATGCGCTGAAACCTGTGTGTCAATCACAGGGGTGTGGAAATTTTATAAAAAACTACTTGTCCATGGGACTAAAATGGAGAAAATCTACTTGTCCCTCATGACGATCCACTTGTCCCGGCCAATTTTCGCTTTTACGCTCTGATTTTTTTCCTCCTCGCCCTATAATAGCCATAACTACCAACTATGATGATACCTTTTAATTTTTCAATAACATTCTCTGAACCAAAAAATATATATATATATATTTGGGGAAGTGAAATTGAAATAGTAAAAGATAATTTTGCCGATTTGGTGGTTTTCTTTTCTGCGCCATTTACTTTGTGGTTGAGGTAACATGTTAGTTTTATACTTTAGGCCGAACTGATTACAGCGATACCAGATTTGTATCGTTTACGTCATGTTTGACTAATTCTGAACGTTTTCTAATTTTTTTAATTGCCATTTTTTAACCCCTGTAGCTTTATTTTTTTTCCTCATACCAGGCTGTATGAGGGCTCATGTTTTGCGCCATAATCTGTTTTTTGTATCGGTACCATTTTGGCATTGATCTGACTTTTAATCACTTTTTAACTTTTTTTTATGGCATATTATAAAAATTGCAAATCTGTGGTTTGGTATTTTTTTACATTTACCGTACGGGATACATAATGTTATATTTTAATAGGTTGTACAATTACGCACGAAGCGATACCAAATATGTTTATTTTTATTATGTTTGCATGTTTTTATATAGGAAAAGGGGGTGATTTGAACTTTTAACATGGAAGGGGTTAATGCAGCGGTCTTCAAACTGTGGCCCTCCAGATGTTGCAAAACTACAACTCCCAGCATGCCCGGACAGCCAACGGCTGTCCTGGCATGCTGGGAATTGTAGTTTTGTAACATCTGGAGGGGCACAGTTTGAAGACCACTGGGTTAATGTGTGTCTTTCAAACTTTTATTAAAACTTTTTTATTTTTTTTTACACTTTATTACACTTATATGAGGAATCATTAGATTCCTCAGACAGATGAATAGAGTTCTAGGGAACTCTATTAATCTGTGAGCTCTGTGATCCATTGATAGAGCCTAGTCCAGCCAGGATCTATAAATGACAGAGCCGGGACAGGAGGAAGCAGAGGTAAGTCCTCCGGCTACCTCTATAGTGGATCGCCCCCCTGCGATCGCGCTGTGGGGGGGTGATCCACCCCACTAGCCCACCAGGGAGCATTCACATGTCCCTTTAGACGCCGCTGTCAGCTTTGACAGCGGCGATCTAAAGGGTTAATAGCCAGCCGCGGCGATCGCCGCATGCTGGCTATTAGCGGCGGCCCCCGGCTACTGAGAACAGCCAGGGGGCTGCAGAGTATGGAGCGGGCAGGAATCCCGAGCCCGCTCCATACATACTGCAGAGCGCCGCAAGCATCTCCCCGTGCAGACGGGCCTCCTCCCCTCAGCTCTCCGAAGCTACAGCTGGGGGGAGTGAAGGCAGAGGACGCAGGTCTGCATGGGGAGCAACAAGCCACGCCCCCTCATCTCCCCCCCGCACGTCTGCAGAGCAGGGGAGAGAAGACAAATACACAGCTTCTCAACTCCCCTGCTCTACTTCCGAGGATACAGTTTTTTATTGTCGGAGGCGGCAGAGTATGGAGCGGGCAGGAGTCGGCAGCCCGCTCCATACAGACTGCAGATCGCCACCGCACTTGTCAGGTCCGGCCCTGCTTGCTCGAAGCCGGGCTAAGGGCCGGACAAATTCACCTGCCTGGCGCCCAAAACTGCTAGTCCCGGGCGTCGGGCAATAGGAATTCCACATCCCTGCAATCACACAGCGGTCCCATTGCTGACATACAGAGGGTCGGCGTGGTGGTGGCAATGTCAGCATTTTTTGGGGTCATAAAAGCCTCCAAATATCAGGTAAAAACATTGCAATACACACCACCTGCACACAGTACAAAGGCTGTGTGCAGGTTATTGCACCCAGATTTCATGACAGTTGCACTTTAAATATGTCCAACCTGAGGACACAGTCTTAAAAATGGCACAAAGACATACAAAATTGATATTTTCCCCAATTGTCTTTTTTCTTCTACGATGCACACTACAGCACAATCTCATCGGTAAGTTTTTCCTACTGTCCTTTATGTGGAAATAGTAAACACGCAATACCTGGTATCCAGTAAACTTGACTCCAGGGTTGTTTTCGATTTCCCACAATCCTTCATTGAATCCTTTCCGCTTGTTTGACTTTCCAAATTTGTCCTTAAATTCCTTATAAGGGAACAGATCTTTGGGTCCCAAAAAAGCACTAAAAAAAGGAAAATATTAAAGATGCTATACAGAAAATGGCTCCATTGATTGTTCTATAATATTCCTCTACTTCTCTTTATTATATTATCTTTGTCGGTCTTGATAAAAGAGGAGTTAAAGGGGTTCGCCACCATAAGGTGATTTTAGTACATACCTGGCAGGCAGTAATGGACATGCTTAGAAAGCATCTGCGCTTGTCTTGGGGCTAAATGGCTATGTTGTGAGATTACAATAACACTGTGGCTAGCTTTTGTGAACTGGTATTTCCTGTTTGACTTTTCTTTTTTTTTACTACAAATCCCACAATTCCATTTTTCTCCCTCCCACACATCAGCCACCCCACCCATTGAAAAATAAATGAGCTGCATACATTCAAAAGACCTGTGGTTTTCAATCAGGGTGCCTACAGCTGTTGCATTAGTTGCAGATTGATCACTCTCCCACCAAGCGATCTCTCCACCCATTGAAGCAGACAGGCTCTCTGTCATCAGCTGACTAGTGAGTCAGGTCTCAGCCGCATTGCAAGCTGGGAAAAATCTGAGACAACAGTCATTTTGTATGCTGTTAAAAATAAATATTGGAGTGAAAATCACAGAAGAATTGTGGGAAAACTGTCACACACAGGTACAGACACTATATTAAGAAAATAATGTCTTCTGTAGTATTCAACAGCTAATAAGTACTGGAAGGATTAAGATTTTTTAAAAGAAGTAATTTACAAATCTATATAGTAGAAAAGGAAAAATACGGAGCAACTCACCACACTGACCCACGTATTCTATGCAAGTGGTACTTTATTCCAAAGCTTCAACCGTGGAAGACAAGCAGGGGAGAGTGGATGTGGGACGCGGGGGTATCCTCTCGGTGACGGGACCGTTTGGCGCCTGAGCGCTTCGTCAGACCATGAAGCTTTGGAATAAAGTACCACTTGCATAGAATACCTGGGTTGGTGTGGTGAGTTGGTCCACATTTTTTCTTTTCTACTATATGAATATTGAATGGACTTACCTTACACGTTGAGCACCACCGAAGTCCCTCTAGCTGTTGCAAGGGAAGACATAGGGAAACTGAGTAGATTGCTGTATCCTGAGTGCTAGTATAGGAGGTGCCGAGTCTCTCTCTGCATATTGTAATTTAAAAAACTGTTTAACTTTCTGGCACCAGTTGATTTAAAAGAAAAAAAGTTTACCCCTTTAACCCCTTAACGACAATGGACGTAAATGTACGTCATGGTGCTGTGGGAATTAACGCACCATGACGTATATTTACGCTTCGCCATGACCGCGAGCACCGTTCCACAGCCAGGGACCTGCCGGTAATGGAGGACATCCGCAATCACGCGGATGTCTGCCATTACCCCTCAGATGCCGTGATCAATACAGATAACGGCATCTGCGGCAGTGCAGTACTTTAAGTGGATGATTGGATCGCCCGCAGCGCTCCAGCATGGCAGCCGTAGGTCCCCTCACCTGGCTCCGGCTTTCTTCCGGGGTCTTCTGCTCTGGTCTGAGATCGAGCAGACCAGAGCAGAAGATCGCCAATAACACTGACCAGTGCTATGCCCTATGCATAGCACTGAACAGTATTAGCAATCAAATGATTGCTATAAATAGTCCTCTATGGGGACTATTAAAGTAAAAAAATGTAAAATAAAAAAGTTAAAAAAAATTGAAAAATCCTCTCCCCCAATAAAAAGGTTTATTGACATTATTTACCATAAACAGTTTGACAGTCAGAGGATATTCAGGGCGAATTCTGCCTTGCAGCAGCCTCACATTGATTTCAATGAGAATTCCTCTGCTTAGTTCACAGGTTGGAAGTTCTGTAGCGGAACTTCCGAATAGGAATTGGATTCTGGCAGAAGTCCTATTTGACAAAGGGACAGCAGACATAAGAGCCGATTCCAGATAATTTCTGTTCTATTTACCATGGAGTTAGAAGATCAGGGTTCCACAATTAACTTAGCAAGAAATTTAGCGAGTGATCAAGCCCTAACAAAAAATGAATTGGCTCACATACAGTCATGACCGTAAATGTTGGCACCCCTGAAATTTTTCAAGAAAAAGATAACAGTAACACGTGTTTTGCTATACACATGTGTATTCCTTTGTGTGTATTGGAACTAAACCAAAAAAGGGAGGAAAAAAAGCAAATTGGACATCATGTCATACCAAACTCCAAAAATGGGCTGGACAAAATTATTAGCACCCTTAACTTCATATTTAGTTGCACACTTTTTGGAAAAAATAACTTAGATGAGTCGCTTCCTATAACCATCAATAAGCTTCTTACACCTCTGAGCCGGAATGTTGGACCACTCTTACTTTGCAAACTGGTCCAGGTCTCGCTTTTTCCCAACAGCAATTTTAAGATCTGTCCACAGGTGTTCAATGGTATTTAGAACTGGACTCATTGCAGGCCATTTCAGAACTCTCCAGCAGTTTGTTTCCATCCATTTCTGGGTACTTTTTGACATATGTTTGGGGTCATTGTCCTGCTGGAAGACCCAAGATCTCGGACTCAAACCCAGCTTTCTGACACTGGGCTGTACAGTGCGACCCAAAATCATTTGGTAATCCTCAGATTTCAGGATGTCTTGCACACATTCGAGGCACCCAGTGCCGGAGGCAGCAAACAACCCCAAAACATCATTTCACTGTAGGTACTGTGTTCTCTCCTTTGTAGGCCTCATTCCGTTTTCAGTAAACAGTAGAATGATGTGCTTTACCAAAAAGCTCTCTTGGTCTTATCTGCCCACAAGACGTTTTCCCAGAAGGATTTTGGCTTACTCAAGTTCATTTTGGCAAAATGTAGTCTTGCTTTTTTTTTTTTTTCCCTTATAGGACAGTATGTAATTTTCATTTATAATTAGTGGTATACAATGTAACACAGAATCAGACACGCATTGGGTTCCAAAAAGAACAAGGTTTTAATGGTGACTTCATGCCAAAAACTCATAGGGAACTGGCTCAAGGAGCTCAGGTTCCTTTCTATAAGTGCACACAAAGTGAGCTTTGCTTGGTTGGGCTGGCTGATGCTTCAGTTTGATCCAAGTGCAATTCTCCTTGGCTTCCTTTTTCTTCCTTTCATTCTCCTTGACACGCTGCAGGAAGCTGTCTCTGCTCTTGGAGTGGCGAATGTGCTCCACACGAACGTTGATTCTCTTAGCAAGGGTCTTACCCTTGATCTGTTTGTTCACAGTGATACCCACAGCATGCTGTGTAACATTGTAGATCCGGCCAGTCTTGCCATGGTAACACTTATGTGGCATGCCTTTTTGAATGGTGTCCATACCCTTAATGTCCACAATATCGCCCTTCTTGTAGATGCGCATGTATGTTGCCAAAGGGACAACGCCATGTTTACAGAAGGGTCTGGAGAACATATACCCGGTTCCTCGCCTTTTTCTTCTTGTGTTCATCATTTTTGCACCTTAATCTTAAAGGACATTTATAGTGCAAAATAACTTATCCCCTACCCGAGGGATAGGGGATAAGTTATACATCGCGGGGGTCCGAGTGCTGGGGCCCCCCGCGATCTCTGGTACGGGGCTTTCTGCTGGGGACGAAACTTCACTTCCTGCAGACTGCCGCGGCCTCGTCCAGGAGATCCCGGGGTTCCCCAGCACTCGGACCCCCGCAATCTATAACTTATCCCCTATCCTTTGAATAGGGGATAAGTTATTTTGCGCTGGAGTACTCCTTTAAGGACTCAGCCCATTTGGGCTTTAAAGGGGTTATCCAGGAAAAAACTTTTTTTTATACATCAACTGGCTCCAGAAAGTTAAACAGATTTGTTATTTAATTCTATTAAAAAATTGTCATCCTTTCAGTACTTATGAGCTTCTGAAGTTGAGTTGTTCTTTACTGTCTAAGTGCTCTCTGACACGTGTCTCGGGAACCGCCCAGTTTAGAAGCAAATCCCCATAGCAAACCTATTCTACTCTGTGCAGTTCCCGAGACAAGCAGAGATGTCAACAGAGAGCACTTTTGCCAGACAGAAAACAACAACTCAACTTCAGCAGCTGATAATTATTGAAAGGATTAAGATTTTTTAATAGAAGTCATTTACAAATCTGTTCAACTTTCTGGAGCCAGTTGATGTAAAAAAAATAAATGTTTTTTTTCCTGGAATACCCCTTTAACCTGTTCAGGACGCCCGGCGTATGCATACGCCCTGCATCCCGAGTCCTTAAGGACGTGGGGCGTATGCATACGCCCATGGGAATTCCGTTCCCCGCCGCTAGCCAGTTGGGGACCGGACCGGAATGCCTGCTGAAATCATTCGATCGCAGAAAATCGCATGTCAATTCAGACATGCGATTTTCTGCTATTCTGGGCTGATCGGGTCTCTGGTGACCCGATCACCCGGAAAATAGCCATGATCGGAGCTGTCAGGGACAGCCCCGATCATCTTGAGGGCTAGGAGTGAGGTCGCAGAGCTGCGATCTCCTCCTATCCCCTGCCATTGGTCAGAACGGATTCTGACCAATGGCAGAGCAGGACAGTGGGTTGCCATAGCAACCCCCCGTTCTGCCCACCTCTGGATGTCGAGGGGATCATGGGAAGAAGATTGAGGCCGTTACCTGCAGGAGAAGATGCCTGGAGATCCCAGATCATCGCTGGAGAATGCTGGATCCTGGGCATGCTGGGAGTTGTAGTTTTGCAACATCTGGAGGGTCACAGTTTGGAGACAACTGTTACAGTGGTGCCCAAATGGTAGCCCTCCAGATGTTGCCAAACTACAACTCTCAGCATGCATGGACTGCCCAGGCATGCTGGGAGTTGTAGTTCTGTAACATCTGTCCCTTCAGATTTAGCAATTTTAAAAAATCTTAATCCTTTCAGTACTTATGAGCTTCTGAAGTTAAGTTTGTTCTTTTCTGTCTTAGTGCTCTCTGATGACACGAGGTCTCGGGAACCGCCCAGTTTAGAAGAGGTTTGCTATGGGGATTTGCTTCTAAACTGGGTGGTTCCCGAGATACGTGTCATCAGAGAGCACTTAGACAGAAAAGAACAACCTTAACTTCAGAAGCTCATAAGTACTGAAAGGATTAAGATTTTTTAATAAAAGTAATTTACAAATCTGTTTAACTTTCTGGAGCCAGTTGATATATAAAAAAAGTTTTTCCTGGATAACCCCTTTAAACTTTTTTTTTTCTGTTTTTTTACACTTTTTGGGGGTGAAATAGGGAAAATGGGACAATTTACGTTTTTATTGGGGGAAGGGGCTTTTTCACATTTTTAAAACTTTTTTTATTACTTTTTTTTACATTTCTTTTTACATAGGGGACTATTTATAGCAATCATTCGATTGCTAATACTGTTCAGTGCTATGCATAGGACATAGCACTGATCAGTATTATCAGTCATCTTCTGCTCTGGTTTGCTCGATCGCAGACCAGAGCAGAAGACCCGTGGAAGGCAGCGGAGGCAGGTGAGGGGACCTCCGTCTGCCGTTCTGGATGATCTGATCGCCGCGGCAGCGCTGCGGGAGATCCGATCATCCATTTTAGTGACCGTGATGCTGCAAATGCCGTGATCTATTAAGTTTTTAGACAGGAATACAGTATGTGTAAAAAGTGTGGAGTTACTGTGCAGTGGTAGAGTGGAGATACTGACCATGTACAGTGAGAAATAGGATAACTCCTAAACCAGTGCTGTAGCACCACCTAGTGGGCTTATACCAGAAGACACTCTGTATTTCCTGACAGTTTTAACTATATATAAGTTTTCACGTTGTCACAGACATTTTTTAATGAATAAGAATAAAAGTTACATTTTAATTGGGTTACAGGTAGGGTATTGTTCCCCGGAATAGAGGGTTTCCTCCCAGAAGGGGATTGGAGAATTTGTGATCTGTAATGATCACGGCATCTGAGGGGTTAATGGCGTACATCCACGCGATCGCGGATGTCCACCATTACCGGCGGGTCCCTGGCTGCTATTAGCAGCCGGGACCTGCTGCGCATGACTCGAGCATCGCTCTGATGCTCGCGGTTATGTATAGGACGTAAATGTATGTCCTGGTGCGATAAGTACCAGCTCACCAGGACGCACATTTACATCATGCGTCGTTAAGGGGTTAAAGTTTAGTCTTGCTTTTTTATGTCTCTGTGTCAGCAGTGGGGTCCTCCTGGGTCTCCTGCCATAGCGTTTAATTTCATTTAAATGTCGATGGATAGTTCGCGCTGACACTGATGCTCCATGAGCCTGTAGGACAGCTTGAATATCTTTGGAACTTGTTTGGGGCTGCTTATCAACCATCTGGACTATCCTGTGTTGACACCTTTCATAAATTTTTCTCTTCCGTCCATGCCCAGGGAGATTAGCTACAGTGCCATGGTTTGCAAACTTCTTGATAATGTTGTGCACTGTGGACAAAGGCAAATCAAGATCTCTGGAAATGGACGTGTAACCTTGAGATTGTTGATATTTTTCCACAATTTGGTTCTTAAGTCCTCAGACAGTTCTCTTCTCCTCTTTCTGTTGTCCATGCTTAGTGTGGCACACACAGACACACAATGCAAAGACTAAGTGAACGTCTCTCCTTTTTATCTGCTTTCAGGTGTGGTTGTTATATTACCCACACCTGTTACGGAGCATCACATGCTTGAAACAATCTTATTTTCCACAATTTTGAAAGGGTGACAATAATTTTGTCCAGCCCATTTTTGGAGTTTGGTGTGACATTATGTCCAATTAGCTTTTTTCCCTCCCTTTTTTGGTTTAGTTCCAATACACACAAAGGGAGTAAACATGTGTATAGCAAAACATGTGTTACTGCAATCCTTTTCTGTGAGAAATACTTCATTTTCTAGAAAAATTTCAGGGGTGCCAATAATTGCAGCCATGAATAAGTATTAACCCCGTCAGGGCTGTATTTGTGCGAGGGGCATGATTATACTACGCTCCTCCTCTCCAGGTGGGGTGTACAGGAGTTAGTGCAGGGGGCGTAAGTATAAAATGCCCCCTGCATCTATAGGCGGAGCGTACATGGCGTTTTGCGACACGTTGAGTCGGTGGAACCAGACAAGTTGCGGTAATCAAGTAAGGTCAGTCGGGTGGACTTTCAAGGGGGTGCAGGAGCAAGAGCTAGGTGGCCACCGGCTCTACCCATGCCATTACCTATATCTGGCCGGCCCTGGGGTCGGGTGCGGCTATGGCCGTCTTACAGGCAGTGAGGACATTACCCTGTGACACGCCCGTTTGCTGGGGAGGGATGTGCTGCAGGCCTGGCTTCTTGTTTCTGGGAGGGCCTGTGCTCACTCTGGCCATCGCTGTTGTTTCCCCTCCTCAAGCAAAACTGGTTCCGTATCTTATTACCAGCTTGTGGGTAGGCTCCGTTAGGGAGATGGCGGTTGTGGGAGGGATGTTGGGTAGCGGCGGGTATATGGTTGAGGGCATGGGTGCCCGCAGCAGGCCTCGGAGTGCCCTCATCCTGCATTCAGTAGCCGTTTGGTGCAGCTGACCCTATGTAATATGCAACGTAAGCATCGGTGTAGCTACTAGACGCAATGTAAATTCTATCTACAGGTCAAAGAATGTGTTGTTCATGTGGCTTGGGATAGAATTAGATTGGTGCAAGAGGTTACATGGTAAAAGAAAAAAAACCTTGTTGTTATAAATAAATAATATATATATATATATATATATATATATATATATATGTACAAAAATCGAATAATTAGTTATAAAATAGCACCGTGGTTATGTTACTTACTAAGACACTACTAGTATTTGTGTACAGAAAGTATGCACTATGCATTTAGGTTTTACAATTTATGTATAGGTCATAGGCTACTAGTTTGTCACAGTGTTGCATTCCCACTTGAGTGATGACTTGACACATAGATGGTTGTATCCCCATGGTACCTGACACGTCAGCCGGTGGGATGAGCCATTTTCACAGTTGTCGTAAAAGACACATTTTCAGAGTAACAATATCTCGATGCTTGCATCCCCATGGTACTTAACACGTTGTCAAGGGCTCTAGTTTATTATTGTTGCTGTGTGTTCTGGTTGTCATCGGCATACGCTTATAAGCATTATATGCAGAGGGTCTTAGCATTTATTATGTGTGTGTACAGTTTTAGCTTTTGCTCCGTGCATTCGGTTATAGCATTTATTCCAGGCATATGGTTAGAACACTCTTCCCATACATACGGCTTAGTGCATTGTTTGTGTGAACTTGGTTATAGTTTTCATACTGGTTACTGCATTTGGACTGTGAGTATGGTTATGGAATTAGTAGGAGCATACAGTATAGCATTGTTTCTGTACTTACGGTTACAGCATTTAGTATGTGTCTTGGTTACATAGCGTTTATATTGGTGAATACGTTTTAGCATTATTCTGTACATATAGTTCTAGCGTTATTCTGTGCCTACATTTATAGCTTTTGCTGGGTGCAGACGGGTATAGCATTTGTTCTGTGCTTACGTGTAGCGTTTGTTCTGGGCATTCTGTTATTGCATTTATGGTAAACATACGTTGTAGTATATATTCTGTTCACATGGGTATAGTATGTCTGGCATACATTAGCAATCATTCAGAGCTTATGTGATAGTACTTCTGTGCGCACGGTTTTAGCATTTGTTCTGTGTATGTTTGTAGCATTATTCTTTGCATGTTATAGCTTTTCATTCTGTGCTTACCGTAGAGCATTTATTCTATGTTTTGTGGTTGTTTTTTGTGATTTCGGTTACAGCTTTATCTGGGCATATGGTTATAACATGTATTCTGTGCATAAGTTTGTAGCAATTTTCTGTGCATACATTTATAACATATGTTTTAAGTTTTATTCGGTGCTTATGTTACTGCATTTTTTGTGGGGCATAGGTTATAGAGTTTGTTCTGTGCATATGTTATCATTCTGTGCATAGGTGATATAGCATTTGTGCTAGGCATATGGTTATAGTATTTATTCTATGTTTATGTAATGGTATTTATTGTATGCATATATAACATTAATTCTGTGCTTCGTTCATAGCAGTATGTCATACATACGTTCTTATCGTTTACATCATGCAACATGTGGAACATGTATTCTGTATTCGTTCATAGTTATTATGTCATATATACATTCCTGGCATTTATTCACGCATAAGTTCATAGTATTTATCATACATACGTTCATAAAATATCGTCATATGTTCACAGCATTTATCGCATGTATACATTCTTAAATGGGCACTCTCATTAACCCCTTCATGGCCAAGCAAATTTTGATTTCTGGCTAATGTTTTTTTCCTCCTTACATTCTAAGACCCATAACGTTTTGTTTTTTTAACGACTGACAAAGTTGTATTTGTGACGAGTCGGACTTTCCAATGATTCACTTCCCCCCCCCCCCCCCCCACGCATCATGTTCGGGCCACTCCCAAGAAATGACGCCAGCCACAGCTCGCTCTCTTCCTCTATATGAAACGTGCGCGCTTGTGCCTAATTTAAATATCCCCACCCCCTGCATCTCCCCCTTCTCCTCCTGTAATATTGATTCCACTGCGCGTAACCTCAGTGCAGCGCGCGCAGAGGGGAGATAACCAGCATAGAAGAGGAAGGGTGGAAGTTGACCCAGCCAGGCTTCATGTGACGCCTGCCGGGCCACTCTCTCACAGACTGCCGGTAATAAGGAAATAAGGTATTTTTAAGCAGTTTTTAGCGAAAGAAAAAATAAATAAAACAAGGATAGTGTCAGAGAGAGTAAGGGACAGCTAGAGGGTGGGGGGGGGGGGGGAGATTAGGGAAAGTTTAGTTTATGATAGGTACTCTTTTAACGCTATGAGCTGTATACGTTGCACACATAAGCACCGAATAAATGTTATTGTGTATACGGTTACATTTCTGTTCTGTGCTTTATGCAGTTGTTCTGGGAATATGTTGTAGCATTTTGTTTGGTAAATACGTTATTTTTCGTACAGATGTACTAAGACTCACTGTGATCTCGAGTTATAAGCCAACGAAGCAGTGGTTAGGAAATTATGCGTTTGGGCTCTTCACAGGCTTAAAACTCAGAATTGCAGCGGGCCTCAGGACTAAAACCCATTGCGATCTAACCTTTTGTTTAGATTACATGTCAAAAGTTTTTGGAAATTACAGTAACGCTTGAACTAAGAAGTTTTTAACATGGTACTTGCCCAGCGACTTCAGTTCACAAGTCCTTTCTGATGAACTTGACTCCTCACTTTGTGATCAGTGGTGGTCTGACCTTTCACTTTCTATGCATGGTAAAGTTGCCAACTGTACCACCCAACAAGGCCTGTGCTTTCCTGCAGTGGAGCTGAATTTTAAACAGGCCTTAACCCCTTAAGGACTCAGCCCATTTGGGCCTTTTTATGTTTTCGTTTTTTCCTCCTTGCCTTCAAAAAATCATAACTTTTTTATATTTTCATCCACAGACTAGTATGAGAGCTTGTTTTTTGCATGACCAGTTGTCCGTTGTAATGCCATCATTCACTTTACCATAAAATGTATGGCGCAACCTAAAAAATACTATTCGTGTGAAAAATTAAAAAGAAAACCGCAATTTAGCAAATTTTGCAAGGTGTGGTTCTCACGCCGTACAATATACAGTAAAAATGACATGTGTTCTTTATTCTTTCGGTCAATACGATTAAAATGATACCCATGATTATACACCTTTCTATTACTGTTGCGCTTAAAAAAAAATCGCAAACTTTTTAACCAAATTAGTACATTTAAAATCCCCCTATTTTGAAGACCTATAACTTTTTCATTTTTCCGTATAAGTGGCGGTATGAGGGCTAATTTTTTGTGCCATGATCTGTACTTTTTATTGATACCATAAAATGTTATAAAAAAGCAGCTATTTTGGACTTTTTTTTTTACGTTCACCGTATGGTATCAATAACATTTTATTTTAATAGTTCGGATATTTACGCACGCGGCGATACCAAATATGTACATAAAATATTTTTTTTTACACTTTTTGGAGGTGAAATAGGGAAAATGGGACAATTTACGTTTTTATTGGGGGAGGGGGATTTTCTCATTTTTTTAACTTTTATTTTTACACTTTAATAGTCCCCATAGGGGACTATTTATAGCAATCATTCGATTGCTAATACTGTTTAGTGTTATGCATAGGACATAGCACCGATCAGTATTACCGGTCATCTTCTGCTCTGGTCTGCTCGATCGCAGACCAGAGCAGAAGACCTGTGAAAGGCAGCAGAGGCAGGTGACGGGACCTCCGTCTGCCGTGCTGGATGATCGGTTCGCCGCGGCAGCGCTGCGGGCGATCCGATCATCCATTTTAGTGACCACGATGCTGCAGATGCCGTGATCCTTATTGATCACGGCATCTGAGGGGTTAATGGCGGACATCCGCGCGATCATGGATGTTTGCCATTACTGGCGGGTCCCTGGCTGCTATCAGCAGCCATGATCTGCCGCGTATGACCCGAGCATCGCTTCGATGCTCGCGGTTATGTTTAGGACATAAATTTACGTCCTGGTGCCTTAAGTACCAGCTCACCAGGACGTACATTTACGTCCTGTGTCGTTAAGGGGTTAAAGGGGTACTCTGGTCCTAATACATCTTATCCCCTATCCTATCCGAGTGTGCAGCATGACGACCACGGGGCTGGAGTATCCTGACCTTTGGATAGGGGGATAAGATGTATTAGGGCCGGAGTACCACTTTAACCCCTTAAGGACACATGACGTTCTCATACGTCTCCATTTCCGAGTCCTTAAGGACACATGCCGTATGAGAACGTCATGTGTTTTACCGGCCCCCCGCAACCATCTGGAGCGGAGCCGGTGCCCGATGCCTGCTGAAATCCTTCAGCAGGCATCGGGGCATATCGCCCAGGGGGGTCATGATGACCCCCCATGTCGGCGATGGCCGCAGATCGCTGGACAATTCAGTCCAGCGATCTGCGGCGGATTCCGGGTCAATCGGGTCTCCAGTGACCCGGAATTATTGGCTGATCGGGGCCGTCAGAGACGGCCCCGAACAGCCATAGCCAGCAGGGGTGAGGTGGCACTGGTTCCACCTCACGATCGCCCTGGGATCGAGGCCCCAGGAGCAGCGGCGGCGAGGGACTAACCTGTGCGGCTGGATCGTTGGAGGTGAGTGACAGCCTCCTGCTGTTGCTTAGCAACAGCTCCCAGCATGCAAAAAGGGCATGCTGGGAGCTGTAGTTATGCAACAGCAGGAGGCAGACCACCACAACTCCCAGCATTCCCTTATGGGCAAGCTGGGACTTGTAGTTTTGCAACAGCTGGAGGCACATTCTTTCTATGAAAAAGTGTACTTCAGCTGTTGTATAACTACAACCCCCAGCTTGCACAATCAGCTAAAGTGCATGCTGGGAGTTGTAGTGGTGCATCTGGTGGTTGCATAACTACAACTCCCAGCATGCCCGTTGGCTGTCGGTGACTGCTGAGAGTTGTAGTTTTACAACAGCTGAAGGCACACTGAGTTAAGTAGCAAACCAGTGTGTCTCCAGCTGTTGCATAACTACAATCCCCAGCATCCCCAGCCAAAGTAGTATGCCTCCAGCTGTTGCATAACTACAAGACCCAGCATGCCCTTCCGCTGTCCGTACATGCTGGGGGTTGTAGCTTTTGCAACAGCTGAAGGCACACTGGTTGCAAAACACTGAGTTTGTTACCAAACTCAGGGTTTCACAACCAGTGTGCCTCCAGCTGTTGCAAAACTACAACTCCCAGCATGCACTGATAGACCGTACATGCTGGGAGTTGTAGTTTTGCAACAGCTGGATGTTCCCCCCCCCCCCCCCCCCCCAATGTGAATGTACAGGGTACACTCACATGGGCAGAGGATAACAGTAAGTATCTGGCTGCAAGTTTGAGGTGCGGCAAATTTTCTGCAGCAGCTCAAACTGCCAGCGAGAAACTACTGTGAACCCCCGCCCGTGCGACTGTACCCTAAAAGCACTACACTAACACACAATAAAATAAAAAGTAAAAAACACTACGTATACACATACCCCTACACAGCCCCCCTCCCCAATAAAAATGAAAAACGTCTGGTACGCCACTGTTTCCAAAACGGAGCCTCCAGCGGTTGCAAAACTACAACTCCCAGCATGCACTGATAGACCGTACATGCTGGGAGTTGTAGTTTTGCAACAGCTGGATGTTCCCCCCCCCCAATGTGAACGTACAGGGTACACTCACATGGGCGGAGGATTACAGTAAGTATCCGGCTGCAAGTTTGAGCTGCAGAAAATTTTCTGCCGCAGCTCAAACTGCCATCGAGAAACTACTGTGAACCCCCGCCCGTGCGACTGTACCCTAAAAACACTACACTACACTAACACAAAATAAAATAAAAAGTAAAAAAACACTACATATACACATACCCCTATACAACCCCCCTCCCCAATAAAAAACGTCTGGTACGCCACTGTTTCCAAAACGGAGCATCCAGCTGTTGCAAAACAACTACTCCACGTATTGCCAGATAGCCGTTGACTGTCTAGGCATGCTGGGAGTTTTACAACAGCTGGAGGCACCCTGTTTGGGAATCACTGGCGTAGAATACCCCTATGTCCACCCCTATGCAAGTCCCTAATTCAGGCCTCAAATCCGCATGGCGCTCTCACTTTGGAGCCCTGTCGTATTTCAAGGCAACAGTTTAGGGCCACATATGGGGTATCGCCGTACTCGGGAGAAATTGTGTTACAAATTTTGGGGGGTATTTTCTGCTATTACCCTTTTTAAAAATGTTAAATTTTTGGGAAAACAAGCATTTTAGGTAAAAAATATATATATTTTTTTACATATGCAAAAGTCGTGAAACACCTGTAGGGTATTAAGGTTCAAATTACCCCTTGTTTAGTTCCCCGAGGGGTCTAGTTTCCAAAATGGTATGCCATGTGTTTTTTTTTTTGCTGTCCTGGCACCATAGGGGCTTCCTAAATGCGGCATGCCCCCAGAGAAAAATTTGCTTTCAAAAAGCCAAATGTGACTCCTTCTCTTCTGAGACCTGTAGTGCGCCAGCAGAGCACTTTTCACCCCCATATGGGGTGTTTTCTGAATCGGTAGAAATTGGGCTTCAAATTTTGGGGGGGTATTTTCTGCTATTACCCTTTTTAAAAATGTAAACATTTTGGGAAAACAAGCATTTTAGGTAAAAAAAAAATTTTTTTTTTTATATATGCAAAAGCCGTGAAACACCTGTAGGGTATTAAGGTTCACGTTACCCCTTGTTACGTTCCCTGAGGGGTCTAGTTTCCAAAATGGTGTGCCATGTGTTTTTTTTTTTTTTTGCTGTTCTGGCACCATAGGGGCTTCCTAAATGCGGCATGCCCCCAGAGCAAAATTTCCTTTCAAAAAGCCAAATGTGACTCCTTCTCTTCTGAGACCTGTAGTGCGCCAGCAGAGCACTTTTCACCCCCATATGGGGTGTTTTCTGTATCGGGAGAAATTGGGCTTCAAATTTTGGGGGGTATTTTCTGCTATTACCCTTTTTAAAAATGTTAAATTTTTGGGAAACCAAGCATTTTAGGTAAAAAATATATATATTTTTTTACATATGCAAAAGTCGTGAATCACCTGTGGGGTATTAAGGTTCACTTTACCCCTTGTTACGTTCCCTGAGGGGTCTAGTTTCCAAAATGGTATGCCATGTGTTTTTTTTTTTGCTGTCCTGGCACCATAGGGGCTTCCTAAACGTGACATGCCCCCCAAAAACCATTTGTCGCTCCTTCCCTTCTGAGCCCTCTACTGCGCCCGCTGAACAATTAACATAGACATATGAGGTATGTGCTTACTCGAGAGAAATTGGGTTTCAAATACAAGTAAAAATTTTCTCCTTTTTACCCCTTGCAAAAATTCAAAAATTGGGTCTACAAGAACATGCAAGTGTAAAAAATGAAGATTTTGAATTTTCTCCTTCACTTTGCTGCTATTCCTGTGAAACACCTAAAGGGTTAATACACTTACTGAATGTCATTTTGAATACTTTGGGGGGTGTAGTTTTCATAATGGGGTCTTTTATGGGGTATTTCTAATATGAAGACCCTTCAAATCCACTTCAAACCTGAACTGGTCCCTGAAAAATTGTGAGTTTGAAAATTTTGTGAAAAATTTCAAAATTGCTGTTGAACTTTGAAGCCCTCTGGTGTCTTCCAAAAGTAAAAACTCATACATTTTATGATGCAAACATAAAGTAGACATATTGTATATGTGAACCCCAAAAAAATATATTTTGAATATCCATTTTCCTTACAAGCAGAGAGCTTCAAATTTAGAAAAATGCTAAATTTTCATTTTTTTCATCAAATTTGGGGATTTTTCACCAAGAAAGGATGCAAGTTACCATAAAATGTTACCACTAAGTTAAAGTAGAATATGTCACGAAAAAACAATCTCGGAATCAGAATGATAACTAAAAGCATTCCAGAGTTATTAATGTTTAAAGTGACAGTGGTCAGAATTGCAAAAAACGCTCCGGTCCTTAAGGTGTAAAATGGCCTGGTCCTTAAGGGGTTAAAGGAGTACTCAAGTGGAAAACACATTTTTTTTTAAATAAGCTGGTGTCAAAAAGTTAAACAGATTTGTAAATCATTTCTATTTAAAAATTGTAATCCTCCCAGTATTTATCAGCTACTGTATGCTACAAAGAAAGTTGAGTTGTTCTTTTCTGTCTGACCTCAGTGCTCTGTACTGACACCTCTGTCTGTATCAGGAACTGTCCAGAGTAGGAGCAAATCCTCATAGCAAACCTCTCCTGCTCTGGACAGTTCCTGACACGGACAGACAGAAAAGAACTATACAACTTCCTCTGGAGTACCCCTTTAAACGTTGGATGTAGGCTTTAATTCAATGTGAAGGTATTTATGCAGAAGGATGCCTAGGCATCCTTCAAGATGCAAATTTTTGCAGAAGCCCCTTTGCGACTATGTGCAGATTAATGCAGCCCTTGCCACTTTTAAACAAGAAAGTGAAAAGGGGGGAGGGGTGTCATACGCCAGCCGAATTTACTAGGACTTACACTAGTGAATTAGCTTAAAGGGGTATTCCAGGCCAAAACTTTTTTTTATATATATCAACTGGCTCCGGAAAGTTAAACTGATTTGTAAATTACTTTTATTAAAAAATCTTAATCCTTCCAATAGTTATTAGCTTCTGAAGTTGAGTTGCTGTTTTCTGTCTAACTATTTCTGATGACTCACGTCCCGGGAGCTGTGCAGTTCCTATGGGGATATTCTCCCATCATGCACAGCTCCCGGGATGTGACATCATCATTGAGCAGTTAGACAGAAAACTTCAGAAGCTAATAACTATTGGAAGGATTAAGATTTTTTAATAGAGGTAATTTACAAATATGTTTAACTTTCCGGAGCCAGTTGATATATATAAAAAAAGGTTTTTCCTGGAATACCCCTTTAAGTTGTGGCCGAAATCTTTATAAATAGGCATGCAGCTCCTAATAAATCTGATGATGAATAAACTGATGAATGTAACCACTGTGTTAGTAAATTTTATTTTATTTTAATAAATGATTCAGCTACGGTACAGTTAAATTTTTTCCACTTTTAGCAAAGCATTAGCCTTGCCTTTAAAGGGGTACTCTGGTGGGAAAAATTTTTTTAAACCAACTGGTGCCAGAAAGTTAAAGGGCTATTCCAGGAAAAAACTTTTTTATTATATATCGACTGGCTCCAGAAAGTTAAACAGATTTGTAAATTACTTCTATTAAAAAATCTTAATCCTTTCAGTACTTATGAGCTTCTGAAGTTAAGTTTGTTCTTTTCTGTCTTAGTGCTCTCTGATGACACCTGTCTCGGGAAACGCCCAGTTTAGAAGAGGTTTGCTATGGGGATTTGCTTCTAAACTGGGCGTTTCCCGAGACAGGTGTCATCAGAGAGGACTTAGACAGAAAAGAACAACCTTAACTTCAGAAGCCCATAAGTACTGAAAGGATTAAGATTTTTTAATAGAAGTAATTTACAAATCTGTTTAACTTTCTGGAGCCAGATGATATATAAAAAATTTTTTTTTCCTGGATAACCCCTTTAAACAGATTTGTAAATTACTTCTATTAAAAATCTTAACTCTACCAGTACTTATCAGCTGCTGTATACTACAGAGGAAGTTCTTTTCTTTTTGAATTTATTTTCTGTTTGAGCACAGTGCTCTCAGCTGACACCTCTGTCCATGTCAGGAACTGTCCAGAGTAGGAGCAAATCCTCATAGCAAAACTCTCCTGTTCTGGACAGTTCCTGACATGGACAAAGGTGTCAGCAGAGAGCACTGTGGTCAGACAGAAAAGAAATTCAAAAAAAGAATTTCCTGTGGAGCATACAGCAGCTGATAAGTACTGGAAGAGTTAAGATTTTTATATAGAAGTAATTTACAAATCTGAATAATTTTCTTGCACCAGTTGATTTAAAAAAAAAAAAAAAAAGTTTTCCACCGGAGTACCCCTTTAACACTATTTCACAACTTAAAAAAAGGTTTTGAATAATGTTCAGTAATTTGCTTTACAAGTCTTATGTTTACCATTTAACTGCTTGGGATCCATCGGTACCATTCTCACAGATATACCCCAACAGTGTATAAAAGATCCTCCTACACTAAATTCTGGTGCACTGTAGCAAGGCAGATGTAGTTATTTCTACATCAGATAACTGTACAATGCCTGGTGTTAACACTGCATCTTCGAAAATTAGCACAGTAAGGTTTATACACCTTAACGAAAGGGTTGTGGGCGAAAATAGATCAAAACTAAAGCTGGTTAGGTAATACCCACATGCCAAGTACCTTTTTTAACAGGTTAATTGTAGCAATGCTCTCCCTTTGTTCTCACACTGTAATGTGCTCTATATAGTAAACTGGCCCTGAACACAAGATTACAGTTATATGTACAGTACATAGTCCCTCTGAGGTTTGTGTACATGTACTGCCTCCATGGGTAAGTATGAGCACATAGTTATGTGAGCGTTTTATAATATTACAATAAATCAGAAATAAGTAAAAACTTACGTTTCATGGGTGCCAAAGAAGAAGATTGGAAACTTGTTTGCAGGTGGTTTCACTGCTCCTTCTGGCAGTTCATCAATCTGTGAACATGAATAAATGTTTATTCAGGGTTTGTTTTTTTTCCCACACATCACTTGGCATCACAGCTCCGAAGATGTAAAGGAATTAAAATCATCAGGGCCAACAGTTCAAGAGGGGATTGCAAAAGTAATTTATTTCTGAATACTTCAGTCAAATCAAATGTGGCAACTAACCAGTAAAAAGAGGGGGTTGATTTTAATTCCTTTACTTCTTCGGAGCTCTGTCCTCCACTCGTTACCTGTATTAATGGCAACTGTTTGAACTTATCAGTATAAAAGACACCTGTCCACAACCTCAATCACACTTCAAACTCCACTATGGCCAAGACCAAAGAGCTGTCAAAGGACACCAGAAACAAGATTGTAAACCTGCACCAGGCTGGGAAGACTAAATCTGCAATAGGCAAGCAGCTTGGTGTGAAGAAATCAACTGTGGGAGCAATTATTAGAAAATGGAAGACATACAAGACCACTGATAAACTCCCTCGATCTGGGGCCCCACGCAAGATCTCACCCCGTGGTGTCAAATTGATCACAAGAACGGTGAGAAAAAATCCCAGAACCACACCGGGGGACCTATAGAATGACCTGCAGAGAGCTGGGACCAAAGTAACAAAGGCTATACTCAGTAACACACTTCGCCACCAGGGATTCAAATCATGCAGTGCCAGATGTGTCCCCCTGCTTAAGCCAGTACATGACCAGGCCCGTCTGAAGTTTGCTAGAGAGCATTTGGATGATCCAGAAGAGGATTGGGAGAATGTCATATGGTCAGATGAAACCAAAGTAGAACTTTTTGGTAAAGACTCAACTCGTTGTGTTTGGAGGAGAATGCTCAGTTGCATCCAAAGAAAACCATATCTACTGTGAAGCATGGAGGTGGAAACATCATGCTTTGGGACTGTTTTTCTGCTAAGGGACCAGGACGACTGATCCATGTAAAGGAAAGAATGAATGGGGCCATGTATCGTGAGATTTTTGAGAAAAAAACAAAACTCTCCCATCAGCAAGGGCATTGAAGATGAAACGTGGCTGAGTCTTTCAGCATGACAATGATCCCAAACACCGCCCAGGCAACGAAGGAGCATCGTCGTAAGAAGCATTTCAAGGTCCTGGAGTGGCCTAGCCAGTCTCCAGATCTCAACCCCATAGAAAACCTTTGGAGGGAGTTGAAAGTCTGTGTTGCCCAGCGACAGCCCCAAAACATCACTGCTCTAGAGGAGATCTGCATGGAAGAATGGGACAAAATATCAGCAACAGTGTGTGAAAACCTTGTGAAGGCTTACAGAAAACGTTTAACCTCTGTCATTGCCAACAAAGGGTATATAATACAGTATTGAGATGAACTTTTGTTATTGACCAAATACTTATTTTCCACCATAATTTGCAAATACATTCTTTTAAATCAGACAATGTGATTTTATGGATGAAAAAAAAGGAAGCCGGTAAAAAGGGAGAGAAAGGGGGGGGGGGGGTCGAAGAAAGAATAGAGAGAGATGAGGAAAAGGAGTAAGGAAAATCAAGATTAAACCATAAAGTGTGAATAAAGTGTGAATATTAATTCATTTATTTGTACTGTGTGATAAAACAAAATTTAGGTGAAAGAAGGTGTGGCGCAGGGCCCTTGCGTTTGCCTCCTCCACACACAAATATACAGAATAATAAATAATAGTAAAAAAAAATCACATATATCAAATGTATTACCTAATAGTAATAAAAAGATCACATATATCAATGAGCTAAAAGAATAATGAAATTTGCTAAAAAGAGTAACCCCTTAGTGTAACATGTGGCAGTTGATTAGCAATCTTATCCATTGTCTATAATGGTTACTTTGTGCCAGATGATTGTTTTATCACACAGTACAAATAAATTAATTATTCAAACTTTATGGTTCAATCTTGATTTTCCTAACTCCTTTCCCTCATCTCTATATTCAATTTTCCCCCTTTCTTTCTCTTTTTCCCGGCTTCCTTTTTTTCTTTTCTCTTTCTTTCTTTCTTTCTCATCCCTCCCTCACTCCTTCTCCCTCCCCACTCTCAAAACACTTCCCCCTCCACATATCCCAACCAGGTGGAACCTGAGGACTGAACTCCCTTTTTTACCTACTCATCTGAATTTCTCTAGGCACTTGGGTATCTAGTGCCCCTCAGTTAACCTCGGTTCTCCTGTCAGTTTGTGTTGTTGAGCTGCACACCTTTTGCTGTAATATACATTGGTTAAAAAAATTATATATTTTGTGGTTAAAGCAGGGCTCTGTGCAGTGAGGACAAGCAGGGCTCTGTGCAGTAAGGACAAGCAGGGCTCTGTGCAGTGAGGACAAGCAGGGCTCTGTGCAGTGAGGACAAGCAGGGCTCTGTGCAGTGAGGACAAGCAGGGCTCTTTGCAGTGAGGACAAGCAGGGCTCTGTACACTGAGGACAAGCAGGGCTCTGTACACTGAGGACAAGCAGGGCTCTGTACACTGAGGACAAGCAGGGCTCTGTACACTGAGGACAAGCAGGGCTCTGTGCAGTGAGGACAAGCAGGGCTCTGTGCAGTGAGGACAAGCAGGGCTCTGTGCAGTGAGGACAAGCAGGGCTCTGTGCAGTGAGGACAAGCAGGGCTCTGTACACTGAGGACAAGCAGGGCTCTGTACACTGAGGACAAGCAGGGCTCTGTACACTGAGGACAAGCAGGGCTCTGTACACTGAGGACAAGCAGGGCTCTGTATACTGAGGACAAGCAGGGCTCTGTACACTGAGGACAAGCAGGGCTCTGTGCAGTGAGGACAAGCAGGACTCTGTGCAGTGAGGACAAGCAGGGCTCTGTGCAGCGAGGGTTTGTGACATGCCCCCGACTCATACAGCAGAATGATTGGCAAGCCAGGAGCCTGCACAGACCCCTGCTTGTCCCGCCCTCACTTCCTGCATGTCATCTCTGCACAGACACACAGGCAATAGCTACAGGGACAAGACAGTATTTTTTCAATCAAAAATATACACATTTTTCAACCAATGTCTATTACAAATATTAATATGTTATCATCTATGTTATATAAAAAGTTTTTGCAAATTACAGGTACTGTTTAAGGTCCTTATACATGTTAGCCAAGTCTTCCAAACTCGCTGACTTTGGCAGGACCAGCATACTGTCTCATGTGTAAGTGGGCATACCAAGTCTCCTCCATTAGATATTGTTGAGAGATAGAGGAATCGAGCATGCTGGATATTACCTGCCCGACCGTTTTGTACTCAGAGCGATAAGCCGCCGCCAGCTGGCAGTAGCTTACTCCTCTTCTCTCTATCAAGAATACAGGAACATCTAGCCTTTCATGTGTATGTGAGGAACGAGGGAGATGGCTGTTGACCAAAAGAACGTTAAGCTGTGAACTACTGAAAGTGTGCATTAAACTTTTAATGCAAAGTGAAGGGAACCCATCAATGTCACAACAAGAGGATGTAAAGGGTAGAGTGTATTGAACTGGGGGGGGGGGGGGGGGGATAAATAAAGAAAGGTTCAAGGAAATACACTGGAAAAATATTTAATTTAATCATCCCAGATTTTGAGTGTTAGAGGTTTAGTGATATGGGACTGAAGGAGGGAGGTATTCACAAAAAGGGCCAGAAATAAATGGTGTTTAACAACTGTTTTTTGTCCATGTTCAGCATATATGTAAGGAAATGCTCCTGATATATTTGTTGAATGGGTTCATACGTGGTAAAGAGAATCACCCACCTCAAGGTTAATGGATGTCAGGACAAAGATATACAGGTCCTGTAATATGACAATAGAGTGGCACCAACCACAGTGTTAATTATTTGTCTTAAAGGAGATATCGGGTGCGCACTTTTCCTATTCTATCCTGCCCGGGCTGCAAAAAAAAAAAAGAGAAAACAAACTTTCACTTACCTTCCTACGTTCTCCCAGAGCTCCGCAACAGCTGATGGGTCGGGAGCGCTGTCTATTTCCTACTTCCCTTAGCCCGGTATGTCAAACGGCGCTTCAATGTAGGGAGGTAGGTGAAAATGTTTTTCTCTTTTTTTGCAGCCAGTGCAGGATGAAATAGGAAAAGTCCTCATCGGACATCTCCTTTAGGGTGCGTTCCCACAGGGCGTATACGCATCGTATTTGACGCTGCGCAAATTTTACGTCAGCAGCGGGAAATACGCTGCGTATCCCTCGCTCACTATACACACAGGGCTTTCCGGCGGCAGCCCTATGTGTGTAGTGAGTTTTGGAGGTGGGGCCGCGTGTCACAGACACGCCGGCACATGGCCCCGCCTCCAAAACTCACTACACACATAGGGCTGCCGCCGGAAAGCCCTGTGTGTATAGTGAGCAAGGGATACGCAGCATATTTCCTGCTGCTGCCGTAAAATTTGCGCAGCGTCAAATACGATGCGTATACGCCCTTTGGGAACGCACCCTTAATGTGTGTCCAAACTGTGTCTTTTTGAAATATGTTTGGTCAGTATAAATTGGCATACCTTGTTTAAAAAGTATACGTTGATACTCTTTTCATATAGATGGGCATAACAAATATAAAAAGTATACCACATATGAATTTTTTCTTTTCTTTACAAAAAAAAAGTTAATAGACAAAAAAAAAGTTGCCATACATTTGCATGTAAGGCTACACATTCTTCGTATGTAAAGGGAGAAATTTCCAACATATACCGTGGCTGTGAACAAAAAATAAGACCTATTATTGACTTCTGTGATGCTGCATCCACTTTACAACAGATCCTAACGTATCACACTGACTTATATTGGACCTGTAAGGTCTTCATTTGGCTTAATGGAAATATCAGCTGGACATGGCATGACATTCTTCAGAAAACTTTATATACAAAGGAATCTAGGGGTCTACATTATCCCCTTAAGGACGCAGGACGTACTCAAACGGCCCCTTTTCCGAGTCCTTAAGGACTCAGGACGTTTGAGTACGTCCTGTCAAATCCCGGCCCCCCGCCGCTAGCTGGAGGGGAGCCGGTGCCCCGTTCAGCAGGCATCGGGGCATATCGCCCAGGGGGGTCATTATGCCCCCCCCCATGTCGGCGATGGCCGCAGATCGCTGGACAATTCAGTCCAGCGATCTGCGGCAGATTCCGGGTCAATCGGGTCTCCAGTGACCCGGAATTACTGGCTGTTCGGGGCCGTCTCTGACGGCCCCGAACAGCCAGAGCCTGCAGGGGTGAGGTGGCACTGGTCACGATTGCCCTGATTACCGGCCGACCAATCAGGGCGCCTGCTGCGGGTGTCACTCCCGCACCCGCTCCGCCCCTCTTCCGGAGGACGTGAGCGGGTGCGGGACATGCACTCCGGGTGCTGGGGACCCCGATCCCCGCGTCCCTGCTGGGATCGGGGCCCCAGGAGCAGCGGCGGCGGCGGGACTGACCTCATGCGGCTGGATCGTTGGAGGTGAGTGACAGCCTCTTGCTGTTGCTTAGCAACAGCTACCAGCATGCAAAAAGGGCATGCTGGGAGCTGTAGTTATGCAACAGCAGGAGGCAGACCACCACAACTCCCAGCATGCCCTTATGGGCATGCTGGGACTTGTAGTTTTGCAACAGCTGGAGGCACATTTTTTCTATGGAAAAGTGTACCTTCAGCTGTTGTGTAACTACAACTCCCAGCTTGCACAAACAGCTAAAGTGCATGCTGGGAGTTGTAGTAGTGCATCTGCTGGTTGCATAACTACAACTCCCAGCATGCCCGTTGGCTGTCGGTGACTGCTGGGAGTTGTAGTTTTGCAACAGCTGAAGGCACACTGAGTTATGTAGCAAACCAGTGTGTCTCCAGCTGTTGCATAACTACAGTCCCCAGCATCCCCAGCCAAAGTAGTATGCCTCCAGCTGTTGCATAACTACAAGACCCAGCATGCCCTACCGATGTCCGTACATGCTGGGGGTTGTAGCTTTTGCAACAGCTGAAGGCACACTGGTTGCAAAACACTGAGTTTGTTACCAAACTCGGTGTTTCACAATCAGTGTGCCTCCAGCTGTTGCAAAACTACAACTCCCAGCATGCACTGATAAACCGTACATGCTGGGAGTTGTAGTTTTGCAACAGCTGGATGTTTCTCCCCCCCCCCCAATGTGAACGTACAGGGTACACTCACATGGGCGGAGGATTACAGTAAGTATCCGGCTGCAAGTTTGAGCTGAGGCAAATTTTCTGCCGCAGCTCAAACTGCCAGCGAGAAACTATTGTGAACCATGCGACTGTACCCTAAAAACACTACACTAACACACAATAAAAAGTAAAAAACACTACGTATACACATACCCCTATACAACCCCCCTCCCCTCCCCAATAAAAATGAAAAATGTCTGGTATGCCACTGTTTCCAAAACGGAGCCTCCAGCGGTTGCAAAACTACAACTCCCAGCATGCACTGATAGACCGTACATGCTGGGAGTTGTAGTTTTGCAACAGCTGGATGTTCCACCCCCCCCAATGTGAACGTACAGGGTACACTCACATGGGCGGAGGATTACAGTAAGTATCCGGCTGCAAGTTTGAGCTGCAGAAAATTTTCTGCCGCAGCTCAAACTGCCAGCGAGAAACTACTGTGAACCCCCGCCCGTGCGACTGTACCCTAAAAACAGTACACTACACTAACTCACAATAAAATAAAAAGTAAAAAACACTACATATACACATACCCCTACACAGCCCCCCTCCCCAATAAAAATGAAAAACGTCTGGTACGCCACGTTTTCCAAAACGGAGCCTCCAGCTGTTGCAAAACAACTACTCCCAGTATTGCCAGATAGCCGTTGACTGTCTAGGCATGCTGGGAGTTTTACAACAGCTGGAGGCACCCTGTTTGGGAATCACTGGTGTAGAATACCCCTATGTCCACCCCTATGCAAGTCCCTAATTTAGGCCTCAAATGCGCATGGCGCTCTCACTTTGGAGCCCTGTCGTATTTCAAGGCAACAGTTTAGGGCCACATATGGGGTATCGCCGTACTCGGGAGAAATTGTGTTACAAATTTTGGGGGGTATTTTCTGCTTTTACCCTTTTTAAAAATGTAAAATTTTTGGGAAAAGAGGCATTTTAGGTAAAAAAAAAATTTTTTTTTACATATGCAAAAGTTGTGAAACACCTGTGGGGTATTAAGGTTCACTTAACCCCTTGTTACGTTCCCCGAGGGGTCTAGTTTCCAAAATGGTATGCCATGTGTTTTTTTTTTTTGCTGTTCTGGCACCATGGGGGCTTCCTAAATGCGGCATGCACCCAGAGCAAAATTTGTTTTCAAAAAGCCAAATGTGACTCCTTCTCTTCTGAGACCTGTAGTGCGCCAGCAGAGCACTTTTCACCCCCATATGGGGTGTTTTCTGAATCGGGAGAAATTGGGCTTCAAATTTTGGGGGGTATTTTCTGCTTTAACCCTTTGTAAAAATGTAAATTTTTTGGGAAACCAAGCATTTTAGGTACATTTTTTTTTTTTTTTTACATATGCAAAAGTTGTGAAACCCCTGTGGGGTATTAAGGTTCACTTTACCCCTTGTTACGTTCCCCAAGGGGTCTAGTTTCCAAAATGGTATGCCATGTGGTTTTATTTTTGCTATCCTGGCACCATAGGGGCTTCCTAAATGCGGCATGCCCCCAGAGCAAAATTTCCTTCAAAAAAGCCAAATGTGACTCCTTCTCTTCTGAGACCTGTAGTGCGCCAGCAGAGCACTTTTCACCCCCATATGGGGTGTTTTCTGAGTCGGGAGAAATTGGGCTTCACATTTTGGGGGGTATTTTCTGCTTTAACCCTTTGTAAAAATTTTAATTTTTTGGGAAACCAAGCATCTTAGGTAATTTTTTTTTTTTTTTTTTTACATATGCAAAAGTTGTGAAACCCCTGTGGGGTATTAAGGTTCACATTACCCCTTGTTACGTTCCCCAAGGGGTCTAGTTTCCAAAATGGTATGCCATGTGTTTTTTTTTGCTGTCCTGGCACCATAGGGGCTTCCTAAATGCGGCATGCCCCCAGAGCAAAATTTCCTTCAAAAAAGCCAAATGTGACTCCTTCTCTTCTGAGACCTGTAGTGCGCCAGCAGAGCACTTTTCACCCCCACATGGGGTGTTTTCTGAGTCGGGAGAAATTGGGCTTCACATTTTGGGGGGTATTTTCTGCTTTAACCCTTTGTAAAAATGTAAATTTTTGGGGAAACCAAGCATTTTAGGTACATTTTTTTTTTTTTTTTACATATGCAAAATTTGTGAAACCCCTGTGGGGTATTAAGGTTCACATTACCCCTTGTTACGTTCCCCAAGGGGTCTAGTTTCCAAAATGGTATGCCATGTGTTTTTTTTTTTGCTGTCCTGGCACCATAGGGGCTTCCTAAGTGCGGCATGCCCCCAGAGCAAAATTTCCTTCAAAAAAGCCAAATGTGACTCCTTCTCTTCTGAGACCTGTAGTGCGCCAGCAGAGCACTTTTCACCCCCATATGGGGTGTTTTCTGAGTCGGGAGAAATTGGGCTTCACATTTTGGGGGGTATTTTCTGCTTTAACCCTTTGTAAAAATTTTAATTTTTTGGGAAACCAAGCATTTTAGGTAATTTTTTATTTTTTTTTTACATATGCAAAAGTTGTGAAACCCCTGTGGGGTATTAAGGTTCACATTACCCCTTGTTACGTTCCCCAAGGGGTCTAGTTTCCAAAATGGTATGCCATGTGTTTTTTTTTGCTGTCCTGGCACCATAGGGGCTTCCTAAATGCGGCATGCCCCCAGAGCAAAATTTCCTTCAAAAAAGCCAAATGTGACTCCTTCTCTTCTGAGACCTGTAGTGCGCCAGCAGAGCACTTTTCACCCCCACATGGGGTGTTTTCTGAGTCGGGAGAAATTGGGCTTCACATTTTGGGGGGTATTTTCTGCTTTAACCCTTTGTAAAAATGTAAATTTTGGGGGAAACCAAGCATTTTAGGTACATTTTATTTTTTTTTTTTACATATGCAAAATTTGTGAAACCCCTGTGGGGTATTAAGGTTCACATTACCCCTTGTTACGTTCCCCAAGGGGTCTAGTTTCCAAAATGGTATGCCATGTGTTTTTTTTTTGCTGTCCTGGCACCATAGGGGCTTCCTAAGTGCGGCATGCCCCCAGAGCAAAATTTCCTTCAAAAAAGCCAAATGTGACTCCTTCTCTTCTGAGACCTGTAGTGCGCCAGCAGAGCACTTTTCACCCCATATGGGGTGTTTTCTGAATCGAGAGAAATTGGGCTTCAAATTTTGGGGGGTATTTTCTGCTATTACCCTTTTTAAAAATGTAAAACTTTTGGGAAACCAAGCATTTTAGGGAAAAAAAAATTTTTTTTTTTACATATGCAATAGTTGTGAATCACCTGTAGGGTATTAAGGTTCACTTTACCCCTTGTTATGTTCCCTGAGGGGTCTAGTTTCCAAAATGGTATGCCATGTGCTTTTTTTTTGCTGTTCTGGCACCATAGGGGCTTCCTAAATGTGACATGCCCCCAAAAACCATTTGTCGCTCCTTCGCTTCTGAGCCCTCTACTGCGCCCGCCGAACACTTTTCATGGACATATGAGGTATGTGCTTACTCGAGAGAAATTGGGTTTCAAATACAAGTAAAAATTTTCTCCTTTTAACCCCTTGCAAAAATTCAAAAATTGGGTCTACAAAAACATGCGAGTGTAAAAAATGAAGATTGTGAATTTTCTCCTTCACTTTGCTGCTATTCCTGTGAAACACCTAAAGGGTTAAAAAGCTGACTGAATGTCATTTTGAATACTTTGGGGGGTGCAGTTTTTATAATGGGGTCTTTTATGGGGTATTTCTAATATGAAGACCCTTCAAATCCACTTCAAACCTGAACTGGTCCCTGAAAAAAAGCGAGTTTCAAAACTTTGTGAAAAATTGGAAAATCGCTGCTGAACTTTGAAGCCCTCTGGTGTCTTCCAAAAGTAAAAACACATCAATTTTATGATGCAAACATAAAGTAGACATATTGTATATGTGAATAAAATAAAAAAATATTCGTAATATCCATTTTCCTTACAAGCAGAGAGCTTCAAAGTTAGAAAAATGCAAAATTTTCAATTTTTTCATAAAATTTTGGGATTTTTCACCAAGAAAGGATGCAAGTTACCACAAAATTTTACCACTAAGTTAAAGTAGAATATGTCACGAAAAAACAATCTTGGAATCAAATTGATAACTAAAAGCATTCCAGAGTTATTAATGTTTAAAGTGACAGTGGTCAGAATTGCAAAAAATGGCTGTGTCCTTAAGGTGAAAAAGGGCTCAGTCCTTAAGGGGTTATAGTGAATCTATAGGTTGGAGACTTTGCAGACTTTGAAATGCATGTTAAAATCCCACAAAACTAAACCTGCCTCATGCCAGACTAAGACGGCAGGAGCAAAATATCTAATGAGATGCTATTTTAAATATAGGGGTTGAACAGACTGTCATAAATAAAGCTTGGTGGTTGTTATAAAATAAAATCTATTTTACATGTTAGATATTTTAGATATCTTAAATGTTACATGTCCTCTCCACTATCCAATTTTTCCTTTACACTTTTCCTTCTTAGGCTTGATCTACAGGACAGAATTTCCGAGTGGAATTCTGATGCAACAGAATCCCCTTTCTGTCGATAGGATTCTGCTGTACAGTTCACACAACAAAATTTCAAAGATGGAGCTTTCTGCCCCACGAAATTCCTTACCCCAAAGAAATAAACTTGTTAATTCTTATGTCAGAATGCTGCACAGAATACATTGCCATCTATAGTTCTAGTAATGACTGCCCTCGTAATTTCTGATCAGAAATATTTTGTATGTACCACCTTGCTAGTACCAGTTTGAACCCATTTTAGCCTTCAGAAATGTTTTTATTTTTCATGGCATAATCTCTACAAGGTGCAAATCCAATGTTCAACAACATCCCAAAGGTGATCTATTGGATTAAGATCTGATGACTGTGGAGGCCACTGGAGTACAGTGAACTCCTTGTCATGTAGGAGATGATGGGAGCTTAGTGACATGGTGCAGTATCCTGCTAAAAGAAGCCAACAAAAGATGGGTAGAATGTGGTAATAAAAGAATGGACATAATCAGCAACAATGCAGGTATGCTGTCACGTTAAACACTGCTCCATTGGTGCTCAGGTGCCCAAAGTGTTCCAAGAAAATGTCCTCCACATAATCACACCACTAGCCTGAACTGTAGATACAAAACAGGAAGGATGCATTCTGTCACATTGTTTATTGCAAATTCTAAACTTGCCATCTGAATGTTGCAACTGGAATCAAGACTTATTAGACCAGGCAAAGCTCTTGCAGTCTCACATTTTTTATTTTTTATTTTTTGCAGTCAGTCAGACATTTTTTTTTACATGTGGTGGGAGATTGTCAAAACCTGTGCAGAGGAAAAGAATAACAGAGGAAAAGAATAAGATAGCTTCTTTGATTTTTCAGACATTCTTGGAAATAAAAGAAGCAACCTATAGGCAACTAGTCTATCTTTCCTCTGTGTATGTTTTGAAAATCTGCCCCATGTTTTTTGTTCACGTGAACATGTCATCAGGATTCCTTCCCACACACTTAAAGGGGTATTCCAGGAAAAAACTTTTTTTTTTATATCAACTGGCTCCAGGAAGTTAAACAGATTTGTAAATTACTTCTATTAAAAAATCTTAATCCTTTCAATAATTATCAACTGCTGAAGTTGAGTTGTTGTTTTCTGTCTGGCAACAGTGCTCTCTGCTGACATCTCTGCTTGTCTCGGGAACTGCACAGAGTAGAAGAGGTTTGCTATGGGGATTTGCTTCTAAACTGGGCGATTCCCGAGACAGGTGTCATCAGAGAGCACTTAGACAGAAAATAACTCAACTTCAGCAGCTCATAAGTACTGAAAGGATTAAGATTTTTTTAATAGAAGTAATTTACAAATCTGTTTAACTTTCTGGAGCCAGTTGATATATAAAAAAAAAGTTTTTTAATGGATAGCCCCTTTAATTTTAGTATTTGCTCCATGATGTCTCAATGCTTTGTCAAAAATAAAGTCTATGCACTGTTTAATTCAGCACCTTGCTACATAAAATACCATATTTTTTGGGGTATACCACGCACCGGCCTATAACACGCACCCTCATTTTACCAAGAATATTTGGGTAAAAAAAGTTTTTTACCCAAATATCCTTGGTAAAATGAGGGTGCGTATGTGTGCATGCGTATACCCCAATACACCCAGGCAAGGCAGGGGGAGATAGGCCGTCGCTGCCCGCTTCTCTCCCCCTGCCTTTCCTGGGGTCTAGAGCCCTGCTGCCGGCCCTTCTCTCCCCCTGGCTATCTGCGCCGCTGCCCGTTCTCTCCCCCTGACTATCGGTGCTGGTGCCCCATTGCCGGCGCCGATAGCCAGGGGGAGAGAAGCGGCGGTGGCAATGGGGCAGCGGCGCCGATAGCCAGGGGGAGAGAAGGGGCAGCAGCACCCATTGCCGGCGCCGCTGCCCCGTTGCCTCCCCCATCCCCGGTTGTATAATTACCTGTTGCCAGGGTCGAGTCCGCGCTGCTTCAGGCCTCCGGTGTGCGTCCCATGCGTTGTTGCTATGCACTGCACGACGCAATGATGAGTGACATCATTGCGTCTCGCAGCGCATAGCAACGATGCAGGGGATGCACACCGGAGGCCTGAAGCAGCGCGGACCCAACCCTGGCAACAGGTAATTATACAACCGCGTATGGGGGAGGCAACGGGGCAGCGGTGCCGGAAATGGATGCCGCTGCCCCTTCTCTCCCCCTGGCTATCGGTGCTGCTGCCCCATTGCCGACGCCGCTTCTCTCCCCCTGGCTATCAGTGCTGGCAATGGGGCAGCAGCACCGATAGCCGGGGGAGAGAAGGGGCAGTGGCACCGATAGCCAGGGGGAGAGAAGGGCCGGCAGCAGGGCTCTAGACCCCAGGAAAGGCAGGGGCCGAGAAGCCGGCAGCGACGGCAGGTCTCTGCACCTGCAAAGCCGCTGCAGTTCATTGATTTAAAGCGCCCGCTTTAAATCATTGAACTGCAGCGGCTTATCGGCATATAACACGCAAGTAGACTTTAGGCTAAAAATTTTAGCCTAAAAAGTGTGTGTTATACGCCGATAAATACGGTATCTGAAACAGTATGAAACTGTGTTATAAAATTTGTACCTTAATTAATTATTTTTTTTGGCTGGATGTGTCAAAATTTGTGGCATTTTTAAACCAAAGCAGTATTGTGGGCTGAAAACTCAACACACTCACCAACACAGCGAAATACCCCTCTATTTGAGCTATTTGTAACCTCTTAATGACTGCCAATATGGAGTTTTAAGGAGCTCAGAAGTCATTATATATGCAGTGGTTGCTGGTTGACTGCTTTTAAAAAATCCCCTTGGTGGACTAAAAAAAAAAGTTTTTAACAAAATAAACATTTTAAATCACCCCCTTTTCCCATTTTTCTAATAAAAGTGGGTGATTGAAATAAAATTAAAAAAATACCAAAATCACATAATTGAAATCTCCACATTCAGAAATGTCAGAACTTTTAAAATGTAATGTTATTGATACTACATGATGAATGGCGTAAATATGCAAGAAAGTAAGAATTACTCATTTCTGTCACATCATATCCGAGACAAATTTAAGCGACCAAAGAAATCTCATCAACACCACAATGGTACTGATAAGAATTACAGGTCACAGTGCAAAACTAGCCAATAAACAGTTCTGTAGATGACAAAAATAGGTTATAAGGGTTATAAAGTAAAAACATTTTGAAAAGTAGTAAAACATAACAAAAGCTATTAAAATGGAAAAGAAAAATATCATTGGCACTCACCTATAATAAAATCTGACCTTTAATGTATCAAAAACTATACAAATTGGATAATCGCTGTAATCATACTGATCTGCAGAATAATAACATATCACTGCAAAAACTACATCCAACAAAATTTGCAGAATTGTATACAGACTTGGCAGCTTTTTGGGCATTTGCGCCAAACATGTGCCACATTTTTTTTTTGTGCATTTGCCGGACTGTCTGACATATTTCATTTATTCCCATTTAAATGATTAGGATTTGATAAAAATCCCATTTACTATCACTGTACTGTACCTTGTTTAAGAATCATAGAATGGATTCCCTAAAACCAAAATTCCAAAAAGTATGTGATGTATGAAACTATCCTTACTTTCCCCCCCGTTGAAATAAGTGTACACACTCTTAATCAACTTAGCATAACATTGTCAGCCAAATGTATTCACGGATCGCTTAAGGGTGCGTTCACACATGCATATTTTCTGCTGAAGAAGATTTCCTTCAGCAGATTTTGCTACCCATTGAGGTCAATGGGCAACAAAATCTACAGGAGAAAATCTGCAGCAAAAATATGTACGTGTGAACATACTCTAAGGGCTCATTCACACGGACGGATCCACCAACTATGAACCCTACAGTGCTGCCTCCTCTGTGCCTGCTCATAGCGGCGGATTGCACATTGCAGTATACTCGCACAGTATGCACACTATACTCGCACACATCACGTCTGCTCTAGACCTAGCACATTGCTCTAGACCTTGCACATTGCAGCATGTCTGCTCGTAGCAGCAGATTGCCGCTATGAGCAGACATAGAGGGGGCAGCACTGTAGGGTCCATTGTAAAATACGCTGCTGATCAGTCTGTGTGAATGAGCCCTAAAGGTGTATACCCAGTTTGCAATTTACCTGTGTCCCACGCTGTCAGCTCTGTTCCATAATTCAAACTGGGGGCAGGATGTTTTCTTTGGAGTGACAGCTCAGTCCCGCCTAATGTGAGCACACCAGTATGTATAAGCATCTGCGATGTGAGAAGATAACTGATTATGACAACCACACATGAAAAGTATGGTTACCAAGATTCCAAAGTTATCCCCAATACAAACAAGCTGCTGAAGTGAAGTGAGCTTGTTCAGAGGTATCCACTCTTATCTATGTATTTACATATATAGATAACAGTGCCTTTGAAAAAGCACAGGGCTGAGCAGCTACAATCCTGCCTGTCCATGTGAAATGTGCTTTCTATGAGGTCTGCACTGTTCTCTATAAATTTGCATATACAGTAACCCCCGACCTACGATGGCCCCGACATATGATAAAATAGACATACGATGGCCTCTCAGAGGCCATCGCATGTTGATGTCAGCATCGACATACGATGTTTTTATATGTTGGGGCCATCGCATTAACTGCTATCCGACTGCGCAAAATGCTTAAGCTGCTGTCGGATAGCAGTTTAAGCATCCCGGGCCGGTTCTCTTACCTATTCCCACTGCTCCGGGTCCACTTTGCGATCCTCCGGCGTCATCCGCATCTTCTCCAGGGTCCGGGCCTCGCTTTCCGGCGTCGTCATTATGTCACTGCGCACGCCGGCGCAGCAGCGTAATAACGTCACCAGAAAGCAAGGCCCGGACCCTGCAGAAGATGCAGAAGAAGCCGGAGGATCGCGAAGAAGACACCGGAGCAGCGGGACAGCATTGGGAGCCCCCGGGACAGCATCGGGAGCGGTGAGGACCTGGTCCGGAGTGGCGGGGACAGGTGAGTACAGCTTCCTATACTTTACATTGCACGGATCCCTCAACATACGATGGATTCGACAAACGATGGGTCGTTTGGAACGAATTACCATCGTATGTTGAGGGACCACTGTATAGATAACACAACCAAACCAAAGCACACAACCACAGCAGCTGGTACCTCTTCAGCTCTGTGTGATAACTTTAGGCGGCTGTGCCTAAAGCCATCCCATACAAGTGAATGAAGCTGCAGAGAAGTGGCCAGGCAGAGTTAGAGTATGTTCACACCGTGCAATTTCCGTGCAGCAGAGTCCCATTGATTTCAATGAAATTCTGCTGCACTGTTCACATGGCACAATTTCCGTGACAGATTTCTGCCGCAAAAATCCCAATTCCGGAATCCACAGAAAAAATAGACATGTCTATTCTTTCTACAGATTCCGCATGGAAATGTATTGATGTGTATGAGATAGTGGTTTTCTGAGCGATCCTATCGACAGCAAAAGCTGCCGATGCTCCACTGTCAGGTGAATGTCCGCACAGAAATTTTCTTTTTTATCAATTCTTTATTTTGATTTATGCAATATAACAGAAGTGTATAAGGTACGCAAAAAACATAACAGACATGTTCCTTTTACACAACATCGTCAAGAATACACAAATAGATACTTATGGGAGTCAACCGGAATGGAAACTGTTAGTAAGTCCAGCCCTGTATCGTCTAGCAAAGTTGTTTGTGACTGCAAGGAACTAGGGGTCACCAACAAGTGTACATAAATTTTCTGTGCAGACATTCGCCCATGTGAATTCCACCAAAATTTCTGCGGAATTCCTCTCAAAAAGCTTTGCTGAACAGAATTTCTGCGAAATTGCGGAAATTCCATCATGTGAATATACTTTAAGGGTCCGTTCACACAGGAGGATTACCTGTGGAATTTCTGCATCGTATTTGCTGTGAAAAATCCTCAGTGGATTTTGCTTCCATTGACTTCAATGGGTCTGAAGGAAAATCTGCAAATCTACATCTACTGCGGATTTTCTGCTGACCCATTGAAGTCAATGGTAGCCAAATCCGCAGCAGACTTTCTACAGCAAATATGCTGCTGAAATTCCACAGGTAATCCGCCCATGTGAACGAACCCTTACTGTACAAATTTCAGCAGGCATGCTCCTGAGAACCCAACTATCCTGCAAAGGAGCTAAAGGTGAGGAACTGGGCAAGTGGGGCCACTGCTTCTGTTCTTTTTCTCTTTTTTATTTATTTTTTAATACAAATAGTTTTTATTAAGACTTTCAAAAGTATACAAACAAGCCAGGCATAAACGGTAGTACAATAATAGTAGGAACAATGAAAGTTAACCACGGTGTACAGTCGAGTAACAATAAGCATCAAATGAGAGTAGACTATTATAAACAGACAATAGTGAAGGTACTGTGACATTCCGACTCGAGGATAGCTCTGGGATTGTCCTGGTCACTTGCCACGGGACACGTTTCCTCGCAATATAACTCGCCGGACAACTGTTAAGCTGGCGAGGTGCCAGACTTGTCTGCTTTATTTTCACAGGTTGCAGGTTAAACAAAAACATAACTCAGGAACAAACCAAAGTCCTAGACCGTCTGGTCACAGACTACCCTCAGCCAGCATAAAACATGCACCCCTTCAACCTGTTTTACTCACAGTTCACACTGTCACTTGGGCCACTCACAGCTCCAGGTGTGTGCTTCCTCAACAGGGCCCGAGTGTCTCCCCCTACAGCGACATGCTGTTTCCCAGGGAGAGCTCCGACTATTCTGTTTCCTTATATCCAGACTTCCCACATTTTCCCACATGCTGGCCTCATTAGGCACCTGATGAGCATCTCTGCTAGGATAAAGGACTGGGAAAAGCACCCTTTCATTGCCCTCAAACCTGCCTCAATGCCACATCCCCCCCCCCCCGCTCAGACCACCAGAAAGGAGCACTTGACTTCAAAAGACAGTGTCCAACTGCCTTTCCTTTTACTTGATCAACTTCGTTCAACGGTTTTTGAGGCACTTGGCTTACTTCTTCAGCAGATTTTATATGCACCACTTCAATGGCGCACCCTTCTTTCATTCACACTTTCACCAGCCACTGAGCACAAGACTTTTGGTCACCTTTGACAAATCCCTTGTAGAAGGCTCTATTCATGTCACGCCTTTCCAACACCAGGTTCTTCATCTTGGTCCGTGCAGTGCTCTGAACACTAGGTGCAGACAAGGCAGATGCTCCAGGCCTTTGTCTTCTTCTGTCAACGGTATAACCATCGCCCGAACTTTGCTGGTGGCCAACCGAGCCTGTATCACCCATTTGCAGGACTTCTAAGACATTCTCCACAAGTTCAGGAGACTTCCCTTTAATGCACCTGTCTATCTTCTCCTTGAGACGGACTCTTCTCCAAATTCTACTTCTGCGGACTTTCTTCCGGTGTTTTCTGGAACTAATCCAGCGCCTCTCAGGGTTTCTACCACTACCCAGTCTCCTATCACAGTGACCTCTTTTTAAGAACTCTGCATTCTTATTAGCCTTTTCTTTAGGGACACCGACCTTCACAGGCTCAGGGATGTGGAATTCCTATCGCCCGACGCCCGGGACATGCAGGTTTTTCCGTCCCTTAGCCCGGCTTCAGTCTGTATGGAGCGGGCTCCCGACAGAGCACACAGATCAATGGAGTTCAATAGAACTCTATTGATCTATATGAGGAATATAATGATTCCTCCTAAAAGTCTTATAAAGTGTAAAACAAAAAAAAGTTCAAATCACCCCCTTTTCCTATATAAAAAAATTTAAACATAATAAAAAAACATTTAGTATCGCTCCGTGCGTAATTGTACGAACTATTAAAATATAACAATATGTATCCCATACAGTAAATGACAAATGTAGAAAAAAATACCAAACCACAGAATTACAAAAAAAAAAAGTTAAAAAGAGAGATTAAAAAGTTAGATCAATACCAAAATGGTACCGATACAAAAAACTGATTATGGTGCAAAAAATTAGCCCTCATACAGCCTGGTATGCGGAAAAAAAAAGCTATAGGGGTCAAAAAATGGCAATTAAAAAAATTCTGAATTTGAAATTGGTAAAACATGATGGAAACTATACAAATCTGGTATTGCTGTAATCAGGCCAGCCTAAAGAATCAAAATAACAACATGTTAGCTCAACCACAAGGTAAATGGTGTAGAAAAGAAAACCACCAAATTTGCTAAATTATCTCTTACTATTTCAATTTCACTTCACAGATATATTATACACACACACACACACACACATATATATATATATATATATTTTTTTTTTTTGGGTTCAGAGAATATGTTATTGAAAAATTAAAAGGCATCATTATAATAGGTAGTTATGGCTAGGGATCAACCGATATCGATATTCCGGTATAAGTTATCGGCTATTTATCCCCCCTCGACACCGCTGCAGGTCATTGATTTAAAGCGGGCGCTTTAAATCAATGCACTGCGGTGGCTTTTGCCGTGCCATTGGCCGCCGCCATCACCCGCTTCTCTCCCCTACCTGTCAGGGTGGTCCGCGCCATCCATCCTTCCTGTAGTGTCCGGCGCCATTCCGGGTGAAGGGTGAACCGGTCCGGGCTGTCCTTCTTCTCCGGCGGTCATCTTCTCCACTCCGGGCAGGCTCCGGCCTAGTACGCTGCATAGACGCCGCTGCGCAGTGACGCCCGTGCGCAGCGACGCACCTGACATCACGGCGTAGCGGCGTCTATGCAACGTACTAGGCCGGAGCCTGCCCGGAGTGGAGAAGAGGACCCCCGGAGAAGGACAGCCCGTACCGGTTCACCCGGAATGGCGCTGGACACTACAGGACAGAAGGATGGATGGCCCGGACCACCCCCATTACGGGTAAGTTTTTATTTATTTATTTTTTATTGACTCGGAGGGTGGGGGAGGGGCCCGACCGGTATAGCGGTATGGGCAAAAATCCATACCGGTATACCGCCCAGCACTGCGGTGGGGGGGTACGACGCGGTGGGTCGGGGGGCGGTCGCGGTGCATTATCGGCTTATCGGCAAGGTAATTGCCGATACCGATAATGCCCAAAATCGTGATTATCGGCCGGTAATATCGGCCATACCGATAATCGGTCGATCCCTAGTTATGGCTATTATAGGGCGAGGAGGAAAAACAATAGAGTGTAAAAGCGAAAATTGGCCCAGACAAGTGGATCGTCATGAGGGACAAGTAGATTTTGCTCAGTTTTAGTCCCGTGGACAAGTAGTTTTTTTATTAAATTTCAACACCCCTGCAGGCTCATCTGCAGGCTGAGAACTCTTGGCTCCTTTAGGTCTTTTTTTCACCTGCACCTTCAGATGTGTCACTGACTTTACTTGCAGCTTCTGCAGTTATCTCTGGTTTACCTTCAGCCTCAGAGAACTTCTCTGCCTCAGCATTTTCACCATCCAATGTCAATATCTCTGCAGCTTCAGAGGACCTTTCATAGGGCTTCACCTCAGTCTCAGCTTCAGAGGACTTCTCATATGGCTTCTTTTCATGGTCTTCAGACTCTACTGTTTCTTGAGTCCATTGTTCAGACTCCACCACTTTTAGAGAAAGCATCTCTGTCTCCAGTAGCTTTTGCCCCACAAAGCGGTTTTTCTTCTTTTACTCGGACGGCTGTGGCTTTGGCCTCAGTTTCCATCTGAGACACTTTTAGCCTCTCCTTAGCCAGTTCTACTATAGCTTGGTTTCTGCCTTCTTTTAGGACCTTCATGTCCCCTTCCAGCTTTAAAGGTTTCTGCTGCTCACTCTTGAGCTTAGCAGAGCTCACCTTCTCACTTTCCAGCAATTCTGTCAAGTTTTTGACAGTATCCTCCAGGGACAACAGTTGTTCTTTCATCTGCTCATTGTCTTTATTCATCTGCGCCATCTTGGACACTTTCTGCTCATAGACTTTTAGCTGAGCCTCTTGTTCAGAGAGCTGAGTACCCAGTGAACCAAGGCAGCTGCGTGAGACTTAAGGTGCGTTTCGTTCTGCATCTCCAGTCTCTGCACCTTATGAGCCATTACTACTTTCTCCTTCTCCAGCTCTTCCATGGGTACCAACCTAGCCTTGTGATCACTTTGTAGAGCCAGATATGCTTCACATAGGACATTCACTTCTTCCTTGAATGAGATCTGCTTGGCCAGACCCTCCAATTCTCTCTCCTTGCTGGTCACAAGATCCTGGGAGCGGGACAGTTCATCCTGCAGAGCCACAAACTCACTTTTGTGGAGCTCCATATATTTCTGCAGCTGAAGCTTCGTTTCCTGCTCTTTATTCAAGTCTGCAAGCGTTTTTTCTTTCTCCTCTGTCAGGTGATGAACCTCTTCTTCCTTTTGCAACAATTTAGCAGAAACCATCTGTAAGGTTTTTTCAAGGTTCTGGATCTGCTCCCTTTTCTTACCAAGACCAGCTCGTTTTTTCCGAAATCTCTTATTTACAGTGGTCTCCTTACTCTTGCTGCTGGACCTTGAGACATTCTCTTGTCCTCTGACAGTCACCTGTTCTTGGCTTGTCTCTTCCTTCAAGCCAACTCATTCAGACTCTTCTCCACCTTTTGGAGTAGTGTCCCCCTTTTCAACGGTCTTGGACACTTGGGCTTCAGGGTAGTTTGCAGACAGTTTATCTGCTCACTTGCAGACTTCTCTTTCACTTCAACACAGTCTCTCTGCTGCCCAGCAGAAAGGTCTAGGGCTAATGGGTCTGCAACAACATCTGGTCCAGTGGTTCGACCTTCCTGGTCACGATCCATCTCTGGTCCAGACGTCACATCTCCTTCACTCAGGACTCTGTTTGTGACAGTAAGCCCAGCACCCAGCTCCACGTGTACTCTCTTCAGTACTTCTGCATTATCCACAGACATCTCTATAGCTTCTTTTCTGGTCACCTCTTCCAGATGACCGTGCAATTTCAACCCCCCTTTTGGTTCAACTTTATTCACAAGGTTCAGCATAACTTCCTCTTTCTCAGTCACTTCTTCCAGGTGACAGCGCAACTCTAGCCCCAACTTGGGCTCATCTTCAGATGGTGGATGGAACCCATGTTCCTGTACCTGATCCGTTTCTGGTTTTACTGAAGATTCTGTTTCAGTCAGAGGCACATTTGTCACTTGAGTCTCTGGATCCTCTTGGACTTGACTCACGGTCTGGTCTTCAGCTCTCCCAGCAGTCTGGCAGACCCCTTGTCACGATTCGGCTGGCTGGAGGTGGATCCTCTGTGCCAGAGAGGGATTGGCGTGGACCGTGTTGGTGGACCGGTTCTAAGTTGCTACTGGTATTCACCAGAGCCCGCCGCAAAGCGGGATGGTCTTGCAGCGGCGGTAGCAACCAGGTCGTATCCACCAGCAACGGCTCAACCTCTCTGACTGCTGAAGATAGGCGCGGTACAAGGGAGTAGACAAGAGCAAGGTCGGACGTAGCAGAAGGTCAGGGCAGGCAGCAAGGATCGTAGTCAGGGGCAACGGCAGGAGGTCTGGAACACAGGCTAGGAACACACAAGGAAACGCTTTCACTGGCACAATGGCAACAAGATCCGGCGAGGGAGTGCAGGGGAAGTGAGGTATAAGTAGGGAAGTGCACAGGTGAACACACTGATTAAGCCTGCTGCGCCAATCAGTGGCGCAGTGGCCCTTTAAATTGCAGAGACCCGGCGCGTGCACGCCCTAAGGAGCGGGGCCGCGCGCGCCGGGACAAGACAGACGGGGAACGAGTCAAGTACGGGAGCCGGAACGCGCATCGCGAGCGGGCGCCTCCCGCATCGCGAATCGCATCCCGGCTGAGAGGGATATTGCAGCGCACCCGGTCAGCAGGTCTGACCGGGGCGCTGCAAATGCGAGGATGCTGCGAGCGCTCCGGGGAGGAGCGGGGACCCGGAGCGCTCGGCGTAACAGTACCCCCCCCCCCTTGGGTCTCCCCCTCTTCTTGGAGCCTGAGAACCTGAGGATAAGACTTTTGTCTAGAATGTTGTCCTCAGGTTCCCAGGATCTCTCCTCTGGGCCACAGCCCTCCCAATCCACCCAAAAAATTTTTTTCTTTCTGACAGTCTTGGAGGCCAGAATCTCCTTCACGGAGAAGACGTCAGAAGAACCGGAAACAGGAGTGGGGGAAACAAGTTTGGGAGAGAAGCGGTTAATGACGAGTGGTTTAAGGAGAGAGACATGGAAGGCATTGGGAATACGAAGAGAAGGAGGAAGAAGGAGTTTGTAAGAGACAGGGTTAATCTGGCACAAGACTTTGAAAGGGCCAAGATAGCGTGGTCCCAGTTTGTAACTGGGGACACGAAAGCGGACGTATCTAGCGGAGAGCCATACCTTGTCTCCGGGAGCAAAAATGGGGGGAGTTCTTCTTTTCTTATCGGCAAATCTTTTCATCCGGGATGAAGCCTGTAAAAGAGAATTTTGGGTCTCTTTCCATATGGTGGAAAGATCACGAGTCACTTCATCCACCGCGGGCAAACCAGAGGGCAAGGGAGTAGGGAGGGGGGGAAGAGGGTGACGGCCGTACACCACGAAAAATGGGGATTTAGCAGAAGATTCGGAGACTCTGAAGTTGTATGACAATTCGGCCCATGGTAGAAGATCTGCCCAGTCATCCTGGCGGGAGGAAACAAAATGCCGTAAATAGTCACCCAGGACCTGATTAATTCTTTCTACTTGCCCATTGGATTGGGGATGATAAGAAGAAGAGAAGTTTAATTTGATCTTGAGCTGTTTACAGAGGGCCCTCCAGAATTTAGACACGAATTGGACGCCTCTATCCGAGACGATATGCGTGGGCAAACCAAACAAATGTGTTGCCTCGGGATGAGGGTAAGTCCGTAATAAAGTCCATACCAATCTGTGACCCAGGCTGTTCGGGGACAGGCAGAGGATGAAGGAGGCCAGCAGGCTTCTGGCGAGGAGTCTTATCCCGGGCACAGACCGTACAGGCCCGATTTTTTGATGCCCGCATGGCCTGCGAGGTGGGAGGAGTGTCCCCATTTGAGAATCCCGAGACGCTGGCGTGGAGAAACGAAGGTCTTCCCTGGAGGAGTTTGCCTGATGGAGGCTGGAGAAGTGGAGATCAGACAGTCAGGAGGAATGATGTGTTGCGGAGAGACCTCTACTTCAGAGGCATCAGAAGAACGAGAGAGGGCATCGGCCCTAATGTTCTTGTCAGCAGGGCGAAAATGAATTTCAAAGTCAAAACGGGCAAAGAATAACGACCACCTGGCCTGGCGAGGGTTTAGTCGTTGGGCAGACTGGAGATAGGAGAGATTCTTGTGATCAGTGTATATGATAACTGGAAATTTTGATCCCTCCAGCAGGTGCCTCCATTCCTCAAGCGCCAATTTAATGGCCAATAGTTCTCGATCCCCGATGGAGTAATTTCTCTCAGCCGGGGAGAAGGTCCTAGAAAAAAAACCACAAGTCACAGCATGCCCAGAAGAATTTTTTTTGTAGGAGGACAGCTCCAGCTCCCACTGAGGAGGCATCTACCTCCAATAGGAAGGGTTTAGCTGGGTCAGGTCTGGAGAGCACTGGAGCAGAAGAAAAGGCAGACTTGAGATGTTTAAATGCGTCTTCCGCTTGGGGAGACCAGGACTTAGGAATGGCATTTTTCTTGGTTAAAGCCACGATAGGAGCCACAATAGTGGAAAAGTGTGGAATAAACTGTCTGTAATAATTGGCGAACCCCAAAAAACGTTGGATAGCACGGAGTCCGGAGGGGCGTGGCCAATCTAAGAAGGCAGAGAGTTTATCTGGGTCCATTTGTAGTCCCTGGCCAGAGACCAAGTATCCTAGTAAAGGAAGAGATTGACATTCAAAGAGACATTTCTCCATTTTGGCATAAAGTTGATTGTCCCGAAGTCTCTGAAGAACCATGCGGACATGCTGACGGTGTTCTTCTATGTTGGCAGAAAAAATCAGGATATCATCCAGATAAACCACAACACAGGAATATAGGAGATCACGAAAAATTTCATTAACAAAGTCTTGGAAGACGGCAGGGGCGTTGCAAAGGCCAAAGGGCATGACCAGATACTCAAAGTGTCCATCTCTGGTGTTAAATGCGGTCTTCCATTCGTCCCCCTCCCTGATGCGGATGAGATTATAAGCACCTCTTAAGTCCAGTTTGGTAAAGATGTGGGCACCTTGTAAGCGATCAAAGAGTTCCGAGATAAGAGGTAAGGGGTAGCGGTTTTTTACCGTGATTTTATTAAGTCCGTGGTAATCAATGCAAGGGAGCCATCTTTTTTGGACACAAAAAAAACCCAGCACCGGCAGGGGAGGAGGACTTGCGGATAAACCCCTTTTTTAAATTCTCCTGGATGTACTCCGACATGGCTAGAGTCTCTGGAGCAGACAGAGGATAGATTCTGCCCCGGGGTGGAGTAGTGCCCGGGAGGAGGTCAATAGGACAGTCATAAGGCCTGTGAGGAGGTAAAGTCTCAGCTTGCTTTTTGCAAAAAACATCAGCATAGTCCATATAAGCCTTAGGAAGACCGGATACAGGAGGAACCACAGGGTCACGGCAAGGAGTACTGGGAACCGGTTTAAGACAGTCCTTGTGACAAGAAGTACCCCAGTTCTTGATTTCTCCTGTGGACCAATCAAGGGTTGGGGAATGGCGTTGAAGCCACGGTAATCCAACAAGAATTTCAGAAGTGCAGTTGGAGAGGACCAAAAATTCAATTTTTTCGTGATGAGGTCCGATGCACATTAGGAGAGGTTCCGTGCGGTAACGCACGGTACAGTCCAATCTTTCGTTGTTAACAGAATTGATGTAGAGGGGTCTGGCGAGACTGGTCACCGGGATGTTGAACCTGTTGATGAGAGAGGCCAAAATAAAATTTCCTGCAGATCCGGAATCCAAGAAGGCCATAGCAGAGAAGGAGAAGGTAGAGGAAGATATCCGCACAGGCACAGTAAGGCGTGGAGAAGCAGCGTTGACATCAAGAACTGTCTCACCTTTGTGCGGAGTCAGCATACGTCTTTCCAGGCGGGGAGGACGGATAGGACAATCTTTCAAGAAGTATTCGGTACCGGCACAGTACAGGCATAGATTCTCCATGCGGCGTCGTGTCCTCTCTTGAGGTGTCAAGCGAGACCGGTCAACTTGCATAGCCTCCACGGCGGGAGGCACAGGAACGGATTGCAGAGGACCAGAGGAGAGAGGAGCCGAGGAGAGAAACCGCCTCGTGCGAACAAAGTCCATATCCTGGCGGAGCTCCTGACGCCTTTCAGAAAAACGTATGTCAATGCGGGTGGCAAGATGAATAAGTTCATGCAGGTTAGCAGGAATTTCTCGTGCGGCCAGCACATCTTTAATGTTGCTGGATAGGCCTTTTTTAAAGGTCGCGCAGAGGGCCTCATTATTCCAGGATAATTCGGAGGCAAGAGTACGGAATTGGATGGCGTACTCGCCAACAGAAGAATTACCCTGGACCAGGTTCAGCAGGGCAGTCTCAGCAGAAGAGGCTCGGGCAGGTTCCTCAAAGACACTTCGGATCTCCGTGAAGAAGGAGTGTACAGAGGCAGTGACAGGGTCATTGCGGTCCCAGAGCGGTGTAGCCCATGACAGAGCTTTCCCAGACAGAAGGCTGACTACGAAAGCCACCTTAGACCTTTCAGTAGGAAACTGGTCCGACATCATCTCCAAGTGCAGGGAACATTGCGAAAGAAAACCACGGCAAAACTTAGAGTCCCCATCAAATTTATCCGGCAAGGATAATCGTAGGCCGGAAGCGGCCACTCGCTGCGGAGGAGGTGCAGGAGCTGGCGGAGGAGATGGTTGCTGGAGCTGAGGTAATAGCTGCTGTAGCATCACGGTCAGTTGAGACAGCTGGTGGCCTTGTTGCGCTATCTGTTGCGACTGCTGGGTGACCACCGTGGTGAGGTCGGCGACAACTGGCAGTGGGACTTCAGCGGGATCCATGGCCGGATCTACTGTCACGATTCGGCTGGCTGGAGGTGGATCCTCTGTGCCAGAGAGGGATTGGCGTGGACCGTGTTGGTGGACCGGTTCTAAGTTGCTACTGGTATTCACCAGAGCCCGCCGCAAAGCGGGATGGTCTTGCAGCGGCGGTAGCAACCAGGTCGTATCCACCAGCAACGGCTCAACCTCTCTGACTGCTGAAGATAGGCGCGGTACAAGGGAGTAGACAAGAGCAAGGTCGGACGTAGCAGAAGGTCAGGGCAGGCAGCAAGGATCGTAGTCAGGGGCAACGGCAGGAGGTCTGGAACACAGGCTAGGAACACACAAGGAAACGCTTTCACTGGCACAATGGCAACAAGATCCGGCGAGGGAGTGCAGGGGAAGTGAGGTATAAGTAGGGAAGTGCACAGGTGAACACACTGATTAAGCCTGCTGCGCCAATCAGTGGCGCAGTGGCCCTTTAAATTGCAGAGACCCGGCGCGCGCGCGCCCTAAGGAGCGGGGCCGCGCGCGCCGGGACAAGACAGACGGGGAACGAGTCAGGTACGGGAGCCGGGACGCGCATCGCGAGCGGGCGCCTCCCGCATCGCGAATCGCATCCCGGATGAGAGGGATATTGCAGCGCACCCGGTCAGCAGGTCTGACCGGGGCGCTGCAAATGCGAGGATGCTGCGAGCGCTCCGGGGAGGAGCGGGGACCCGGAGCGCTCGGCCTAACACCCCTATCTGAATCTAAATCTAAATAACCTCGCCAGCTTTATTTACACAGGTTGCAGGTAAAACAAAACATAACTATGGAACAAACCAAAGTCCTAGACCGTCTGGTCACTGACTACACATGTAAGCATACCCTAACTACTAACTGGTGAGCTACCCTCAGCCAGCATAAAACATGTGCCCCTGCAACCTGTTTTACTCACAGTTCACACTGTCAATTGGGCGACTCACAGCTCCAGCTGTGTGCTTCCTCAACAGGGCCTGAGTGTCTCCCCCTACAGCGACATGCTGTTTCCCAGGGAGAGCCAAAGCTATTCTGTTTCCTTTCCTTATATCCAGACTTCCCACATTTCTGCTGGCCTCATTAATTAGGCACCTGATGAGCATCTCTGCTAGCTCAGCTAGGATAAAAGACTGGGAAAAGCACCATTTCATTGCCCTCAAACCTGCCTCAATGCCACAGTACCTAGTGCATTGCTGGAGGCTAAAGTAGTATTAGGTGTCAAAATGAATTGTAAAAGGCCAGTAACAACCCAAAATGAGAAATATAGATATAAAGAGAACTATGGGTCAGTTCCCCAGGTAGTATGCAGAAGTAATCCAATAATGCCATTTGGAGAGAAAGGCTCTCAATAAATCTCCCACATGTGATGTAAACCTAGCCTGACTGCTATCTTTGCTCCAGTCCAACAATCTGTAGAAAGCAAACTATTTTACCTTTATGTATTAGTTTTTTTTCGAACAGCAGTATTTTGTTCAGTACTTTGCATCAGTATTAGAAAGTAAAAGCAAATGTTTTCAGTATAACATTTCAGTATTTTTTTCCCCAACTACTAGCTTTAACCTGTTGGGGACCACGGGCGTATGGGTACGCCCTTGCGTCCTGGTACTTAAGGACCAAGGGCGTACCTGTACGCCCATGTGAATTTTGATCCCTGCCGCTAGCCGGACGAGGATCGGAACGGGATGCCTGCTGAAATCATTCAGCAGGCATCCCGTGCAAATGCCTGGGGGGGGTCCTGAGACCAATTCAGATCGGCGATTCACTACTTTTCCGGGCTGATCAGGTTTCTGATGACCCGATAGCCCAGAAAATAGGGATGATCGGAGCTGTCAGAGACAGCCCCGATCATCCTAGAGGATATGAGCGAGGTGGCAGGGTGCCACCTCCTCCTATCCCCCGCGATTGGACGATGCGGCCAATCAGCGAACCGCAGGGCAGGGGGGAACGTTCATTTCCACTGCTCTGCCCACCCCTGGATGACGGGGCAGAGCAGGGGAAGATGGCGGCGAAGTGCGGGGGCCATTGAGGGGACCGCCGGTTACCTGGGCTCACGCGGAGACCGAAGACCAGGGACCGGCTGACAGGAGGCGCAGGCAAGTGGAGGCGGCGGTTTCCTAGATACAGCTGTGAAGATCGCCGTAAAGTGATCTTCACTGCTGTATCTGGGAGTTTCAAAACTACAACTTCCAGCATGCCCAGACAGCCAAAGGCTGTCTGGACATGCTGGGAGTTGTAGTTTTGCAACATCAGGAGGGCCACAGTTTGGAGACCACTGTTCTTCCAGATGTGGCAAAACTACAACTCTCAGCATGCCCAGACTGTCCAAGCATGCTGGGAGTTGTAGTTCTGTAACATCTGGGCCTCCAGATGTTGCAGAACTACAACTCCCAGCATGCTTGGACAGTCTCAGCATGCTGGGAGTTGTAGTTTTGCAACATCTGGAAGGGCACAGTTTGGAGACCACTATACAGTGGTGTCCAAACTGTAGAGCTCCAGATGTCAATTCAAAGCATTCTGAGACTGTCCAGGCAAGCTGGGAGTTGTAGTTTGGCAACATTTGGCCCTTCAGATGTTGCCGAACTACAACTCCCAGCATGCCTGGGCTGTCTGGGCATGCTGGGAGTTGTAGTATTGCAACAACTGGAGGCGCACTAGTTGGGAAACATTGTCTGTTTCCTAACTCAGTGTTTCCCAACCTGTGTGCCTCCTGCTGTTGCAAAACTATAACTCCCAGCATGCGCTGACAGACCATGCATGCTGGGAGTTGTAGTTTTGCAACAGCTGGAAGCACATGGGTTGAGAAACACTGAGTTAGGAAACAGACAGTGGTGCGGAAACACTGCGGTAGTCTGTTACCTAACTCACGTGTTTCCCAATCCCAACCAGTGTGCCTCCAGCTGTTTCATAACTACAACTCCCAGCATGCATGGCCTGTCAGTGCATGCTGGGATTTGTAGTTTTGACCCCCCCCCCCACGTGAATGTACAGGGTACATTCACACGGGCGGGGGTTTACAGCAAGTTTCCCGCTTCAAGTTTGAGATGCGGCTAATTTTCCGCTGCAGCGGGAAACTCACTGTAAATCTCCGCCTGTGTGTACCCTAAAAACACTACACTACACTAACCCTAAATAAAGAGTAAGACACTACATATACACTACACCCTAACACTGTCACCCCCCCCCCCCCCCCAATAAAAATACAAAACATCTTGTACGTCAGTTTTTCCAAAACGGGTCCTCCAGCTGTTGCAAAATAACAACTTCCAGTATTGCCCGACAGCCATTGACTGTCCAGGCATGTTTGTAACAGCTCGAGGCACCCTGTTTGGGGAAAACTGGTGTACAGTATTTTTGGTGGAGGAGGCAAGTGTAATGCTTGCATCCGGGTACACCCCTATGAAGATCCCTAATTTAGGCGTCAAATGCGCATGGCGCTCTCTCACTTCAGAGCTCTGACGTATTTCAAGGCAACAGTTTAGGGCCACATATGGGGTATCTAGAAATTGCGCTACACATTTTGGGCGGCTTTTTCTCCTTTTATCCCTTATGAAAAGAAAAAAATTTTTTTTTTTTACTCTAACATGCTGGTGTTGCCCAATTCTTTTCATTTTCATAAAAGGTAAAAGGAGAAAAAGACCCCCAAAATTTGTAACACAATTTCTCCCAAGTAGGGAAATACCCCATATGTGGACGTAAAATTCTCTGTGGGCGCACAACATGGCTCAGGAGTGAGTTAGCTCCATGTACACTGGTGATTTGCACAGGGGTGGCTGCTGGTTACAGCAGTTCTGATATTAACGCAAAATAAATATATACCCACATGTGATCCCATTGTGGACACTACACCCCTCACGTAACAAGGGGTATAGTGAGCCTTATCACCCCACAGGTGACTGACAGATTTTTGAAACAGTGGTCCATGAAAATGAAGAATGTAATTTTTCATTTGCCCAGCCCACTGTTACAAAGATCTGTCAAACGCCAGTGGGGTGTAAATGCTTACTGCACCCCTTGTTATGTTCCTTGAGGTGGTAGTTTCTCAAATACTGTGCCATGTGGGGTGCTTTTTGCTGTTCTGGCACCACGGGGGCTTCCTAAATGTGACATGTCCCCCAAAAAACATTTCACCAAAATTCACTTTCCAAAAGCCCAATGTCGCTCCTTCCCTTCTGAGCCCTCTAGCGCACCCGCAGATCACTTTACATCCCCATATGAGGTATATCCTTACTCAAGAGAAATGGGGTTTCAAATTTTGGGAGACATTTTCACCTATTACTTATTGTGAAAATGAAAAATTTAGGGTAAAACCAGCATTTTAGTTAAAAAAATTTAATTTTTCATTTTCACGTCCAAATTCAACACAAAGTCGTCAAACACCTGTGGGGTGTTAAGGCTCACTGGACCTCTTGTTACATGCCTTGAGGGATGTAGTTTCCCAAATAGTGTGCCATGTGTGGGGTTTTTCGCTGTTCTGGCACCGTAGGGGCTTCCTAAATGCGACATGCGCCCCAAAAACAATTTCAGCAAAATTTGCTCTCCAAAATCCCATTGTCACTCCTTCTCTTCTGAGCCCTCTAGTGCACCCACAGAGCACTTTACATCCACATATGTGGTATTTCCTTACTCGAGAGAAATTGGGTTACAAATTTTGGGGGGCTTTTTTTCCTTTTATCCCTTGTAAAAATAAAAAATATGGGTCTACAAGAACATGTTAGTGTAAAAAATGAAGATTTTGAATTTTCGCCTCCACTTTGCTGCTGTTCCTGTGAAACACCTTAAGGGTTAACAAACTTTCTGAATGTAATTTTGAATACATTGAGGGGTGCAGTTTTCATAATGGGGTATTTCTAACATAAACACCCTCAAATTCACTTCAAAACTGAACTGGTCCCTGAAAAATTCAGATTTTGAAATTTACTTGAAAAATTTGAAAATTACTGCTGAGCTTTAAAGCCCTCTGAAGTTTTTAAAAAGTAAAAACATGTCAATTTTATGATGCCAACATATAGTAGACACATTGTATATGTGAATCAATATATAATTTATTTGGTATGTCTATTTTCCTTAAAAGCAAGGACTTCAAAATTATAAAAATGCAAAATTTTCAAATTTTTCATGAAATTTTGGAATTTTTCACCAAGAAATGATGCAGGTATCGACGAAAATTTACCACTTACATAAAGTAGAATATGCCACGAAAAAACAATCTCTGAATTTAAAGTGACAGTGGCCAGAATTGCAAAAAATGCTCAGGTCCTTAGGGTCAAAATGGCCTCGGTCCCCAAGGGGTTAACTTCCAATGCAGTTGCAACATATGGAGAAACAAAGTAATGTCCCACAATTTGTTGCAAATATACACCAGTCCATACCTAGCTTAGGCTACGTTCACCAGTCTCACATCTGAGTTATTAAACAGGGGAGCGGGAAGCATGCTTCGCTCCCCTGCGATGTATAGATGTATATTGTGTTTATTTTTACTTTCATTTTTTAATACCCTGCCGGGAGCCCTGAATGGCCAGCCCTGAGGAGCCATTCAGGGCTCCCGGCGGGGTTTTTAAACTTATAGTGTGCATAATTATCATATAATCATATTCCCCCCGACTTTTGTATAATCATTTTATTCCCCCCATATATATGTGATAAATTATTCCCCTGCTGCACGGTCATCTTCTATTGCTATCACAGTCACAGCAGGGACATGCTAGTCCATTCCCCGCTGCTCATCACTGCACAGGGGGGCATGTCCCTCCATTCCCGGCTGCTCATCTCTGTCAGGTACGGAGATGAGCAGCGGAGAATGGACTGGCATGTCCCCGCTGTGACTGTAACAGCGATAGAAGATGACAGGGCAGCAGGAGAATCATTTATCACATATATACATGGGGGGAATAAAATGATTATGCAAAAGTCGGGGGAATATGATTATATGGTAATTAAGCACACTATAAGTTTTAAAACCCAGCCGGGAGCCCTGAATGGCTCCTTGGTGCCGGCCAGCTAGGACTCCTGACGGGGTATTTAAAAATGAAAGTAAGAATACACAGTATATACATCGCAGGGGAGCGGAGCATGCTGCCCGCTCCCATTTAATAACTTCTGATCACATTAGGTTTCAGAAGTGAGACCCAATGCAATCAATCCCTCAGTCCCTGTACTACTAACCCCAACATGGAACAGACTGTTCCATGATGGGGGTAGTAGTACAAACACTAATGTAGCCTCCCCAGCTGCCGGCAGACTTCCGCAGCCAGGGGAACTACTACTCCCATCATCATAATGGGAGTAGTAGTAGTCCCTCAGCACTGCAGGAGTCTGCTGATGTCACCTCTTCTGAGCATGCTCAAAAATAATAACGGTTCAAAAATGGATATTATAAACTGGGTGCAAACGGATAACATTAAAGGCTCACCCGTTTGCCATAGACTTCAATATTAAATGTATAATATCCATTTTTATTCTGTTATTTTTGACGGCAAAAAAATACTGCATGCAAAAAAATACTGCATGACATCAATGGGATTATTTTACAGCCGTTTGCAACCCGTTTGAAAAATTATCAAACGGATTGATAACGGGAATTTATTAACAGGGGCAGACAGCCGTGTGAACGAGCCCTTACAAAACTGGCTGTGGACAAAATGAGCAAAAAGTCACACATGGTGCAAATGGTGATAAAGTTGCAGAGGGGGAACCATACAAAGTAAAGTACTAAAGTGTAATAAAAAGAAAAAAAAACATACATGCCATGCAACCATTTAATAAATTTTGCACACGTACACATTACTACCACACAAATTAAAGGACATCTGCAGCAAAAGACAACTTATACCTTAAATACAGGATAAGGGATAAGTGTCTGATCGCGGGGGGTCCGACCAAACGGGGCCCCTGCATTGCCGCTCTATGTAAGCAGCTAATGCGGGTAGCGTCGACCTCTCTGAGGTCGACGGTATGCCCCCTCCCCATCCAGTTCTATGGGAGAGGAAAGAACGCTGCCTCCCCGCCTCTCCCATAGAGATACATGGAGGAGGCGTGTTGGTCGCGACGTCACACTGCGGCCAGCACGCCTTCTGCACGGATCAGACACTTATCCACTATTTTTTGGATAGGGGACAGGGGTGTGGAAATTTAATAAAAACTACTTGTCCACAGGACTAGAACGGAGCAAAATCTACTTGTCCCTCATGACGATCCACTTGTCCGGACCAATTTTCGCTTTTACACTCTCATTTTTTCACCATTTTCCTTGCAGTTGAGCTAACATGTTGTTTTTATACTTTAGGCCGGCCTGATTACAGCAATACCAGATTTGTATAATTTCCGTCATGTTTTACTAATTGAACTTTTTCGAATTTTTTTAATTGCCATTTTTTGACCCCTGTAGCTTTTTTTTTTTTTTTCGCATACCAGGCTGTATGAGGGCTCATTTTTTGCACCATAATCTGTATTTTGTATCGGTACAATTTTGGTATTGATCTGACTTAATCGGTTTTTAACTTTTTTTTTCTGGGATATTTTAAAAATTGCAATTCTGTGGTTTGGTATTTTTTTACATTTACGTCATTTACCGTACGGGACACATAATGTTATATTTTAATAGTTCGTACAATTACGCATGCAGCGATACTAAATGTTTATTTTTATTATGATTACATATTTTTATATAGGAAATGGGGGTGATTTCAACTTTTAATATGGAAGGTGTTAGATGTGTGTCTTTTAAACTTTTATAAAAAAATAATTTTTTACACTTTATTAGAATTTTAGGAGGGATCATTAGATTCCTCATACAGATCAATAGAGTTCTAGTGAACTGCATTGATCTGTGTGCTCTGCGATCCATTGATAGAGCCTAGTCGAGCCAGGCTCTACCAATGACAGAGCCACAGACACCAGGGAAGCAGAGGTAAGCCCTCTGGCTACCTCTATAGCAGATCTCCCCCACGGTGTGTGTGTGTGGGGGGGGCAATCCACCCCCCTAGCTCACCAGGGAGCGTTCCCATGTCCCTTTAGACGCCACTGTCAGGTTTGACAGCGGCGATCTGAAGGGTTAAATAGCCAGCTGCATCGATCGTCTATTAGCGGCGGCTGAGAACAGCTGGGGACTGCAGACTACGGAGCGGCCAGGAGTCGGGAGCCTGTTCCATACAGACTGCTGAGCGCCGCCGCGCTTGCCAGGTCCGGCCCTGCTTGCCAGAAGCAGGGCTAAGGGCTGGAAAAATTCACCTGCCTGGCGCCCGGAACTGCGTGTCCCGGGCGTCGGGCGACAGGAATTCCACATCCCTGGGGATAGGTTGTCTTTTGCTGCAGATGTCCTTTAAAAGGTGTAGAAAAACTGTTTACCTACACCATCCTTGATAAATTGCCCCCCTGGCTACCAGACAGATAGAGATATTGCAGAGCCCCTGCACAATGTTTTTCGATAGGTGCACCTCTATTACAAAATAGTGGGTTGGGCTTCAGAATCACACGCAGTGCACCACAATTTAAACGGATCAGATGCACGCAGTGCACCACATTTTTCATAAAAGATCAGATGGTGGGCCAGTACTTGGACCTTTATTTTTTTTTTATGCCTTTCTCAGTAGAAGGGGCTTTTTCTTACAAACTACAAAAAGGTACAATCTGTACATGGACTGAACTGAACTAGAAATAGATTCATTGCTGTTTTTTCAGTAAGTTTTTTAACCAAAAAGGCAAGAGTTAATTGCATTGGTTTTTCAACTAAGGAACCTATACAACCTATGTAATAAACTGTATTTTTGCATTGCTTATTTTGGAACAATAGTGCTTATTCCTGCTGCACATGACTGAACAAAGCTTTAGTGCCCAGAATCTCTATTATAAAATTAAGCTTTTATATTTAAGTGACTCATAGTGACTATCAGACGGCAAAAATGAGCTCAGTCCAATGAAATGAATGATGTAAGGGTAAATTGTCAGCTCTGTCTGGATTTAAATCTGTATGTAATCTGTAACAACTTTGCCAGCTATGGCTGTGAATTGGGATTTTTCTGCCACATTCACATACTTCAAAAATGCACATAGAATAATGACCTCTCAAAGATTTTTTAATCAGGAGAAAATTCATTTTATGTAAATTGTCTGGAAAGGCAGATTTGTCTACAGACTATCCAACCCCCCCCCCCCCCCAATTCCCAAGGTTGATCTGGATTAGAGCCACTAGACTAGACAATTCACAAACATATTTTATAACATGGCTAAGAAATGCTTCACAGGAAACCACAATGACATAAACAGCAATCCAGATGTTATGATGAATTAAAGCACAAAAAAAAAAAATACATCATTGCATTTTCTATACTTTAATTTTTAGATGACCACCTTAAAAAACAAACATTAATGGCTCAGACATGACCAAAACTATATCAATAACATCTGTGGATTAAAAGTGAAAGCATCTGAAAGCTGCAGAGCCTTTTCTTGCCAAAAATAACATGAAAGAATCTAGACATGCCATTTCTGTAAAAAAAAAAAAACTGGAGCAGAATCAGAATCCGGCTTTCAATACGCCATGGCTCTGCGGAGGGCGAGTAAACATGGAGATCAATGAGGTAGTGCTAGTGAATGAAGAAAACATAGCAGAAGCCATGGATGTGTGGTGTTCCTAGTACTGCTCAGTCTCCATTATCATACACAGCTCTCCCCCCTAGAAGCCTGCGCTACCCACCCCTTTTCCACTTTGAATGAAAAATAAACATGTTGAGCTGTATTAGACTTCCTTCCCGCTGTACCCCAGCTTGGAGCCTCTCCTTCTCAGGTTGTTTTCTACAACCTTGGACTAAAATCCATGAAGTGGGTGTACTAGTACAATGTGTCAGGGGCTTTACCAATGTTTTACATCTTAGAAGTCTACAATTTACTGCAGGAATTAACTATATAATAACAAGCTTTACATATTCTCATGGGCAAACAGAAACCTATATATGTTTTATTTGTATTGAAAATAAAAAAAAGATGCTATGGTACTGGATACCTGTTTCTACATAGTATCCTAAAAAAATCTAAATTACAACGGGCACTTATATTGGGGGTCTGATTGCTGGAACCCTCATTAAAGGAGATATCCAGTGGTGACTCAGTGGTGAGCAACTTATCCCCTATCCTAAGGATAGGGGATAAGTTGCAGATCGCGGGGGGTCCGACCGCTGGGGCCCCCTGCGATCTCCTGTACGGAGCCCCGACAGCCCGCGGGAAGGGGGCGTGTCGACCTCCGCACGAGGCGGCGGCCGACACGCCCCCTCAATACAACTCTATGGCAGAGCCGAAGCGCTGCCTTCGGCAATCTCCGGCTCTGCCATTGAGATGTATTGAGGGGGCGTGTCGGCCGCCGCTTCGTGCGGGGGTCGACACCCGCTATCTGGGCCAAGAGTCGGGGCCCCGTACAGAGAGATCGCAGGGGGCCCCAGCGGTCGGACCCCCCGCGATCTCAAACTTATCCCCTATCCTTAGGATAGGGGATAAGTTTTTCACCAGTGGACTACCCCTTTAATCACTTCCCTACATGAACAGTGTCGGATGTTATTATACAGGTTCGTTCACACTAAGGAAATTCAGAAAGAAATGTCTTTGCTGAATTTTAACAGTGGATCTGCACAGTACAGTATCAGCATAAAACGTGCCACGTACATAAGCGCCATCCCATTGACAGACAATATTTCTCAAGTTCAACAAGTTCCACCTTACGTTGGAATCCAATTCTTTGGGCGTTCTGCCATGGACTGATGTGTAAACTAATTAAAGATATCCAAAATATCCAACTAATCAAGATATTCCACAAATATAAAACAGAAAGTGGTGAAAATATGCCCACTACAGTTCATCTTGTTTTGCCTAAAAACACTGACCAAGATTAGAGCTGGGCGGTATGACCAAAAATGTGTATTACGGTATTTTTGTAAGTTATGGCGGCTCCACTGTATTTAACGGAATTTTCCACCCCCCAATCATGGGACCCGCTGCTTCTCTAATCCCCCCCTCCCCCGATTTATCAGCCCAGCGCTGCGCTGTCCCCCACATCGGGTAACTAATCATCACAGAGCCGTCAGCCTATCACCGACCGCAGCGATTTCCCACCTCGGACAGTAATAGGCTGAGCGCACTGTCATGTAAGGAGCCGGCCGGCTCCTTACATGACAGTGCGCTCAGCCTATCACCGACCTAGGCGGGACATCGCTGCGGCCGGTGATGGGCTGACGGTTCTGTGACGTTCCCATTCCCAACGTCAGGCTGTTACCGGCGTGACGACGGGGGAACGTAGAGAGGCGAGTTAAAGTTTATTTTGTTTATTTTTGCAGCCCGGGCACAAGGAATATGTAGTAAAGTACAGACAGCGCAGGGACAGCGCAGCGCCGGGCTGATAAACTTGGGGGGGGGGGGGGAGAAGCAGAACAGCGCCCGCGGGTCACAAATGATTGGGGACATCGCGCTGCGGCTGATAATTAAGTCATTCGAGGGGGGGGGGGGGGGGCCCAACCGGTATTGCGGTATGGGAAAAATTCATATTGTCAAGGAAAAAAATGTCGGTATTCGGTATGAACCGGTATACCGCCCAGCACTAGCCAAGATACTTATGTGTGCACCCAGCCTTAGTCCGCTGTAATCTTTGATCAATACTATTACCCAGAATAAATATTTTGCTGCCATTTGGGGTGAATAAGAGAGTGGACAAGAGCCTATAATATGCTTCCCTTACACAAGACAGCGTGGTAGCAACAAATCTTCTTTGAAGTGATCTCATGGCGCCTACTTATATTACTAGTAAATAAGGTCCTAAAACAAATAAATGGAAAAAAGCTTTACCACACTGAAAAAAATATACAGTATAAATGTCATTATCCCTTTGCAGGAGTTCTAGGTTCTCTTCTGTGTAGTCCAGGAGTCTCCTAGATTAGAGGAATCTAGTCTCCTGCAATGGGTGCTGACATCAACAGCGAGTGGAACTGCTGCATATGTATTCAAAATAGTGGCATATGTACGGTATATAAAATAGTTGCAAATATATTCATACGGCCTCATAATAGCTGCATATGTATTCATACTGCCCACAAATGTTCCCACAAATGTTTTCATAATAGTGGCACAAAGAATATACTATGAGATCTTAGGATCTGTTATGGCTTTTACTCATTATCCTTTTCCAAGTTTTTCCCAAGATTGCTCTTTAAAGAGGCACTCCATTACTAGACTTCTTATCCCCTATCCACACGATAGGGGTTAAGATGTCTGATCGTGGGGGTCCTGCCGCTGGGACCCCTATGATCTCCGTGCAGACACCTGGAATTCTGAACATTATGTTCAGAACGCTGGGTTTGGAAGGTCGTCGTCGTGACGTCACGCCCCCTCCATTCATGTCTATTGGAGGGGGTGTGATGGCTTAAATAGATTTTTATGGAAAAAGGTTGATGCAAATTGTGGTCACTGTCGCAGTGCCTATGCTACCTCTCTTTAAGGTGGGCTCTCTAGTAGCTCTCTATAAGGTGGGCAATCTAGTAGCACTTTATAAGGTGAGTGATCTAGTAACGCTCTATAAGGTGGGCAAACTAGTAGCCCTTTATAAGGTGGGCACTTTAGTAGTGAAATATAAGACTATAAGGTAGGAACTCTAGTAGCACTCTAAGGTGGGCACTCTACTGGCCCCACTGTGTATGGTGGTCATTGGCCATTATTATGGGGATATGGCATGCTCCCGTGGGTGAAGTGTAACAACTAAAAAGCCTGCACAGCGTGAAGCCTGTATTATGTATATACTCTTTATAAACTATATATATATAATGAATGAATGTCCTATGTATGCATGCATTGTATTATATGTGTTATGTATGTATTGTATTATGTGTGTACTTTGAGTTATGTATATAGTATGTACTGTGTGTTATACATGTGGTATGCACTATGTGTTATGTATGCACTGTTATGAAAGTAGTATGTACTGTGTTATGTATGTAGTGTGTACTATGTGTTATGTAATATGTGTTATGTATGTACCGGCATTAGGTTCTTTGTGTTATGTATGTATTATGTATTCTATTATGCATGCAGTATGTACTGTGTTATGTATGTATTATATTATGCATGCAGTATGTACTGTGTTATGTATGTATTATATTATGCATGTGGTATGTACTGTGTTTTGTATGTATTCTTTTATGCATGTAGTATGTACTATGTGTTATGTATGTATATTGTGCATGCAGTATGTATTATATTATGCATGTACTATGTGTTATGTATTCTATTATATTATGCATGTGGTATGTACTGTGTTATGTATGTAATATATTATGCATGTGGTATGTACTGTGTTTTGTATGTATTCTTTTATGCATGTAGTATGTACTATGTGTTATGTATGTATATTGTGCATGTAGTATGTATTATATTATGCATGTACTATGTGTTATGTATTCTATTATATTATGCATGTGGTATGTACTATGTATTATGTATGTATTATATTATGCATGTGGTATGTACTGTGTGTTATGTATGTATTATATTATGCATGTACTATGTGTTATGTATTCTATTATATAATGCATGTGGTATGTACTGTGTGTTATGTATGTATTATATTATGCATGTACTATGTGTTATGTATTCTATTATGCATGTGGTATGTACTGTGTGTTATGTATTATATTATGCATATAGTATGTACTTTTGCCGGGGAATACAGGACTATCCAATGTGAGGGAGGCGCTTATTGGCTGCCATCTCTTCCTCGGTCAGGATACATATATATCCATACAGTAGTGGAGGTCGGGTGTGTGGGGTGACCCTCAGTCCTTACACCCCAGTGTCCATCACCGCCGCCCTCTATACGGTATATGCGCGCCTATATGATGAGGTGGTACTGCGGGCGGCCCCTGGTTTCCCGCCCTTTTGTGGGTGTACGGACACACGTCTCTTGAGCTCCCTCCTCTGGAGAACACTCACCCGGGCCGGCCAGTGCGGGTATCCCTTCATTTTGGCGAACACCAGTTCTCCAGCCTTGTAGTCCCGGGGCCTGGGCCGAGCCATCTTGTCCGCCTCCAGCCCTCGCAGCGACAACACAAGCCGTCCGCCCCCTCCGTCCTGCTGCAGTCGCTCAAAATGGGGGAGTGTGCGAAGTAGAAGCACGGGGGGCAAGCGAGGCCCCACAGCCACCTCCCCCTCACGAAGCCCCTCACACAGGCCCTTCCTCCGAGCCCCCCGTCTTCAGTCACACACGGGCTGCAGCTCTCTGAGGTGATGGGAGAAACAGCGGGAGCGGCCGGGGACCTGACACAAAGAATCTCCTCCGGAGCGGAGGCTGCAGGCCGCTCTTGTTTCTCTAGGTTCACAGACGTGATGGCGGAATAAATGGAGCCGGGCTGCGCAGTACCACAGCACCTGTAGCATCTCTGTGTGGCCGCTCAGTACATGTTACCCTGCTGCCAGGAGACACCATAAGAGTATAGCGCCAACATAGTCGCCCACAGTTCAGAAGGAACAAATAGAGGCAATTATCAGACATTACAATTAGGGATCGACCGATATCGATTTTTTAGGGCCGATACCGATAATCTGTGGAGGTTAAGGCCGATAGCCGATAATTTATATCTATATTCCGGTATAAATTATCGGCTATTTCTCTCTCTCTCTCTCTCCCCCCCTGCCCCTCATATATAATGCCCCATGTCCTGTGCACCTCACATATAATGCCCCCTAAGGGTGCAGAAAAGGGGGCATTATATATGAGGGGCACATGTCAGGGGTCATTATATGTGGGGGCACATGATGGCATTGTATGTGAGGAACACAGGACATGGGGCATCATATGTGGGGGTCACAGGACAGGGGGTATTATGTGTGAGGTGCACATGTTGGGGGGATTATATGTGGGGGCACATGACAGCCCACCTCTGTCATGTGCCCATATAATCATATAATGCCCCCCTGACTTATAATACCCCCTGTCATGTGCCCCTCACATATATTGCCCCCTGTCCAGTGCCCCTCACATATAATGCCCCATGTCCTGCCCCCTCAGGGGGCATTATATGTGAGGGTACAGGACAGAGGGTATTATAAGTCAGGGGGGCATTATATGGGCACATGACAGGGGGGCTGTCATGCCCCCACATATAATCCCCCATGTCCTGTGTTCCTCAATACCCCCCTGAAATGTGCCCCTCACTTATATTTGCCCTCCTCACTTATAATTTGCCCGTCCATCCATACAGCGCCCGAGCAGTGCTCACCTCACACGCTGCTACATTCTTGTACTGTGAGTGAGAGCTGCAGGGACGTGTTCTCCGGGCGCTGGCGCGATGATGTGATGTCATCACGCCGGCCTGCCGTGATGGTGTCCCCACGGCTCTCGCTCCCACTGCAAGAATGAAGCAGCGTGAGAAAGGTGAGGGAGCGGAGGAGCGGGACAGCTCACGCTCCACTATGCTGTCAGGCAATTGCTCCGCACGGCAAAACAAGGCGTGCGCACGAATCGCGGGACTTCAGTCCCGACCTGAAGTTCAGGGCCGGGACTGAAGTCCCGCGATTCGTGCACACGCCTTGTTTTGCGCATTATCGGCAGGTTAGAAGCCGATAACGGGGGAAAACATGAATATCGGCCGATAAGCGGTCGATCCCTGATTACAATATTCACCAGAGCTTACAGGCTATTAGTAAAGGGGTTCATACAAAAGTGCTTTATTATTCCAGCCATGTTTTATATTCCAGCCATGCTATTCTTCTATAAACAAAACTAGCCTCACATTTTCAGACGTTTTTGTTATTAACCCCTTGGGGACGGAGCCCGTTATGACCCTAAGGACGGGAGCATGTTTTGCAAATCTGACCACTGTCACTTTAAGCATTAATAACTCTTGGATGCTTTTACTTATAAATTTGATTCCAAGATTGTTTTTTCGTGACATATTCTACTTTATGGTAGTGGTAAATTTTCGTTGATACTTGCGTCATTTCTTGGTGAAAAATGCAAAAATTTGATGAAAAATTAGAAAATTTTGCATTTTCTAACTTTGAAACTCTCTGCTTGTAAGGAAAATAGACATTCCAAATAAATTATATATTGATTCACATATACAATATGTCTACTTTATGTTTGCATCATAAAGTTGACATGTTTTTACTTTTGGAAGACATCAGAGGGCTTCAAAGTTCAGCAGCAATTTTCCACAAAATTTTCATAATCGGAATTTTTCAGGGACCAGTTCAAGGAGTACTCCGATGCTAGTTTTTTTTAGGGCAAACTAACCCTAAAGCAAAGTTATTTAACATTGTAAATTACTTACCTTATCCATATGGCTCTTTTCCTGGTCTTCTCCCGCATTTCTCCTTCGACCGGAAGCTGGCTCCTTTTTCTTCAATCTATGACGCTCGACCGCTGTTTCTTCTGCACCGCCGCCATCTTAGCCTGGTGACTCATCGCTCCCATGAGTAACTGCGGGCTCTGCTGGCCTCCCAGTCCCGAGTCGGCTACTCCCCCCCCTCACTAATATATTCATATATTCGCAGAGCTGAGCTGCCATAGGCTCAGCTCTGCAAACGCCTATCCCTGCGCTGCCATCCAATCAGCGCTTACGATCTGCGCATGCGCAATCCTCCCTATAGTCAAACTACATGTAGAATTCCCTGTACCAATGAGAACGCTTCAATTTACGTTTGCGTATCAAGTACGCATATTCACAGAACGCTTTGCGCCGTCCTCCCAACATAGGGAAACAAAGTGTCACCTCAGCATTGTAAGGTTATCATAGGTCACTTGTACAGTGTCCATTAGTAGGTAAAGTGCTTTCCTTGCTAATGAATATTTAAATAAAGGGGATTACTAACATATTTAAGCCCTCCCTTTGTCTATATAAGTTTTTTTTCCCTAAAAAAAAAAATATATATATATATATATAGTGAAATGCTGCTTACATCATGGGGAAAACTACAAGTCACAGCATGCCCGTAAAGTAATTTACTTTACAGGCATGCTGGGACTTGTAGTTTTAAAACTAAGGGAAAAAATGCTAATTGGGGAACTAAATGAGAAAGGGGGTATGTGTTTTTATTTATTTTACCATGATGGGATGGTGACTGGTGCACTACGCCTGCTTCCTCGGCACGCTGCTGCTCCGGCACTACAGCACCTAGCGATGTAAGCTTTACGTGCTCACATCGCTAGATGAAGCGTGCACACGCAGCGGCGGGCGAAAGCACATTGGAGCTCAGCGACCATGTGAAGAGGACGTATTTTCTGAGGGGGGGGGAGAGGGAGCTGAGGGGGCGTGAATTATTATAATTTCAGGAGGCGGCCGAGCAGGGGAGCTACAGGGGGAGGGCAGCAGCTGGCCGGATGTCAGGAGCGGGCATGCTGGGAGATGTAGTTTTTCACAGCGCAGGCCAGGAAGAGAACCCGGAAGTAGCAGAAACTTCGGGCGGCCATAAGAGGAGAACGGCTGGGCCATTTAACATGATTGAGGGGTCGTTGAAAAGGTAATTAAATGGGCTACATTGGGCCTTGTAGCCCATTTAGGGCTACATGGGCCTTCAAATTAGAAATACCCCACAAATGACCCCATTATAAAAACTGCACCCCTCAAAGTATCCAAAATGACATTCAATAAGTTTGTTCACCCTTTAGGTGTTTCACAGGAATAGCAGCAAAGTGAAGGAGAAAATTCAAAATCGTCATTTTTTTATACTCGCATGTTCTTGTAGACCCAGTTTTTAAATTTTTACAAGTGGTAATAGGAGAAAAAGCCCCCCAAAATTTGTAAACCAATTTCTTTCGATTAAGGAAATACCTCATATGTGTATGTCAAGTGTTCGGCGGGCGCAGTAGAGGGTTCAGAAGGGAAGGAGCGACAATGGGATTTTGGAGAGTGAATTTTGCAGAAATGGTTTTTGGGGGGCATGTCACCTTTAGGAAGCCCCTATGGTGCCAGAACAGCAGAAAAAACCCCACATGGAATACCATTTTGGAAACAACACCCCTCAAGGCATGTAACAAGGGGTCCAGTGAGCCTTAACACCTCACAGGTGTTTGATGACTTTTCGTTAAAATCGGATGCGTAAATGAAAAAAAAAAAAATTTCACTAAAGTGCAGATTTTTCCCTAAATTTACCATTTTTACAAAAGGTAATGGGAGAAAATGCCCCCCAAAATTTGTAACTCCATCTCTTCTGAGTATGGAAATACCCCATGTTAGGACGTAAAATGCTCTACTGGCGCACTACAATGCTCAGAAGAGAAGGAGCGCCATTGGGCTTTTGGAAAGCGAATTCATTTGGAATGATAGTCAGGGGCCATGTGCATTTACAAAGCCCCCCCGTGGTGCCAGAACAGTGCACCCCCCCATATGTGACCCCATTTTGGAAACTACACCCCTCACAGAATTTAATAATGGGTGCAGTAAGTATTTACACCCCACTGGCGTTTGACAGATCTTTGGAACTGTGGGCTGTGCAAATGAAAAATTACATTTTTCATTTTCACGGACCACTGTTCCAAAAATCTGTCAGACAGCTGTGGGGCGTAAATGCTCACTGTACCCCTTAATACATTACATGAGGGGTGTAGTTTCCCAAATGGGGTCACATGTGGGGGGGTCCATTGTTCTGGCACTATGGGGGCTTTGTAAACACGTGGCCTTCAATTACAGACAAATTTTCTCTTCAAAATCCCAATGGCGCTCCTTCTCTTCTGAGCATTGTAGTGCGCCAGCAGAGCACTTTACATCCACATATGGGGTATTTTCTTACTCAGAAGAAATGGGGTTACAAATTTTGTGGGGCTTTTTTCCAATTTTCCCTTGTGAAAATGAAAAATTTAGGGTAACACCAGTATTTTCCCATCCAAATTTTATGAAAATTCGTCAAACACCTGTGGGGTGTTAAGGCTCACTATACCCCTTTAGGGTACATTCGCACTGGCGGGTTACGGTGAGTTTCCCGCTAGGAGTTAGCACTGCGGCGAAAAATTTACCGCAGCCCAAACTTGAAGCAGGAAACTTACTGTAAACCTGCCTGTGTGAATGTACCCTGTGCGTTCACATGGGGGGGCAAACCTCCAGCTGTTTAAAAACTACAACTCCCAGCATGTACTGACTGAGGAGTTGTACTTTTGCAACAGCTGGAGGCACACTGGTTTGAAAACCTTCAGTTCCAACCAGTGTGCCTCCAGCTGTTGCAAAACTACAACTCCCAGCATGTACTGATCTCCGAAGGGCATGCTGGGAGATGTAGTTATGCAATAGCTGGAGGTATGCAACTACAACTCCCAGCATGCCGAGACAGCTGTTTGGGCATGCTGGGATTTGCAGTTTTGCAACATCTGGAGGGCTACAGTTTATAGACCACTGCCCAGTGATCTCCAAACTGTGACCCTACAGATGTTGCTAAACTACAAATCCCAGCATGCCCAGACAGCAAAGAGCTGTTTGGGCATGCTAGGAGTTGTAGTTTTGCAAGATCTGGAGGAATACAGTTTAGAGACCACTGTATAGTGGTCTCAAACTGCAGTCCTCCAGCTGTTGCAAAACTACATATTCCAGCATGCCCAAAAAGCAAACAGCTGTCTGGGCATGCTGGGAGTTGTAGTTTTGAAACATCTGGAGGGCTACAGGTTAGAGACCACTGTATAATGGTCTCAGACTGTAGCCCCCCAGATGTTGCTCGGCAACTTACCGGCTTCCGTCGGATCCAGGGAGCCGTCCTCTTCTGCCGCACACCGCCTGCCGATCACCGTCGTTCCTCTGCCTCCGGATGGGTAAGTGGATGTCGGCGCCCGGTCCTCTTCGTTTTCACCGTTATGCCCCGCCTATTGTGGGTGGGCAGGACAGAGAAAATTAAAGTAAACCCCCCTGTCCACCGATCTGCTATTGGTGGTCGTGTCTAGACCACCAATAGCAGGGATAGGAGGGGTGGCATCCCTGCCACCTCACTCCTATCCCTTCAGGGGGATCCCCCTTATATTCCGGGCCACCATAGGCCCGTAATGACCCGGAATCGGCACAAATCGCAAGTGTGAATTCACTTGCGATTTGCGCCGATCGCCGACATATGGGGGGGGGGGGGCGTCTGATGACCCCCCTAGGCATTTGCGCGGGGTGCCTGCTGATTGATATCAGCAGTCACCCCGGTCCGGTCCCACGTGTGGGCACGCTATATTGATGACATCATCATGATTTGGAAAGGATCCCAGGAGGACCTTGATCAATTCATTAAGGATTTGAACATGAACAGCTTGAATATAAAATTGATGTATAAAAGTGGTAGAGTGAATATGGAATTTTTGGATATTCTACTTACAGTGGATGACAATGGTCATTTACGTTCTGACCTATACAGGAAACCCATGTCCACCAATGCACTTCTCCACGCCAATTCTGCGCATCCCACAAAATTGATCCGCAGTATTCCAGTAGATCAATTTTTACGTGCCCGTCGAATTTGTTCCACCATGGAGGCCTTTGAAGCACAAGTCAGCGAGCTGAGTCAACGCTTTCGAGACAGGGGATATGATGAAGCATGCATTAAAAAAGCCTACAAACGAGCTAAATACTCCAACCGTGATGGCCTCTTACAGTCAAGACCCCCTAAGGATAATGACAATCAGGTGAGATTTATTACTACCTATAACTCACAATCAGGGCAGGTACGACAGATCTTGTCCAAATATTGGGACATATTGATGGTTGACCCAGTTCTCAAATTATACCTAAATCCTCATCCATCTATCACTTACAAAAGAGCCACGAACCTACGTGCATAGTCACCACACTGGGAATAAACCCCAAAGATTATTTGGTGCGAAAGGCCCAAAATGGGGTAGTAAACCTTGTGGCTCTTGTATTGCATGAGGTAATGTTACTTCTGACACATTTTTGGGATTCCAGGCGAACCAAACAATACAAAGTTACGCACACCATATCGTGCAACACTGTCTGTATCATTTACCATGCTACCTGCCCGTGTCACTTGATTTACGTAGGTCTCACCACGAGGGAATTCAAGAAGAGGGTTAGAGAGCATGTTCGGGGCATCCTGTCTGCGAAAGAAGAAGATGACATCACCACGTTGACAACATTACCACACCATTTCAAACTCCATCACTCCAGCGACCCATCTGGCCTACAGTTTCGAGGTATTGATCGCGTTTTTGTGGGTCCCAGAGGGGGTAATTGGGAAAAAAATGCTGGCACAGAAGGAGGTCCAATGGATTTTTAAACTTGACAGTTTATCCCCTTGGCCTTAATGATTCCTTGAGCTTTGCCTCCTTTTTATAACACCATAATTTGCGCTTCGTGCTTAATATTTTTCCTGTTACATTCCTACCTGTCCATTTTCTGTTACTGTGATTGTCCATGGCTTGGCTCTCACATTTTTTATGTGTTTTTATCTTTCATTTTTTGTTTTTAACCAGTTTATTTGTATTTTTTGTTTCAGTACTTATCTTCATGTCCTCAAGCCGCCACCTATCCTGCCTTTTATTACCATCATCAGCCACTTTACATATGTAATCCTGTTCTTGTTCCATCTATGCATTTGAGTTTTGGCTCATTTATGTATCTATATGTTGGTTTCAACTCAGGCCCTTGCACTTTACCATCATATACCGCTTTCTATCCTGGTACCATAGCAGTATGTACCTGTGCCCATGTTCTTTATTATCTTTTTTTTTTATATATTTTTATTTTAATAATTACAAAAATACATTGTACAAATCCGATAAAACAACATCACCATTGTACAAATCCGATAAAACAACATCACCAATCGGAAGAAAAGCAGAAGCCATAGAAGCCAAATTAATACTTGTTTACATAGTATGTCTAATCAACAATTCATCTCTCCACAGTACCTCGCCAATGCTGTTTCGTTCCCCCCTACATTCCTACCTAATTTATATCTGTCCATACTAGGGTCCATTACATTGTTCAAATCTCCAACTATCCATAATGCCGAATGTGTCTTATTTTCACTATAGCTCACAAGGTCCCTCAGAACATCCACCCTAAAAGGTGGAGGAATGTAAACAAAAGCCAAGATGATTGCCCTATCTTCCCATATTCCATAAAGAAATACATATCGACCATACTTATCTACTTTTGCATTCTTAGTCTCAAATGGTGCCCTCCTGTGAACATATACTGACACTCCCACGGAGTAGGAAGAGAATCTGGAGTGGTATTGTTACGCCGAGCGCTCCGGGTCCCCGCTCCTCCCCGGAGCGCTCGCAACATCCTCGCATTTGCAGCGCCCCGGTCAGACCTGCTGACCGGGTGCGCTGCAATACCTCTCTCAGCCGGGATGCGATGCGGGAGGCGCCCGCTCGCGATGCGCATCCCGGCTCCCGTACCTGACTCGCTCTCCGTCGGTCTTGTCCCGGCGCGCGCGGCCCCGCTCCTTAGGGCGCGCGCGCGCGCCGGGTCTCTGCAATTTAAAGGGCCACTGCGCCACTGATTGGCGCAGCTGGCTTAATTAGTGTGTTCACCTGTGCACTCCCTATGTATACCTCACTTCCCCTGCACTCCCTCGCCGGATCTTGTTGCCATTGTGCCAGTGAAAGCGTTTCCTTGTGTGTTCCTAGCCTGTGTTCCAGACCTCCTGCCGTTGCCCCTGACTACGATCCTTGCTGCCTGCCCTGACCTTCTGCTACGTCCGACCTTGCTCTTGTCTACTCCCTTGTACCGCGCCTATCTTCAGCAGTCAGAAAGGTTGAGCCATTGCTGGTGGATACGACCTGGTTGCTACCGCCGCAAGACCATCCCGCTTTGCGGCGGGCTCTGGTGAATACCAGTAGCAACTTAGAACCGGTCCACCAGCACTGTCCACGCCAATCCCTCTCTGGCACAGAGGATCCACCTCCAGCCAGCCGAATCGTGACAGTAGATCCGGCCATGGATCCCGCTGAAGTCCCACTGCCAGTTGTCGCCGACCTCACCACGGTGGTCGCCCAGCAGTCGCAACAGATAGCGCAACAAGGCCACCAGCTGTCTCAACTGACCGTGATGCTACAGCAGCTACTACCACAGCTTCAGCAATCATCTCCTCTGCCAGCTCCTGCACCTCCTCCGCAGCGAGTGGCCGCTTCCGGCCTACGACTATCCTTGCCGGATAAATTTGATGGGGACTCTAAGTTTTGCCGTGGCTTTCTTTCGCAATGTTCCCTGCACTTGGAGATGATGTCGGACCAGTTTCCTACTGAAAGGTCTAAGGTGGCTTTCGTACTCAGCCTTCTGTCTGGGAAAGCTCTGTCATGGGCCACACCGCTCTGGGACCGCAATGACCCCGTCACTGCCTCTGTACACTCCTTCTTCACGGAGATTCGAAGTGTCTTTGAGGAACCTGCCCGAGCCTCTTCTGCTGAGACTGCCCTGCTGAACCTGGTCCAGGGTAATTCTTCTGTTGGCGAGTACGCCATCCAATTCCGTACTCTTGCCTCCGAATTATCCTGGAATAATGAGGCCCTCTGCGCGACCTTTAAAAAAGGCCTATCCAGCAACATTAAAGATGTGCTGGCCGCACGAGAAATTCCTGCTAACCTGCATGAACTTATTCATCTGGCCACCCGCATTGACATGCGTTTTTCCGAAAGGCGTCAGGAGCTCCGCCAGGATATGGACTTTGTTCGCACGAGGCGTTTTTTCTCCCTGGCTCCTCTCTCCTCTGGTCCTCTGCAATCCGTTCCTGTGCCTCCCGCCGTGGAGGCTATGCAAGTCGACCGGTCTCGCTTGACACCTCAAGAGAGGACACGACGCCGCATGGAGAATCTTTGCCTGTACTGTGCCGGTACCGAACACTTCTTGAAGGATTGTCCTATCCGTCCTCCCCGCCTGGAAAAACGTACGCTGACTCCGCACAAAGGTGAGACAGTTCTTGATGTCAACTCTGCTTCTCCACGCCTTACTGTGCCTGTGCGGATATCTTCCTCTACCTTCTCCATCTCTACTATGGCCTTCTTGGATTCCGGATCTGCAGGAAATTTTATTTTGGCCTCTCTCATCAACAGGTTCAACATCCCGGTGACCAGTCTCGCCAGACCCCTCTACATCAATTCTGTTAACAATGAAAGATTGGACTGTACCGTGCATTACCGCACGGAACCTCTCCTAATGTGCATCGGACCTCATCACGAAAAAATTGAATTTTTGGTCCTCTCCAACTGCACTTCCGAAATTCTTCTTGGATTACCGTGGCTTCAACGCCATTCCCCAACCCTTGATTGGTCCACAGGAGAAATCAAGAACTGGGGTACTTCTTGTTTCAAGGACTGTCTTAAACCGGTTCCCAGTACTCCCTGCCGTGACCCTGTGGTTCCCCCTGTAACCGGTCTTCCTAAGGCTTATATGGACTATGCTGACGTGTTTTGCAAAAAGCAAGCTGAGACTTTACCTCCTCACAGGCCTTATGACTGTCCTATTGACCTCCTCCCGGGTACTACTCCACCCCGGGGCAGAATTTATCCTCTGTCTGCTCCAGAGACTCTTGCCATGTCAGAGTACATCCAGGAAAATTTAAAAAAGGGGTTTATCCGCAAATCCTCCTCTCCTGCCGGAGCTGGATTTTTTTTTGTGTCCAAAAAAGATGGCTCCCTACGTCCTTGCATTGATTACCGCGGACTTAATAAAATCACAGTAAAGAACCGCTACCCCCTTCCTCTTATCTCGGAACTCTTTGATCGCCTACAAGGTGCCCACGTCTTTACCAAACTGGACTTAAGAGGTGCTTATAATCTCATCCGCATCAGGGAGGGGGACGAATGGAAGACTGCATTTAACACCAGAGATGGACACTTTGAGTATCTGGTCATGCCCTTTGGCCTGTGCAATGCCCCTGCCGTCTTCCAAGACTTTGTTAATGAAATTTTTCGTGATCTCTTATATTCCTGTGTTGTGGTTTATCTGGACGATATTCTGATTTTTTCTGCCAACTTAGAAGAACATCGCCAGCATGTCCGCATGGTTCTTCAGAGACTTCGAGACAATCAACTTTATGCCAAAATGGAGAAATGTCTGTTTGAATGTCAATCTCTTCCTTTCCTAGGATACTTGGTCTCTGGCCAGGGACTACAAATGGACCCAGATAAACTCTCTGCCGTCTTAGATTGGCCACGCCCCTCCGGACTCCGTGCTATCCAACGTTTTTTGGGGTTCGCCAATTATTACAGACAATTTATTCCACACTTTTCCACTATTGTGGCTCCTATCGTGGCTTTAACCAAGAAAAATGCCAATCCCAAGTCCTGGTCTCCCCAAGCGGAAGAAGCATTTAAACGTCTCAAGTCTGCCTTTTCTTCTGCTCCCGTGCTCTCCAGACCTGACCCATCTAAACCCTTCCTATTGGAGGTAGATGCCTCCTCAGTGGGAGCTGGAGCTGTCCTTCTACAAAAAAATTCTTCCGGGCATGCTGTTACTTGTGGGTTTTTTTCTAGGACCTTCTCTCCGGCGGAGAGAAACTACTCCATCGGGGATCGAGAACTACTGGCCATTAAATTGGCGCTTGAGGAATGGAGGCATCTGCTGTAGGGATCAAAATTTCCAGTTATCATATACACCGATCACAAGAATCTCTCCTATCTCCAGTCTGCCCAACGGCTGAACCCTCGCCAGGCCAGGTGGTCGTTGTTCTTTGCCCGTTTTAACTTTGAAATTCATTTTCGCCCTGCCGACAAGAACATTAGGGCCGATGCCCTCTCTCGTTCCTCGGATGCCTCGGAAGTAGAGCTCTCTCCGCAACACATCATTCCTCCTGACTGTCTGATCTCCACTTCTCCAGCCTCCATCAGGCAAACTCCTCCAGGGAAGACCTTCGTTTCTCCACGCCAGCGTCTCGGGATTCTCAAATGGGGACACTTCTCCCACCTCGCAGGCCATGCGGGCATCAAAAAATCCTTGCAACTCATCTCTCGTTTCTATTGGTGGCCGACTCTGGAGACGGATGTTGTTGATTTTGTGCGGGCCTGTACTGTCTGTGCCCGGGATAAGACTCCTCACCAGAAGCCTGCTGGTCTCCTTCATCCTCTGCCTGTTCCCGAACAGCCTTGGTCACTGATTGGTATGGACTTTATTACAGACTTACCCCCATCCCGTGGCAACACTGTTGTTTGGGTGGTCGTTGATCGATTTTCCAAGATGGCACATTTTATTCCTCTTCCTGGTCTTCCTTCAGCGCCTCAGTTGGCAAAACAATTTTTTGTACACATTTTTCGTCTTCACGGTTTACCCACGCAGATCGTCTCGGATAGAGGCGTCCAATTTGTGTCTAAATTCTGGAGGGCCCTCTGTAAACAGCTCAAGATTAAATTAAACTTATCTTCTTCTTATCATCCCCAATCCAATGGGCAAGTAGAAAGAATTAACCAGGTCCTGGGTGACTATTTACGGCATTTTGTTTCCTCCCACCAGGATGACTGGGCAGATCTTCTACCATGGGCCGAATTCTCATACAACTTCAGAGTCTCCGAATCTTCTGCTAAGTCCCCATTTTTCGTGGTGTACGGCCGTCACCCTCTTCCCCCCCTCCCTACTCCCTTGCCCTCTGGTTTGCCCGCTGTGGATGAAGTGACTCGTGATCTTTCCACCATATGGAAAGAGACCCAAAATTCTCTTTTACAGGCTTCATCCCGCATGAAAAGGTTTGCCGATAAGAAAAGAAGAACTCCCCCCATTTTTGCTCCCGGAGACAAGGTATGGCTCTCCGCTAAATATGTCCGCTTTTGTGTCCCCAGTTACAAACTGGGACCACGCTATCTTGGTCCTTTCAAAGTCTTGTGCCAGATTAACCCTGTCTCTTACAAACTCCTTCTTCCTCCTTCTCTTCGTATTCCCAATGCCTTCCATGTCTCTCTCCTCAAACCACTCATCATTAACCGCTTCTCTCCCAAACTTGTTTCTCCCACTCCTGTTTCCGGTTCTTCTGACGTCTTCTCCGTGAAGGAGATTCTGGCCTCCAAGACGGTCAGAGGGAAAAAAAATTTCTTGGTGGATTGGGAAGGCTGTGGTCCAGAAGAGAGATCCTGGGAACCTGAGGACAACATCCTAGACAAAAGTCTTGTCCTCAGGTTCTCAGGCTCCAAGAAGAGGGGGAGACCCAAGGGGGGGGGTACTGTTACGCCGAGCGCTCCGGGTCCCCGCTCCTCCCCGGAGCGCTCGCAACATCCTCGCATTTGCAGCGCCCCGGTCAGACCTGCTGACCGGGTGCGCTGCAATACCTCTCTCAGCCGGGATGCGATTCGCGATGCGGGAGGCGCCCGCTCGCGATGCGCATCCCGACTCCCGTACCTGACTCGCTCTCCGTCGGTCTTGTCCCGGCGCGCGCGGCCCCGCTCCTTAGGGCGCGCGCGCGCCGGGTCTCTGCAATTTAAAGGGCCACTGCGCCACTGATTGGCGCAGCTGGCTTAATTAGTGTGTTCACCTGTGCAATCCCTATGTATACCTCACTTCCCCTGCACTCCCTCGCCGGATCTTGTTGCCATTGTGCCAGTGAAAGCGTTTCCTTGTGTGTTCCTAGCCTGTGTTCCAGACCTTCTGCCGTTGCCCCTGACTACGATCCTTGCTGCCTGCCCTGACCTTCTGCTACGTCCGACCTTGCTCTTGTCTACTCCCTTGTACCGCGCCTATCTTCAGCAGTCATAGAGGTTGAGCCGTTGCTGGTGGATACGACCTGGTTGCTACCGCCGCTGCAAGACCATCCCGCTTTGCGGCGGGCTCTGGTGAATACCAGTAGCAACTTAGAACCGGTCCACCAGCACGGTCCACGCCAATCCCTCTCTGGCACAGAGGATCCACCTCCAGCCAGCCGAATCGTGACAGGTATTCTTCTTTAGCCCACTTCATTGGAAGTATCTGCTCATCTCTTGACCTATGGGTCTCGACTAAACATATGATCGCAGGAAGGCACCTCCGAATATAATCGAAAATTGCACACTTTTTAATTCTATACGACATACCTCGTACGTTCCAGGCTAATAGTTTAAGCATAGATATATTTGCCTAAGAGAGAAGAAGGAAAGAGAGAGAGAGAAAAACTAAAAAAAAAAACCCTCTTTTGATCATCCCGTGCCTTCCCTCCCTCCTTTCCCTTACCCTTCCCCCCCCCCCACCCCCCTCTCCCCATAATGCACCGTACTTCTACTATGCACTCCTATCCTAGTGACACCCCAGAGAACCCCCCGACCCCTCCCCCCTCCCCCCAACATTATTACTCAACTAATACTTCCAACCCCTAATGCCACAGTAATGCCTTATATTAGATGCCTTCTTTATCCATCCAATCTGAGACTTCTTGTGGGGTTCCATATATTGTTACCTTTCCCTTATGCTCAACCCGGAGTCTCGTTGGAAACAGCAGAGAGAAGGGCATCCCTGCGTTCTTTAGCCGCCTTTTTATCTCCCTAAAGGATGCCCTTTTCTTCTGGGCCTCCCAAGAGAAATCCGGGTATAGAAAAATATTCTGCCCATTATACTGTAGGTCCCTCATCTCTCTTGCCCTCCTAAGGATAGTATCCCTGTCCTGGGAGGTATATAACTTAATTAGGATTGTCCTAGGGGGACCCCCCGGAGGGGGAATACGCCTTGGCACCCGATGAGCTCGTTCAATCCCAAACATTGGGGTAAGGTGCCCTTCCCCTATCCCCTCCTTCAACCACCTACTAAGAAACTGTATGGCAGAGTCCCCCCCCCTCCACCCCCTCAGGAAACCCCACCATCCTTATATTACTTCGTCTAGATCTAGCCTCAAGGTCTGTGAGCTTATCTTTAACAGAAGTCCTCTCCTTTTTCAGGTCATTAACCTCCTCCTCCAAAACCTTGATCCTATTTTCTGTTTTAGGGGCTTCTTCCTCCAATCTGGAAATCCTATCTCTCATTTTAGTCATATCGTGTCTTATCAGAGATACCTCGGTAGATACCACACCCAGTTGTTTATTTATCTCCTCAATTGCACAATTAGATTTTTTCACCCCTCCCAAGATCTCCTCTAACATCTGTGTTCCCATAGGGGGCACAGACTGCCCTTCCTCAGTTTCTTCCACCTCCAAGACCGAGTACCTAGAGCCTGTTTTACTAGGGGAGAGGTCCTTCTGGGTTCTAGTTTTTATACCCACAGCTGGAGACTTCCACATTTTATCCAGTTTACCCATAGCTCCCATGTCTTTTTGTGGCGAGCTACCCCCTGATCTTCTGGGGTTCACCTTAGGGGCCATTTCACCCACTATTTCTCTTCACTTTATATTTGTGGGATGTATGTAGCACTATGGGGATATCACGAACCAACTTAGCAACTTTATACACCATAGGCCCCTCCCACTCGAGAATTTAAATCCCGTTCTTTACAGCATACAAAAGTAAGAATTCACAGTCCCATATGGCTCTGAGGAGCACTTAAAACCTAGGGTATCACACCCTGATCCAGAAATATCCACCACCAGGTATAGCATACTAATATGCAACTACAGAATCATTAGCGTATTCACGCTCCCCCTGGTAGACATTGCAATCACCCCCCAGAGTCACTGATCTTATCGGGTCCAAGGAGGGGTCCAATTTCATGAGAGAGAAATTCTGCTAAGACCAAGTTGTTCAATTTAGTCCAAGAGTCCCGGTTTCTCCTGTATAAGAGAGAGGGGGGGGGGGGGGTAAGTCTTCCAAAAACATCGATTTTTTACAGCATGGCAAGCCATAGGTACCTCTACGTGACCATAATTATACCATCCATACACCTCATTGTCCACACAGCTTTCGTTATGGGCAGAGAGTCTCCATGATTAAAAGTAAAAGATGCCTAAAGGGAGGAGGGAGGGGGGGCGTCAGTCCCACATTGCTCAGTTAGCTCAGTTCCCCGAGGCGTCAATTGTCCATTAGGGCTCAGCCCAGACAGGTAGAGCAGGAGCATCTCTATCACTGTAATTAGGCACACTGTAGCTCCTTCCTCATGTGCGGCAGCCAAACAGCACCCCAAGCTAATCATATACATGTCTGCCTCATAAGGATATTTAATAAACTTCAATGGGCGCTCCACAGTTATCAACCATCACAGGGGGAAGAGGGGGGAGACCCGGACAGATGCATTGCAGCAGCTGCCACTCACCAAATCGTGAGGAGGAGTGACCAGGCAGAGAGTCAGGCATCCAATATTGTCCATTCCACATGGGGCCAGTGCAAGGGGCTGCTGCTGTTCGAAAAATTGCCGGGGTATTAATCAATGGTTTCACCTAGTTGGAGGGAATCCGTGAGTAGGTTTCACGGCAGTTTGTCCTCATGTAAAACACATCCATGCAGAGAGATTGCTGAATAAGAAAATCTGCCCCCCAAAAGGGAGCAATAACTCACCGGCTCCTGCACTGTTAAATATTCATCACATGTAGCATCTGACAGCTCCACTCTCTATCCACAAGAGAGGGTCTGGGCCAGTCTATCCAAATCCCAGCGAGGAGTAATGGAGATCCACACATGCCCCTCAGCACCTCCGCGTCCCTGTGGCCTACGTGAGGCAGGTGCTACATATATAGACCTCCGGCACAAATCCGAAGCTCCTCTTAGTAGCTGGCCGAGGCAAAACCACACCCCCCCTCTCTCACCTCCTCTCCGGCATCCCCTTCCACAGCACCTTCCGTCCTAGCCAACGACGGGCTATACCGCCACCTTCTCGCTCCTCCCTCCTCCGACCGCAGAATCCAGCGCCCCCGGCTCTCCACAGGGCGTCCGGGCAGGAGAGCCCCACTGTCGGCATCAGGCTGTGAGTGTCCCGGCATCGCGAGGTCGGCATTAACTCCATCTCCGTCCCGAGAGCTCAGGGGGCGGGGCCAGAGCCCCGGAGTGCGCGGCTCTAGCTCATGCCGCCGTCACTTCCTCCCCACCATGAACTACACTGTTCTTTATTATCTAGTATTGCCATATTAAGTGATGCCAGACCTTTTTATTTTATTTATTATCCTTGATATGTATAAACATTTTTTATATATTTATATTTTTAGATACAGGAAGTATCTGCAATAACTTTTTGTACTACACAGTGACAATTAATTTTATTTATATCTATTTTTATTTGTATATTCACATCACTTTACTGCACATAGGATTATTACTATTTCATTTTTTCCATTTCTCATTTTTTCATCCATTCATTCCACACATTCACTGTCACATCACCACATTTTATTCGTCTAGTACACAATTTTATTTTAGCACATCAAGTCGCCAACAGTGGGACTTTTACTTCTAGATTTACTAGTTCACATAGTTCTATGCTACAATTATTACCGTATTTATCGGGGTATACCACGCACCGGCATATAACACGCACCCTCATTTTACCAAGGATATTTGGGTAAAAAAAGTTTTTTACCCAAATATCCATGGTAAAATGAGGGTGCGTGTGTGCGCGTGTATACCCCGATACACCCCCAGGAAAGGCAGGGGGAGAGAGGCCGTCGCTGCCGGCTTCTCTCCCCCTGCCTTTCCTGGGGTCTCTCCCCCTGGCTATCGGCGAAGCTGCCCGTTCTGTCCCCCTGACTATCGGTGCCGGCTGACATCATGCGCCGCGCCGTGCAGCGCATAGCAACGACGCAGGGGACGCACACGGAGGCCTGAAGCAGCGCGGACCCGACCCCGGCAACAGGTAATTATGCAACCGGGGATGGGGGGAGGCAACGGGGCAGCGGCGCCGGCAATGGGTGCAGCTGCCCCTTCTCTTCCCCTGGCTGTCGGCACCGCATCTCTCCCCCTGGCTATCGGCGCTGGGGCGATGGGACAATGGGGCGCCGGCACCGATAGTCAGGGGGACAGAACGGGCAGCGGCGCCGATAGCCAGGGGGAGAGAAGGGCCGGCAGCAGGGCTCTAGACCCCAGGAAAGGCAGGGGGAGAGAAGCAGGCAGCAACGGCCTCTCTCCCCCTGCCTTTCCTGGGGGTGTATCGGCGTATAATATGCACATAGACTTTAGGCTAAAAATTTTAGCCTAAAAAGTGCGTGTTATGTGCCGATAAATACGGTAATTTTACACCTACACCCGTTTCACCCTTATGCATATGTACATGTATGTGCATATCTGTATGTACACATATTACTCAGTTTATTCACATCAATTACCTGCTGCATCCACCATTAGTTTTTATCACCACTATATTTTATTTATGATCACATGGGTGTACTATTATTCACCCATCACCAATTTATTATGAATATATATGTCCTCATTTATCATGTGTTTTTTTGCTTTTTAAGATATTTTTATATGGCTTTTATATAGAGTTTATTTATTACTCTATTTATTTATTAAATTATTCACTTTGATCAGTTTGTTTGACATTGTGCCTCTTTGTGTGGGCACCATTAAATGCTATTAATCTATTTTTTTCTTGCATTAATTTTTTCCTGTTTATCACATCACGTCTCTCTCACTCTAATTCACACTTGCACTTGCACTCACATTTATTTCTCATATTCTATCTGTTTCTTTAATCACATTCTTCTTTCTTCACTCATTTACCTTATAATCTTCCTGCACATCCGCGAGGGTCCAGAGCTCCGATCATGTGATATAATATCACATGATCGGACACCGCTGAGAGCTGCATTATGCCTACGGGCCACGCTTGCGCTCTGCTTCCAGTATGCGCCGACGGGCGTTGGCGGCGGTTGCGCACGCGCGAGACGATCCGGCGGTATCACATGATCAGACTTGATCATGTGATCTCCCACCATCTGGAAATACGCAGGTAGCGTTCCGGAAGCGGGCACCAGCAATGCAGAGGGAGCCAAGCCAGGTAACCGCAATGCTATTGGAGGGCATTAGGCATAGGCCATTCAAGTTACTTTATAGGATAGTTAGCATGCCAATCAGATGTAGTGGCACTATGATTGGGTCATCAGTACTACTTAAGGCAGGACATGGTGCTGGATAGCCACACCCCCTGAGGAAGCATTATAGTAAGCGAAACGATTGTTGGGGTTGGTAGGTATGGTCTGGCATCCTTAATACACTCTAGGCAATTTTTTTATGCTGCATTCTTGTTTATACTTATTCATTTCTGCTTAGCAGTTTACTGTTCTGTGGTCCCCCTTGTGTATGTTTAGACACTGTTAGTGATAACCATATGTTATCCTTTTTTCTGCTGCTATTTTCAGTGTATCCATTGATCCATACCTATCTATCTATAGTATTCCAGTGTCTTATAGTGATGTCCGTGTATTCATTATGTTCTATGTTTGTTTTTTAACTTGATACCTAATAAAGTACAATCATGTTTTATTATAATTTTTTCTTGGTTCTTGTGCACTAATTTATACAAATTTTCGGTGGTATAATCTGAAGAGTGCACACTCACTTACTAGCAGTAGTAAGGTGTTCAATTTTGGTGTTAATCCTTAATGTTATGTCTAGAGAAGCATGCAAAGTATTTGAACCAGATAACCATGTTCCCAGTATAGAGAGGGCTAAAAAGGGGGAAGAAAGAAGGGAGTATAGAGGGTCATAGAAGTCAGGCAGAGGTCTGACTAGACTATTTCCAGGAGCTTAGAAGAAAATTTGGTGTCATGGTGCACCAAATTTTCTTCTTTCATGCCACTGACAGCAAGCCACTGTCACTTTTGTTTGCAGTGGTGTGGTGAACGAGAAACCTGGACAGTTATGGACTGAAACCATATCATCTTTAGCAATGAATCCAGTTTCTGTTTAAAATCCAGTGACAATCAATCCTGCCTTTGCTGTAGCGCAACACACTGCCCCAACTGCTGTTCTAATGATCTGGGGAGCCATCACATATGAGAGTTAATCACCCCTAGCTAGAAATGATATAAAGGAAACTAACAGCTCAGCAATATGTGTAGGACATCCTATGGCCATATGTGATGGCTCTCATAGCAGGGCTTCCAACTTATATTGGGATGTAGCATATAGCTCACCCATATACAATAAGAGCTACACCGGAATGTCTCTGACAGATTGAAACATTTCTTTGGCCTGTCCAGTTGCCAGATTTTTCGCCAATCAAACATTTAAGTTAAGCCAGCTTCAGGAAACCTAAGATTGTGCAAGATCTGCGGGCCCAGCTGCAATATCTGTGTGCAAATGTGCTGCAGGATGCCATACTAAACCTGTGTGTCTCCATGCCCAACTGGATCTCATCTTGTATCCAGGCTAGAGGTGGTCAAATGGGTACTAGAGCCCTATACAGATGTCAGCGTATTATATGCATATTATACATGGGGTACTGGGAGGAGCAGACCATCCTCCCAGGTACCGGCCTTGCATCAAACCTGGTCCTCTGGTGCCGCTTCATAGATGATATCATTTTAATCTGGAAAGGGTCCAAGGAGGAGCTGAGTGTGTTTTCAAGTAATTTAAATAAAAATGAGTTTAATTTGTTTTTTACACCTACCAACAGTCGGACCGAGATTAATTTCTTAGATATCACTATTTATATAAAAAATTATCAAATTTTTACTAGAACCTATAAGAAAACGACAGACAGTAACAGCTATATTAATTTAAATAGTTGCCACTTACCGGTGTGGCTCAATAATATCTACAGGAGCCAATTCATTCGCCTCTGCAGAAATTGTACGGAATTGGAGAAATATAAGAAAGAGGCATGTGAACTACAAAGTTAATTTGTGGAAAAAGGATATAAAAAAGAAGTCCAAGAGGCGATTGGGGAACAAGTCCAGAGCATCGACCATAGCTCCCAGTTAATCATAAAGAGTGTACTGGAGACATCAAAACACAGGATCAGATGAAAATCCCAATAGTCACTACTTACAATAACCATAGTTAAAAAAAAAATTTGTACGAAAGCCATAGAACATCCTTAGGACATGAAGACCGAACAATAGGTGGATTGTTACCTAAGGAAACTACATTCATCTTTCGGAAAACATCAAACACAGGTAATCATGTAGCACCCACAGTAAAAAAAAATACTAAGGGTACCAGTCAACCCATATTCTTTCAGAAATCCGGTTTTTACTCTTGCCGTTTATGTAAGGGATGTAAGATAATCTGGAATATGCTCACCTGGAATATGCTGTTCAGTTTTGGTCACCTGTACATAAAAGGGACACTGTGGAGCTGGAAAGGGTGCAGAGACGCGCGACTAAACTAATATGGGGCATGGAACATCTTAGCTATGAGGAGCGATTAAAGGAGTTACAATTGTTTAGTCTTGAGAAGAGACGTTTAAGGGGGGATATGATAAACGTATATAAGTATATTAATGGCCCATACAAAAAATATGGAGAAAAACTGTTCCAGGTTAAACCCCCCCCAAAGGACGAGGGGGCACTCCCTCCATCTGGAGAAGAAAAAGTTTAGTCTCAAGGGGCGACACGCCTTCTTTACCATGAGAACTGTGAACTTATGGAACAGTCTACCTCAGGAACTGGTCACAGCAGGAAAAATTAACCGCTTTAAAACAGGATTAGATACATTCCTGGAACAAAATAACATTAATGCTTATGAAGAAATATAAAATCCCATCCCTTCCCCAATATCGCGCCACACCCCTACCCTTCAATTCCCTGGTTGAACTTGATGGACATATGTCTTTTTTCGACCGTACTAACTATGTAACTATGTAAAGAGAGGTGGAGGTGCATTTTTGAAGCGTTTTTCATGCAGATGCTGCTGTCTTGGATCCCTTTATGAGATATGATCAGTCTGTGAAATCTACTAACTAATCAGGATGAGAACACACCAAATTGTATTGTGAACAATGGATGATGAGCAGAATTGACATAAATAGCCGTGACCTAGCAGGGCCAGTCATCTCGGAGGAAGGAAAGCGTTCTTTCTGAAGCACGTCAGATCCTTTTTGGCCCTGTGCCCCTACAGTAGTGACGTCACTATTCCTTCAGGTCACGGTTTACAGCAACCCAAGTCAGTGAAGCAAGCCGGTGAGAAGCTTCAGGCTGGGGTAGATCTTTCGGCGCTCAAGCTTCTGGACACCCCGGACTCCCGCACTGAACATTCCACATACTGGTGTCATACAAGTTCATCGCAATGGACTTATAAAGCAAAAAAGCACAGTAGTTAATTGGTATGCATATAATATGCTGACATCTGTATAGGATATATGAAGGAGGGAGAGCATACGGATAAATCCAAGTGTTAACGGCTTATTGTACACTTAATCTTTATGCAGCCCTGCATTGAATCAACATATATACTGAATGGCGTTTAATATAGCTGTATGCTATGAAACATAGAGTTATTGACAGAGTAAGTGCTGTTGGAATTGGATGTACTAATCCCTATTAGAGGGTGGTATAAACCTAAATATGTACATCTTTTTTCTAGTGGTTTACACTGCACCTCTGTCCCTGTCACCGATCTTGTATGAGTTTATAAGTGCTATTGTTTATAGTAGCTTTTTATCCTCCGTAGCGCTGATACACAACACACACATATATTTAGTATTTCACTTTTGGGTGGAAATACAGGTATCCACCTTGCTGTATAAGGGCAGCTTTATCAGATCCCCATAGCGACGGTTTTATAATTACTTTGTTGGGTACTAGAGCCTCCTTTCTATGGTACAGTTTTCCCCAATAAAATTATACATTTGCTCTAATATTGTAATTATGCACAAATATCATCATGACATGATAAATCACACAGAAATTGCCATTTAATTCAGACAACTCCTTCTTGGTGTATTTTTTATTTATTTTTGTCAGTGAGTATATATATCTTTGTGGAAAACTTTTAGTATAACTATAGTATTATAGTATACTAAAAGTATAGTATAGTATTTAGTATAACTTATTTATTGATTGAAATCTGATCTTTCCATGTTTAGAAGTCCAGTGGATCATGTCCCTCAATATAAAATGACTCACTGGACTGCTAAGAACAAAAAGAATGTGGTTTAAATCAATAGGTTTTAGTTTACACTGAATTGCTACCCCACAAAAATGTTCTATATATCAATTTGCTCAGCTCTACCTGCTCTATAAAATGATGTTAAAAGATTAGATAGCATTTCTTTGGTGACGAATTCCCTTTAAAGCTGTAGTGATAGAAATGACCACAAGGGGGAGAACAATAACATCGTTGTGTGAAATCTTCAGAAGAATGCAGCACCTGCTTAGCGTCTGACCCCTTAGGACTCATACAAGGTGGAGTGGTAATAGAGAACAAAGCCACAAAGAATTACAGTGCTTCTCAGTGAGGAGCTACAAAATATGGACTTCAGGAGCCACGATGGGGCAGGATATAAGTTAAACCATTAAAGGGTACCTCTCATCAAATAAACTTTTGATATATTTTAGATTAATGAATGTTGAATAACTTTCCAATAGCATGTTAATGAAAAATATGCTTTTTTCTATTGTATTTTTCCCGATCAGTCCCGTCAGCAAGCATTTCTGACTCATGCTGGAGTCCTAAACACTCAGAGCTGCCAGCCTGCTTTGTTTACAGCCAAACAGGCTGTGAACAAAGCAGGCTGGCAGCTCTGAGTGTTCTCCTTTGTGAACAAAGCAGACTGGCAGCTCGTAGTGTTTAGGACTCCAGCATGAGTCTGAAATTCTTGCTGCCAGGACTGGTAGGTCATTTCTTCAAAGTGGAAAATTAAATAGAAAGAAGCATATTTTTCAATAACATGCAATTGTGAAGTTATTCTGCATACATTAATCTATAATATATCAAAAGTTTTTTTGATGAGAGGTACCCTTTAACTTCCCAGAGACATAGATACAATGCTTAAATACATAAAACATAAAATCTAAAACAGAAACACTGCCAATAGATAGAGGATATAAAACTTTCAAAAAGCAGCATTTTTGTTTCACAAACAAAATCAACAGGAGCCAAACAAACACGCCCTCCACAAACACATTAGATATGCTATATGTTGCAATATGTTGTACTGCACAAGACCCCACTGAGTGGACTTTTCAAGCTATCAAGGATTTAAAAAAATGACACGCTAAGAGGCTGTGTGACACAAAGGTGCTTTATAAAACTTTTAATATCCAATAATAAAACAAGGTAATTTAAGTGATCAAAAAAGTGATGTCTGTCTGGACCTTAGGGGACTCCCACCCATCAACATCACATGGTATTGTCCCCCCGCTTATACCGGAAGCATATACAGTTAAAAATGGTAAATAATGTAACTATAGATCCGCTCCAAGGGACAATCCCCTAAATGAAAGGATCATATTTCCTACGCATTTATGATTTGATGTCTTTAGTGGTGAAGTCTTCAGGGGAGATAGAAGGGGAATAAATATTCCATTACATAGAATTCTACAGATATGTCTGAAGCAGAGCATATAGACAATCATTCAATATGATAAAGTAATTAATTAGGTGATAAACAGACTATAAAGCACAGGTAGCGGAACAGTGCTCGTAAATACTCAGTGATATGGAAGAGCACTGTATCCTTTCCTGCATTTAACTTCCACCCTTGATGCCAACAGCATAATGCCCTCCAGGATACGATTAAGAGATCCAGGCTGAGTATGGTGGCCGTGCACCTCTGCAGTGGCAGAGAGCTTATCTGTTTAGTTTATTAGCTCCTTACTGTAGTTGGCATATAATTATTGTTTATCGCCACCACAAACACAGAATATGATATGCTTGTACTAGTATTCATTCATGACGTTTATGTCTACTTTATTGAAACCTCAAATATATTGTGAACCAAATGGTAAACATCACTAATTTAAACTAGAAGCTAACACTGTTTTACAGAGAGCATGCAGCATCCACCTGTCTAACTTAAGTAGTGTAAAGGAGCTGATGTGGATCCTCTAACCTGTGTGGCTGATGACTCGGACCGTATCGGGGAGCGGAGTCTAAGGTGCTCTGGTCTTCACCATAGACTACATGAAAAGGCGAAGTCCCAGTGGATTCGGAATCCTTATGGTTGTAGGAAAACTCGGCCCAGGGGAGTAAATCGGTCCAGTTGTTCTGATGAGCCGAAACAAAATGGTGAAGGTAGTCTCCCAAGACTTGGTTCACCCTTTTGACTTGTCCATTAGATTGAGGATGATAAGCAGAAGAAAATTTTTATTTGACTTGGAGACGTGAGCAGAGGGCCCTCCAGAATTTTGAGACAAATTGAACTCCCCGGTAGGATACAATATGGGTAGGTAGTCCATGTAAGTGGAAGATGTGGTGGAGAAAAAGTTTAGCAAGCTGCAGTGCCAATGGTAATCCTGGCAGGGTCACAAAAGGAGCCATTTTAGAGAATCGGTCTACTACAACCCAAATGACTGTATTGCTGCCAGAGGAAGGAAGGTCAGTAATAAAGTCCATGGCAATATCGGTCCAAGGTCGCTCAGAAACTGGCAAAGGATGTAGAAGTCCTGCAGGTTTGGAGCGAGGGGTCTTGTCCCGGGCACAGACCGAGCAGGAACAGACAAAGTCAACAACGTCCTGTTTTAAAGTTGGCTACCAATACTGTCGGGATATGAGTTGTAAGGGTTTATGGAGGAATGACCCCATTCACGGAGGAATGACTCCATTTCAAGACTCGAAGTCTGAGAAGGGGAGTTACGTAAGTCTTTCCAGGAGGCAGGTGCTAAGGAGTTGCAGGTGCTGCAGAAATGAGACGATTAGGAGGTAGAATATGTTAAGGATGGGATTCTTTGTCTTGTACATGGCAGGATCTAGACAGAGCATCCGCCCGAAGATTCTAGGTAGGTTTAGCGTTAGGTCCCGCGCCATTTGAGAAACCTTGGCGTTGGTGTGCGGGCTCTGGTATGTCCTTCATACAAGGATATACTGGCGAATGTCTCAATTTTAAGATCAGTGTTGAGGGATAGCCAATGTCATTGTATACATCTACCACAGTAGTGCACCCATATCCCTTTATTGTATTATTCTAATTGTTACACATCCACACTGTCTATCTGGTGTAGGATTCTATTGTGGCACTTGTAGTCTGCTGCAGGCATCCTCCATTGTATGCATTTTTATGCTGGGTATTGCCCCTAGCAACGGACTACAAGAGCAGGATCTGCTCCCTCAGTATAAATGCACAACCGCATTTGGGGTTGAGCACCTCCAGCCATTTGAGACCACGTTTTTTGTTATTTGTTTAAATTTTACACTTGGAGGTGTGTAAACTCCATATGTTAATGCGCCCTGAATATCTTCCAGGCAGCATTAGGGTAGCACCTGTGAGGCCATGCACCTATATTAGCCAACTTAGGTGGGGCTTGCAGCTTGCCTCTCTCCTCCCATTGTATGTGTGTGCTTGTAGCCATGTTGGAGGGTACCTGGGAGGACGCTGTGAGTCGACCGAATGCTGCCGTAATTGCCCACTGGCCCCTGTTTTGCTTATCACGCACAGGTAGGTTTAGCGTTAGGTCCCGCGCCATTTGAGAAACCTTGGCGTTGGTGTGCGGGCTCTGGTATGTCCTTAATACAAGGATATACTGGTGAATGTCTCAATTTTAACATCAGTGTTGAGGGATAGCCAATGTCATTGTATACATCTACCACAGTAGTGTACCCATATTCCTGTATTGTATTGTACATGGCAGGATCTAGACAGAGCATCCGCCCAAAGAGTCTTCTCTGCTGGACGAAAGTGAATAAAAAAGTCATATCTGGAGAACAGAGACCAGAGAGCTTGAGGAGGGTTGACACTATGAGCAGTCTGTAGATAGAGCAAGTTCTTGTGATCTGTATAAATAGTAATTGAGTGTACAGAGCCCTCCAAGCGATGACGCCATTCTTCAAGGCAAACTTTATAGCCAAGAGCTCACGATCTCCTATGGTATAATTTCTCTCTGCAGAAGTGAAGTTCTTAGAGAAAAAAACACAAGTTACAGTTCCCTTTGGAGGATTTTTGTGTCAAAACCTCACCTGCACCTACAGACGATGCATCCACTTTCAGAAAACATGGCTTGCCTGGATCGGGTCTTGATAACACAGGAGTCAGTCTTCTTGGTAAGCGAAACAATGGGAGCTACCAGAGTGGAGTAGTGAGGAATGAATTGCCGATAATAATTGGCAAAGCCGAGGAAGCGCTGAATCGCTTTCAGACCAGTAGGTTGTGGCCAGTCCAGTACTGCGGATAACTTGTTGGGATCCATTTGTAGACCTTGACTGGTAACAATTGTAGGAGACCAGCAGGCAAAGTGGTGGAAGGTAGATATGTGCCAAGTAGATTTCTGTATTCACTACTAAACTTCCAGGGTTGTCAAAGAGGCCGATCTGGCAATCCGTTTCAGTGTTGCCATGCAGCTAAGTTAAAGCAAGGAAGCTGCAGTGTATGTGCCACCGAAGTCCTGGGGCTCGGTGGGGGAAAAGAGCATTTTTTGTAATCAGTAACAGTAGGTTACTGATATGTGCATAGCTAGGATGACTGCCATGCAATTTTAGTGGGCTCTTTTCCTGGAACGGCTGTAGTGTGGGGGGGGGGGAGGCCGTTCCCACAGTCCGGTCCGGGCTTTACTGGACTTAGTCTGTATTAAAACTGCTGCTCCTAGACCTCAGGTGAGGAGAGTGTGGACTAAAGAGTGTGGTTGCCATGTTTTTGCTCTGCAGTGAGCTACAGACTGGAGCAGTCACAGCAGTGTCCTGAGAACAGGACTGAGAGCCTTGCTGCCCTGCACTTGGAGTAACCACCACTACAAGGTCATGTATGGATGTTTATGAGGGAGCAACCTTCTATTTTTTTTGTTGTATAGACTGAGTTAACCGGCTGCTGAGAAGCCTTCTGCTGAACTGTTATGTTCCTGCTTGTTTTTTTTTTAAAAACCTTTTGTTTTGCACCAGCCTTCTGCCTGTCAGCCTACCATTTGTTCAGCTAATTGCCACATTTTGGTGGAGGATGCTGCCACGCTGGTTGCTAAGGGTGATGACTGCATACATTTTTGGACTGTTTAACCTGCATATGTCCTGGATAAAAGCTGCTACATTCCGGTCAAACCAGTCACCTGCTATGGAGGAACTATGCAAACACCTGGTGCAAGCCAATGCAGTCCAGCAAGAGACAAACCGTGTTTTGTTGGAACAGATTGCTGCCCTCAAGGACTATGTTTCTGCTCAGAGGATGGAGGACTTATCCGGAGTAAATAAAATAAAGAAAGCAGTGCAAAGTGCCTTGCAAAAGATGACACCGGAGGACAATGTAGAGGCATATCTTGCTGTGTTTGAGAGACTTGCTGAAAGGGAGAAACTTCCTGGGGCTCTATGGACGGAGGTTCTGGCACCTTACTTGATTGTGAACCCCAAAAAGCCTACTTCGGCCTGACCGCAGAGCAAGTCAAGGACTATGACCTCTTCAAGGCTGAGATAATGGCACAGCTGGGAGTCACCTTAGCGGTGTGGGCTCGCAGAGTCCACGACTGGCACTTTGAAAAACAGAAGCTGCCACGCTCTCAGCTGTTTGATCTAGTACATCTGGTGCGCAAGTGGCTACAGCCAGAGACTCTAAGTTCAACTGCCATCATTGACCGGATTGTCATGGACCGCTATGTGAGTGGACTTCCTCGGGATATTCAACGCTGGGTTGCTCAGGGTGACCCCCAAACGCTGGACCAGCTGGTGGCACTTGTGGAGCGGTTCACCACTACTGAGATTTACATGGATCCGGGAAGCAAGCCAAAACAGTTTGTGGAGCGCTACGGGAATCGCATCCAGAAGTCCGGTGTCAAGGCCCAGTCCTCAGTTGAACAGGAGATACGTTCCAGGCCTAGTCGAGATGATCCACCCAGGGGAGAGAGGTTGGTGGGCCCAGAAAAGGTACTCCCACCCTATAAAGGCCCACTAGGAGGCAGACCCGAGGTGCGTTGCTGGAGGTGTCAGAGAAGGGGACATATTGCAGCATACTGTCCTCAGCCAGAGGAACCCATGGAATGTGCGGCCACCAGTCACCTCTCCCTGCTTGCCCGTCCTGTTTGCAGTGCTACTTCCTTGAAGGAGCGAGGTCCACAGGAGTGCCCACTCCAAGTGAATGGGGTCAGTGTGGTAGCACTGTTGGATTCCGGCAGCTTGGTCACTCTCTTGCGAGCTGCCATACCCCATTTCCTGGTAACCTCAGAAAAATGGGTGGGGGTGGTGTGCATACATGGGGACACTAAACACTACCCACTTGCTAAAGTGACTGTAAAAACTGCCTGGGGGACTCTGAGCTATGAGATGGGGATAGTGAGGGACTTAATACATCCTTTTCTTGTGGGACGTGATTTTCCATTATTCTGGGAATTGTGGTCAACTTCTCAATGTATCTCTAAGGAGGTCTCATGTGCCCGGATTCTCAGCCCACTTCCCCTAGCTGAGATAATTTTCCCCCAACAGTGTTGGCCGGAGAGGCGGATGAGACACCCACGCCTGAGGGGAATGTTACTGATCTAGAGGTGTCACGGGAAAATTTCAGAACTGCTCAGTTGCGTGACCTTACCCTGAAACATGCATGGGAAAGTGTAACCGTGCTAAACGAGGCCCTGCAGGAGCCAGGTGCTGAGAAAAGGTATCCTCACTTTACTGTATCTAATAATTTGTTGTATCGTGTGACTAAGGTACGGGGTGAAATTGTGGAACAGCTGTTGGTGCCAGTACCATATAGGAAAGTAGTGCTTGATATGGCCCACAGTCATGTGTTAGGGGGTCACTTGGGGACAGACAAGACACAAGAGAGAGTCCTGCAAAGGTTTTATTGGCCAGGCTGTTATCAGGAGATTTAGAATTTTTGTAAGTCCTGTCCACCTTGTCAGTTATTCGCTCCTATGCCCCATTTTAGGAGTCCCCTAGTTCCCCTACCGGTAATTGAAGTGTCATTCGAAAAGATAGCTATGGATCTTGTAGGTCCGTTGGTCAAGTCTGCCCGAGGCCACCAATATATTCTAGTAGTACTTGACTATGCCACCAGGTACCCCGAAGCTGTTCCCTTGCGTAATACCTCATCAAAGTGTATTGCCAGGGAACTGGTTCACATCTTTTCTAGAACAGGTCTACCCAAGGAAATACTCACAGACCAGGGTACACCTTTCATGTCCAAGGTAATGCGAGATTTGTGTAAACTACTGAAAATAAAACAGCTCAGAACTTCTGTGTATCATCCCAAAACAGACGGCTTAGTGGAAAGGTTCAATAGAACCCTGAAGGGAATGTTGAGGAAGGTGGTAGAAAAGGATGGGAGGGACTGGGATTGTTTACTGCCCTACCTCCTGTTCTCCATCCGAGAGGTCCCTCAGTCTTCTACAGGCTTCCCTCCATTCGAGTTGCTATATGGGAGACATCATAGGGGTTTACTGGATATCGGTAAGGAAACATGGGAGAGTGAGGCCACCCCTTATAGGAGTGTGATTGAACATGTGACCCTAATGCAGGATCATATCAGCAGGGTTATGCCCATTGTTAGGGAACACATGCAAAGGGCCCAAGAGTCCCAGAGTCGGGGATATAATAGGGTGGCTAGAGTAAGAAGTTTAACCCTGGTGACCGTGTACTGGTACTTGTGCCCACTGTAGAGAGTAAATTCCTGGCTAAGTGGCAAGGTCCCTATGAAGTGGTAGAGAGGGTTGGAGAGGTAAATTATAAAATCCATCAACCTGGGAAAAGAAAACCGTTCAACTCTACCATATAAACTTACTTAAGCCTTGGCAGGATAGAGAGTCCCTAATAGTGGCCCTGACCTCCCAAGTGGAAGCTCCCTCAGAAGTGGAGAAGGTTACCATAGGTGACACATTGACTAAATTCCAAAATAAGGAAACCTAGGAGTTTTTAAGAAAAGAAATAGAAGGTTGCTCCCTCATAAACATCCATACATGACTTTGTAGTGGTGCTTACTCCAAGTGCAGGGCAGCAAGGCTCTCTCCGTCCTGTTCTCAGGGCACTGCTGTGACTGCTCCAGTCTGTAGCTCACTGCAGAGCAAAAACATGGCAACTACACTCTTTAGTCCACACTCTCCTCACCTGAGGTCTAGGAGCAGCAGTTTTAATACAGACTAAGTCCAGTAAAGCCCGGACTATGGGAACGGCCTCCCACCCACACTACAGCCTTTCCAGGAAAAGAGCCTAAACTACTAAACTAAAACTACACGGCAGTTATCCTAGCTATGCACATATCAGTAACCTACTGTTACTGATTACAAAAAATGCTCTTTTCCCCCACCGAGCCCCGGGACTTCGGTTGCACATACACTGCAGCTTCCTTGCTTTAACTTAGCTGCATGGCAACACTGAAACGGATTGCCGGATCGGCCTCTTTGACAACCCTGGAAGTTTACTAGTGAATACAGAAATCTACTTGGCACATATCTACCTTCCACCACTTTGCCTGCTGGTCTCCTACACAATGTAGCCCAGAAAAGGGAGGCTAGCCTTTTTAAAAGTACATTTCTCCAGTTTAGCATAGAGATGATTTTCACAGAGATGCTGTAACACTTGGCGGAGGTGAGAGCGATGAAATTGGACATTGGGAGAGTAGATGAGCATGTCATCCAAATAGACAACGACACAGGAGTGCAGGAGGTCACGGAAAATATCATTGACGAACTCCTGGAAAACTGCTGGAGCATTACAGAGTCCAAATGGCATCACAAGATATTCAAAATGTCCGTCACGAGTATTAAATGCAGTCTTCCATTCATCCCCTTCACGTATACGAATCAAATTATAGGCTCCAGGAAGGTCTAGTTTAGAGAAAATCCTAGCACCTCGCAGACGATCAAATAACTCTGAGATTAAAGGAAGTGGGTAGCGGTTCTTTACTGTAATTTTATTCAAGCCTCGGTAGTCAATGCAAGGTCGCAAGATGCCATCTTTTTTTTTTTCCACGAAGAAGAACCCGGCTCCGGCAGGGGAAGAGGACTTCCTGATAAACCCCTTCTGAAGGTTCTCCTGGATATAATTAAACATGGCCAGAGTTTCTGGGACTGACAAAAGGTAAATTCTGCCCCTGGGAGGAGTGGTGCTGGGCAATAAGTCAATAGGACAATTGTAGGGACAATGTGGTGGTAACACTTCGGCTTGCTTTTCACTGAAGACATCAGCATAGTCCTGAAAGGAAAGGAAGGCAAACCGGAGATAGGACGAGATGATGGTTCCAATTTTGAGATATGTATGTGGATACAGTGATTGTTGCAATGCGGGCCCCAGCGAAGAACTTCTCCAGCTTTTCAATCCAGCTGCAGATCATGGAGTTGCAACCACAGTAGGCTAAGCAAAAGAGAAGTATAATGTGGAAGTTCTCCCTATACGAGACTCCGACCTGCTTAGACAATGGTTCTGTGCGATATAGCACAGTACAGTACAGTCTTTCACCATTGACCGTAGAGATGTACAGAGGCTTTAACAGGCGGGACACCGGCAGATGATGCCTATGTACTAGGGAAGCATCAATAAAATTTCCCACAGAGGCAGAGTCCAAAAAGGCAAGAACGGAAATGATCTCTTTGAAGGGTAGGAAGAGCTGGACTGTCATATTCAAGCGTGCAGAGGTGGTATTCACACCTAGGGAGGCCTTTCCCACAAACCCTAGGTGCGAGCGTTTCCTTGTGACTGAGGACGTAGAGGACAATCTTTTAGGAAGTGATCCACACTGGCGCAGTATAGACATAGATTCTCAGTTCGTCGGCGAGTTCTATCCTGAGGGGGCAGGTGAGAACAATCCACCTACATAGCCTACACTGCGGGAGGCAAAGTAGAAGGTTGCGGTGGCTGCTGGAAGACAGGTGCCAGACAAGGAAAGCAGACTCCCTTTCTTGGCATAGTTCCTCAAGTCGCCCTGAAAAACGGATATCAATCCGGGATGCCAACTGTAGAAACTCATTCAGATTAGATGGCAATTCCCGGGCTGTGAGGACATCCTTGATTTGACTTGATAATCCTCTCTAGAAGGTGACGCAAAGAGCTTCATCATTCCATGCTAACTCCAATGCCAGGGTACGAAACGGAATGGCATACTCGCCCACAGAGGAGTTGCCCTGAGTAAGACTCATCAATGCCATCTCAGCAGAGGAAGCTCGAGCAAGTTCTTCGAAGACACCCCGAAATTCCGTCAGGAACGCCTGGAGATTGGTTGTGAGGGCATCACTGCGATCCCAAAGCAGAGTTGCCCTGGAAAAAGCCCTTCCAGTTGAAAGATTGAGGATGAAGGCCACCTTTGCTCATTCCGTGGGAAACTGATCCGCCATTGTTCAATGTGCATAGAGCACGAAACCACACCAGGACTTGGGATCCCCCTCATATTTCTCGGGAAGAGACAGACGGAGTCTTGATGCGGAGATGACTGCAGGAGCGGGGGTGCCACCAGAGCAGGAAGAGGCTGTGTTTGTGACGGTTGCTGCTGAGCAGTTAGCAACTGCTGCATCATGGCAGATAAATGGCTAAACTGCTGTGCCTGCTGGGCCAACTGCTGGGACTGGAGCGCCACGATGGAAGTGAGATCCGGACTATCAGGCAGAGGAACCCCAGTGGGATCCATGGCCGGATCTTGGTGTAAAGGAGCTGGGTGTGGATCCTCTAACCTGTGTGGCTGATGACTCGGACCATATCGGGGGGCAGAGTCTAAGGTGCTGCTTGTCTTCACCAGAGCCTCCCGCAAGGCAGGATGGGCTTGCTGCGTCAGGCGACACCCAGGTTGCTACCCCCATCATGGTTCGACCACACAGGTAGCTGGGCAATGCAAGATATCGAAGGATAAGGCAGTAGCGTAGTCAACCGTAGCAGAAGGTCAAGGCAGGCGGCAAAGGTGCGGAGTCTAATAACGTAGTGGAAGGTCTGGATACACGGGAAAGGCTAACAGGCTAAAGGGTCATTAATCTCAGGCTAGGGGCACTGAAGATCCGGCAGGGAAGTGTTGGAGGTGCAGGGACTTTATAATGTAGTGTCAGATGCAAACAATAATTATGGGCATACTTTAAATTTCAGTGCTACGGCGCGTGTGCGCCCTAAGAGATGGGGATGCGCGCGTCGGAGTCTAAGGTGCCGCCTGTCTTCACCAGAGCCTCCTGCAAGGAAGGATGGGCTTGCTGCGTCAGGCGACACCCAGGTTGCTACCCCCAACACGGCTCGACCACACAAGTAGCTGAGCAATGCAAGATACCGAAGGATAAGGCAGTAGCGTAGTCAAACGTAGCAGAAGGTCAAGGCAGGCGGCAAAGGTGCGGAGTCTTATAATGTAGTGGAAGGTTATTTTTTTACACTAACATGCTGGTGTAGACCCCAACTTCACCTTTTCATAAGGGGTGAAAGGAGAAAAAGCCCCAAAATTTGTTAGGCAATTTCTTCCGAGTACGGCGATACCCCATATGTGGCCCTAAACTGTTGCCATGAAATACGACAGGGCTCCAAAGTGAGAGCGCCATATGCATTTGAGGCCTGAATTTTGTGTTAGTGTAGTGTAGTGTAGTGTTTTTAGGGTACAGTCACACGGGCGGGGGATTACAGCGAGTTTCCCGCTGCGAGTTTGAGCTGCTGCGCAAAATTTGCTGCATCGCAAACTTGCAGCCTGATACTCACTGTAAGCCCCCTGCCCATGTGAATGTACCCTGTACATTCACATTGTACCTCCAGCTGTTGCAAAACTACAACTCCCAACATGCACAGTCTATCAGTGCATGCTGGTAGTTATAGTTTTGCAACAGCTGGAGGCACACGGGTTGGGAAACACTGAGTTAGGAAACAGACAATGTTTCCCAACCAGTGTGCCTCCAGTTGTTGCAAAACCACTACTCCCAAACATTCTCAGGCATGCTGGAAGTAGTAGTTCGGCAACATCTTTAGAGCCAGATGTTGCCGAACTACAACTCCCAGCATGCTTGGAGTTGTAGTTTTGCAACATCTGGAGGACTACAGTTTGCAGACCACTAATACAGTGGTTCCCAATCTGTGCCCTTCCAGATGTTGCAAAACTACAACTCCCAGTATGCCAAAACTGTCCAGGCATGCTGGGAGTTGTATTTCTGCAACATCTGAAGGGCCAGATGTTACAGAACTACAACTCCCAGCATGCCAGGACAGTAAGGGCATGCTGAACATGTGTAATTTTGCAACATCTGGGAGGGCACAGTGGTCTCCAAACTGAGGACCTCCAGATGTTGCAAAACTACAACTCCCAGCATGCCCAGACGCCAAGGGCTGTCTGGGCATGCTGGGAGTTGTAGTGTAAGGGGACCAGATGGAGCACTCCAGATAGCTTTACGGTGGTCTGGACTGCTGCAAAGGTCCCGCGCCGCCGCCGAAGATCCACTCACCTGTCGCCACCACTGCCGTCACCGCCTCCGGGATCCTGGTCTTCAGGGCCCCAGCACTCCCCCGTCCCCCGCCGCGTCCTCCAGTCTTCCTTGCGTCCTCTCCGGACTTCCAGGGGCCGGGCAGGGCGGGAGGAAGTAACCGCCCCCCCCCCCTGCGATTGGTCGGTTAGCTAACCGAAGAATCGCAGGGAATAGGAGGAGGTGGCAGGCTTGCCACCTCGCTCCTATACTTCAGCATAGTCCTGGCTGTCTGTGACAGCCGGGATCATGCAAAATTACCAGGCTGTCGGGTCCCAGAGACCCGATCAGCCCGGTATCGCCGCAGATCACAGGGGCGATTTCCCTCGCAATTTGCATGGACATGGCCCCCCTCGGCATTTGCCCTGGATGCCTGCTGAAGCATTTCAGCAGGCATCCGCTTCCGATCTCTGCCCGGGGCGCGGCAGAGACTGGTGAAACACCAGGACGTACTAGTACGTCCTGGGTCCTTAAAGCCCAGGGTGCCAGGACGTTCTAGTACGTCCTGGGTCCTTAAGGGGTTAAAGGGGTACTCTGGTGGAAACAAATGTTTTCAAATCAACTGGTGCCAGAAAGTAAACAGATTTGTAAATTACCTCTATTTAAAAATCTTAAGCCTTCCATTCCTTATGAGCTGCTGTGTGCTCCAAAGAAAGTTGTGTAGTTCTTTCCAGTCTGCCACAGTGCTCTCTGCTGACACCTCTGTCCATATCAGGACCTGCCCAGAGTAAAGGCAAATCCCCATAGTAAACCTCGCCTTCTCTGGACAGTTCTTGACACAGATAAATATGGCAACAGAGAGCACTGTGCTCTGACTGGAAATAACTTCACAACTTTCCCTGGAGCATGCAGCAACTAAGTACTGGAAGGATGAGAATTTTTAAATAGAAATAACTTACAAATCTGTACAACTTTCTGGCACCAGTTGATTTAAAACATTTGTTTTCCACAGAACTCCTCTAACTAAGGCAATTGAGGCCTAACGTTCTTGAGGTGTAGTTGTGGGTTATTTTGTTACCTCTTGGATAAGTCTTCACTGTGCTCTTGGGGTAATTTTGATTGATCGGCCACTTCTGGGAAGATTTCTCACTGTTATACTGTGGTTCGCTGGGTCCCAAAGCTTTACAGATGGCTTCCTAATTCTTTCCAGACTGATATATGTCAATTACTTTGTTTCTCATCTGTTCCTGAATTTCTTTGGATCGTGGCATGATGTCTTGCTGTTTTGAGATCTTTTGGCTTGGCGTGTGGCTAAAGAAATTTTACTCAGTTTTTGATACAATGTGATTAACCTTAGTAAATTCATGATTTAACTGTCACGTATGGGCAGGGAAGAGTGAAGCCCTGAACTCACCCGCTCCCCCTTGCTCTGCCTACTTGCGTACCCGCTCTAGGCGATGGGTCCACAACCATGTGACAGTCCCTGCCTGAATAAGTGCAGGGAGTAAAACATCAACAAACTAAACTCACAATACAGACAGAGGTAGGGACACTGAATGGAATCACACACACTAACAGAAATAATAATAAAGAGATTTTCATAGCTTTTTTTCCCATAATAAATGAAATGATTTTTTGAAAACTGCATTTTGATATTACCTTTGTGTAATATTAAAAATCGTTTAACCCTTTAAGGACACAGGTTTTTTTCATTTTTGCACTTTTATTTTTTCCACCTCACCTTCTAAAAATCATAACGCATCAAAAAAAACATTTGTGGGACAAAATTTAAAAAAACAAACAAACCTCCATTATGTAACTTTTGGGAGCTTCCGATTCTACGCAGAGCAATTTCCGGTAAAAATAACACCTTATTTTTATTCTGTAGGTTCATATAGTTTCAACGATATCTAGATATTTTCTTTTCTTTTACTTTTTCTTAAAAATTATAACTTTTTGTTCGAAAATTAGCATGTTTGAAAATGTCCTCTTCTGACCCCTATAACTTTTTTATTTTTCCGTGTACAAGGATGTGTGAGGGCTCATTTTTTGTGCTCATTTTTTTTTTATCAGTACCATAATTTTCATGGGACTTTTTGATTCTCGATGTTTATTTTTTTTTTACATGTACGCCATTGACCGTGGGGTTTAATTAACATTATCATTTTATAGTTTGGACATTTACACAAGCGGCGGTACCACATATGTTTATGTTTGATTACATAGTTTTTTTTATATGGAAAAAGGGGGATTATTCAAACTTTTATTAGGGAAGGGGTTAAATCACATTTATTTAACAATTTTTTTCCCTTTTTTTTTTACACTATTTTTTTGTCCCCATAGGGGACTATTTCATGCAATCATTAGATTGCATAAACTGAACAATGCTATGCCATAATATAGCATTGATCAGTGTTATCGGTAGTCCATTGCTCCAGCCTGCTGAGGCTGACTGGACCCTTGAAGAACCGATCGGATGGCGAGAAGGCAGGTAAGGGCCCTCCCGCCGTCCTCTCAGCTGATCGGGACATCGCGATTTCCCCGCGATGGTCCTGATCAACTTTGCATCATCTAAAGGGTTAAAAAAAAGTTTCCTCTCTCATACAAACTCCTTAGATGCCACAGTCACTACAACACCTAAGAGGTTAATTGACAAAGGTTAGCTAAATTCTCATACCAGCCATTGCAGTGGAATGTTGGTTGTATTACAGCTAATACTCACTGCTGATCACAATTTATGTGCCCTTGCCATCCACTGGACATACTATTTGGTGAGAACAATTTGGACAAAATGATTTACCTCCTGCAGAGAAGGGTGAACGGAGTTGTCCTTTATATTACTTTTTTGCATTCATTTTTGGGCACGTAATGTACACTCGCCACCACTATTTCTACAGTAAGAGCTGATGCAGATGAATGTGCAGGAGAACCTTTCTACTAATATTTACTCTGCCCATATACCGATATGCTATCAACTTGGCCTGGGAGAGCCGAAACAATGACTATATTTTATCTGATGCATGTTTTCACAAATTAATTCTAATAATGCCTCCAGTGGTGTTAATTTACTAACAGTAAAAAAAATACTACTTTATAATTTATACCTCTAATAAGCTTTGTGCTGTGATTTTTCTATTCCTATTGCAGCCTGACACTACCACCCTGTGTGTAAAAGCTACAATTACAGGGAGAAAAGGAGTCAGGCTGAAGCTGTATCCCCTAAAGTGTATGACTCGATAGTGCAAGGGACCAAAGGCATAATGGAAAATGTAGGCAGCATTAGAAAACCATATACTGTAAAATGGGAAATAGTGATCAAACTGGCTGAAAACCCATACATCCCACATCAGGTTTAAGCTCCATCGCAATGCTTACATGCATATATGTCAAAGGAATGTTAAAAAAAGATGGGGGAGATTTATCAAACCTTGTGCAAAGAAACAGCGTAGTTGCCCTTAGAAAACAATCAGATTACTTCCTTTTTTTGTCAAAAAAAACCTCTAAAAAATTAAAGTTTGAATCTGGTTGCTATAGGCAACTGCTCCATTGTTCATTTGTACAGGGTTTAATAAACTTCAGATTGTGACAATAAGTATCAACAAGGTTTTTGGTGACAAAAAAAAATCTATAACATATTTTGGACATTTTACAAAACTCTATTCATAAACTGCAGAAATTAATCAGTGCAGATTTTGGGACATGTTGTAAATTATCGATGCTACAAATCACTGCTGTATTTTGTGAGCATATAAAAACAAAAACCTGTAGGTCATCTGTATTTTATTCAGGCAAAAGAACTATGAGGTGACATCTAATATTAAAAATCTATAGTTGCGTCGTCAGAACCTCTCTTCGAACGGTAAGGGAAAGATCAATGTTGACAATAGATATGAAGGCCCTCATCTTTTAAATATTACATGTATTTTACCCACTCTATTTACAGTTTCAACTTGTGAAAAGAACTGTAGCTAAATAAATCTTGTAAGAACATTTTTGCATTTAACAATATAAGACAAGATATTGGCTCTTTCTATTTTAAGTACTGAGTAAGTGACCTAGCAGAAAAAAACAATTATTCAATTTATACAGCCGCTAGGTTGATAAAAATAAGCCTTCCTTAAAGCATACGTCATTTCAAAAGATATTTAAAAAAAGATGTCTGTTTTGTTAGATTAACTCTTTAGAACAATGACATGGTGATTTTAGTGCTCTTATTCCTGTTATTGAGCTTCTGAGAGTCCCCCACCATGGTGCTATTTCTCCATTTTAGGAGGCTTGACCAGAACTGGGCTGTTTGCCAGTAATGCACACACAGTTACTTAATTCCCCATGCTTCTCTGACCAATCACAGCACATACCTTTCTTTGTTATGCCATGACATTATACTGGTAGAGGTGGATTGAACTGAACAGGCTGCACTTTTCTGGGCTGATGATTTACCCAGTACACCGCTATATATTGGGATTGGGAGGCATTTGGGGGGGGGGGGGGCAGAGTGACGTTACTGATGCACTGGCTTTAAAAGTTCAATGTGAGCAGAAATCAAAGAAATAGCAGCAGCACTTCAAATAAGTGGTTATGTTAAAAACTGAGCTACTGGCGCTACCACTGAGTAGCTAAAGGAGAAGAGGAGAGTATACTGCAGCACTGGAGACATACAGTTATAAATACACTGGTATTAAACAAGGTACAGCTGCCAAGAGCTTTGTGGGAGATGAAGATAAGAGGGAAGCCTTGATTTACATTTCAGGAAATGAATATTGATGAGTTGGGCGATGCAAACAGGACCCAGGGGATGGCATCAGAGATGCAGATAGTCTTCAAACCTGCCTCTAGTGCAGTTAAGAGTTCTTTGTATATTTCAAGATTGGGCTATATCTTGGGAATGGCTAAACGGTTTGGGGTAAGGAATACATAGTTTTACTCAGGATCATATGCACTAACCACTATCAGGCTAATGGTGTTGATCTATCTGTAAGTTTAGCTTTAAAGACAAAATTATTAGAGTTACTGGCAAATAACATTTATTTGAAATGATATGCATCATGATTATAAGGGTGCTCATACTTGTAATAACCTGTGATTCATGTATATCTGCCATGAAACCTCAACAGTTCACAGTAAACTGGTACTGCACATTTCCACAGTTTATGTAATGGGTGTGTCACTTGCTAGCTTTGGCAGCAGCTCCAACACCTTCCATGACGATGCCTAGGTCAGGAGGCATAAAAAACTATAAACACAACCTCCTGAGTTGGTCTATTTATACTTAGCTCAGTCTATATGTTCTTGGCTGCGATAAAAGATGTTTTCCTTGTTCCTGGTTCTAATTCGCTATTCTTGTGTATCTTGTGTATACTATTGGCCTGTTTTCCTGACTACTCTATTGCTTTCTGATTTAGCACTCCCCCACTCTTTCTTTGTTATGGACTCTGGTTATATATTCCCTATTAGTGCTCCTATTGCCATTCAGTAGTTAACACTTTTGTCCCCCAACTTCCATACTGTTACGCCCAGCGCTCCGGGTCCCTGCTCCTCCCCGGAGCGCTCGCGGCGTTCTCCTCTCTGCAGCGCCCCGGTCAGACCCGCTGACCGGGAGCGCTGCACTGACACTGCCGGCGGGGATGCGATTCGCATAGCTGGACGCGCCCGCTCGCGGATCGCATCCCAATCTGCTCACCTGTCCCCGGCTGTCACATCCTGGCGCGCGCGGCTCCGCTCTCTAGGGCGTGCGCGCGCCAGCTCTCTAAGATTTAAAGGGCCAGTGCACCACTGATTGGTGCCTGGCCCAATCAGTGTAATTAGCTCCCACCTGCTCCACGCCTTTATAACCTCACTTCCCCTTCCCAGCATTGCCGGATCTTGTTGCCTTGTGCCAGTGAAAGCGTTTTGTGTAATTCCCAAGCCTGTGTTCCAGACCTTCTGCTGTTGCCCCTGACTACGACCCTTGCTGTCTGCCCTGACCTTCTGCTACGTCTGACCTTGCTCTTGCCTTGTCCTTCTGTACCGCGCCTGTCTCAGCAGTCAGAGAGGTTGAGCCGTTACCGGTGGATACGACCTGGTTGCTACCACTGCAGCAAGACCATCCCGCTTTGCGGCGGGCTCTGGTGAATACCAGTAGCAACTTAGAACCGGTCCACCGGTACGGTCCACGACAATCCCTCTTTGACACAGAGGATCCACCTCCAGCCTGCCGAATCCTAACAGTAGATCCGGCCATGGATCCCGCTGAGGTGCCACTGCCAAGTCTTGCAGACCTATCCACGGTGGTCGCCCAGCAATCCCAACAGATCGCCCAACAAGGACAGCAGCTGTCGCAGCTGACCACCATGCTACAGCAACTTCTACCACAGCTACAGCAACCATCTCCTCCGCCAGCTCCTGCACCTCCTCCGCAGCGAGTGGCCGCTCCTAGCCTCCGCTTGTCCCTGCCGGACAAATTTGATGGGGACTCTAAACTCTGCCGTGGTTTCCTGTCTCAATGTTCCTTACATTTGGAGTTGTTGTCGGACCAATTTCCTACAGAACGGTCTAAGGTGGCTTTCGTAGTTAGTCTTCTGTCTGGAAAGGCCTTGTCTTGGGCCACACCGCTCTGGGACAGCAATGATCCTGCCACAGCCACTGTCCAGTCCTTCTTCGCTGAAGTCCGTAGTGTCTTCGAGGAGCCAGCCTGGGCCTCCTCTGCCGAGACTGCTTTGCTGAACCTAGTCCAAGGAACTTCATCCGTTGGCGAATACGCCATCCAGTTTCGTACCCTCGCCTCAAAGCTAGCCTGGAACAATGAGGCCCTCTGCACGACCTTCAAGAAAGGCTTATCCAGCAACATCAAAGATGTACTGGCCGCACGAGAAATTCCAGCTAACCTGTCTGAACTTATCCTTTTGGCCACCCGCATCGACAAGCGTTTTTCTGAAAGACACCAGGAGCTCCGCCAGGAAAAGGACCTTGATCTCTGGGCACCTCTCTCCCAGTATCCTTTGCAATCTACCCCTGTGCCTCCCGCCGAGGAGGCTATGCAAGTGGATCGGTCTCGCCTGACCCATGAAGAGAGGTCTCGTCGCAGAGATAAAAACTTATGCCTGTACTGCGCTAGTACCGAACATTTCCTAGTGAACTGCCCTATTCGTCCTCCGCGTCTGGGAAACGCACGCACGCACCCTGTTCACATGGGAGTGGCGTCCCTTGGTGTGAATTCTGCTTCTCCACGTCTCACTGTGCCTGTGCGGATTTCTCCTTCTGCTAACTCTTCCTTCTCAGCTGTGGCCTTCTTGGACTCTGGTTCTGCAGGAAATTTTATTTTGGCCTCTTTTGTTAATAGGTTCAGCATCCCAGTAACCCGTCTTGTCAAGCCGCTCTACATTTCTTCTGTCAACGGAGAAAAGTTGGACTGCACTGTGCGTTACCGCACAGAACCCCTGCTTATGAGCATTGGACTGCATCACGAAAAAATTTAATTTTTTGTTCTGCCCAACTGCACCTCTGAAGTCCTCCTCGGTCTGCCATGGCTCCAACGTCATTCTCCCACCCTTGACTGGACCTCCGGGGAGATCAAAAATTGGGGCCCCTCTTGTCACAAACGATGCCTCACATCTGCTCCCACTTCTCTAACTCCTGAGGTTCCACCCATACCGGCCCCTCCCAAGGCTTACCAGGATATTTTCGGCAAAAAGCAAGCTGAGATTTTGCTTTCTCATAGCCCCCTTCCTGGTAACACTCTGCCCTGTGGCAAGCTTCACCCTCTGCCCCCCCTCCCCATTCACACTTCTTCTGGATTGCCTGCCGTTGATGAAGTTACCCAGGACTTCTCTTTTTTCTGGAAGGAAACTCAAGAGTCGCTTCCAATGGTCTCGTCTCATATGAAGGGACAAGCAGACAAAAAGAGGGGGATATCTAAGGGGGGGGGTACTGTTACGCCGAGTGCTCCGGGTCCCTGCTCCTCCCTGGAGCGCTCGCGGCGTTCTCCTCTCTGCAGCGCCCCGATCAGACCCGCTGACCGGGAGTGCTGCACTGACACTGCCGGCGGGTATGCGATTCGCATAGCGGGATGCGCCCGCTCGCGGATCGCATCCCAATCTGCTCACCTGTCCAGGTCCCCGGCTGTCACGTCCTGGCGCGTGCGGCTCCGCTCTCTAGGGCGCGCGCGCCAGCTCTCTAAGATTTAAAGGGCCAGTGCACCACTGATTGGTGCCTGGCCCAATCAGTGTAATTAGCTCCCACCTGCTCCACGCCTTTATAACCTCACTTCCCCTTCCCAGCATTGCCGGATCTTGTTGCCTTGTGCCAGTGAAAGCGTTTTGTGTATGTCCCAAGCCTGTGTTCCAGACCTTCTGCTGTTGCCCCTGACTACGACCCTTGCTGCCTGCCCTGACCTTCTGCTACGTCCGACCTTGCTCTTGCCTTGTCCTTTTGTACCGTGCCTGTCTCAGCAGTCAAAGAGGTTGAGCCGTTACCGGTGGATACGACCTGGTTGCTACCGGCGCAGCAAGACCATCCTGCTTTGCGGCGGGCTCTGGTGAATACCAGTAGCAACTTAGAACCGGTCCACTGGTACGGTCCACGCCAATCCCTCTCTGACACAGAGGATCCACCTCCAGCCTGTCGAATCCAAACACATACTGTGTTGTTTGTTACTTTGACTTCCCTATGCCCTGCACCTTAGTAATGTAGGAACTTGCAGTGTGGTTGGGGCCACCTTATAAAAAGGTGCACATCCCAAAAGACAGGGATAGTGGTTGTGAGTCAGGTTAGGTCTTCGCTTATCCCTGCCCAGTGTGACAATTATGCAGGCCATACTGCATCTTCTCCCTCATGTATGATGGATATTATGAGAGCTCTGGTTGAGCAGATGAAGGGATTAACTCAGCTGGTTCATGGATAAGCTGAAACATGGCAGGTTAAATTGGCACTGTCAGAATAAAAACTTTTTATATTTTGTGCATCTTGGCAAAACTAACTTTTCTAATATACTTCATAAAAACATTGTATGTCCTTTTTATAGAAATTATGGCTTATAAAACCTTATAAAAATAATCCTGTCTGGCTGCTGCATCTTCTTTGTCCCAGCTGAAACACCAGCTGGGAAGAAGTCCAGTAGTCAAGGTAGGAATATCACTCCTCAGTGCTCACTCCTGTCCTGTCTATCAGGCTCCTGTCTGAAAACTCAGGGAGGAAGTGAATGCATGGTAATTGAGGGTGGGCTCAGTGCTTTCCTCATCCCTTCCTGAGCAGTGGATGTCAGAATGAGTGAGCAGCAGTGGGATTTGTGAGCCAAATACAGAAGCTAGACACATAGAAAAGAAATGTTAAGAATATGCGTAACATATATAAGTATTATTTTTGTCATGAGCTTATTATGAGTAACATATATAAGCATTATTTTTTTAAGGTCTCAGTTCCTGCTGCAATTTTAAACTGAATTTACCTGACAATTTCTCTGGGGACCGCAAACTATTCAAGGTTTTTTGTAAAAGTTGCAACTGTATTTTAGCTTGAAGCAGCAATTGGTTGGTTCTGAAGCCCAAAAGGTGGAAATTGTTATGTCCCTCCTAGAAGGAGACCCCCAGAAGTGGGCTTTTTCTCTGGCACATGACACTCCTCAGTTGACATCTGTGGAGCAAACATTTTCATCTTTAAGCTTCCTGATGAGCCAGACAATGTTGCAGAAAGGCTATGCTGATTTTTGCAGATGGTGTATTACATTAGATTGAAATGATCAGGCGTTAAGGGGTAGTAGGTGAAGTGGTAATTGGGGAGACCACTAGGGCACACATGTATCTCCAAATTGTCACTGTAAAATTTGATCCCTGCTAAAATGTCTTTTAGAAACACAAAACATACAAAAGCTACATACATGGGGAGAAATCACTGATGCGTATACTAAATAGCGACTTGCAAAAAAAGCTGAGTCTCTGGTAAATATGTGTGTCTCCAGCCAATGTAGTACTGCTTAGAATGTAGACTCCATGATAGCAGGATAAATTAAGAAAAATGGAGCTACTCAAGAATAGTTGGAAAGATATATCAAAACATTATTGTACACACGACAATACATTTAAAATCACATGGTTAAAAAAGGAGGATATCAGCACAGAAAGGCAGCAATCCTGGGATATATATGATCATTATACCACTATGGTAATAAGTATTAAGCAAGGGGGAAAATATGTTATACAACTACTGAGGTATATATGAATATTGCACAGACCAGGTAAAGGGACGTGTTAGGCAAAGAAAAAGTGCAAGTGCATAAGTGCCCAATATCATAATAAATCACAGTAGTGCAGGAAACCATAAGAAAAACACACCACAATGCTTGCCAGGTACAAGAGGTGCCAGGATGCGCCACCCCTACACGTGTTTCTGTCCACTGACCTTTGTAGGGGTGCACTTTCATTTTTCCTAATCACCTTCTAAAAATTATAATGCTTTCAATTTTGCACCTACAGACTCATATGAGGGCTTATTTTTTGCACCACCAATCGGACTTTGTAATGACATCAATAATTTCACCACAAAATTTACTTCGAACCCAGAAAAAAAATATTTATGGGGCTTTCGATTCTATGCAGTGCACTTTTCAGTAAAAATGACACCACATATTTATTCTGTAGGTCCATACGGTTACAATGATACCAAATTCATATAGGTTTCTTTATTTTACTACTTAAAAAAATTATAACTACATGCACCAAAATTAGGATGTTTAAAATTGTTCTCTTCTGACCCCTATAACTTTTATTTATCGTTTTACGGGGTGGCTTGAGGCCTCATTTTTTGCACCACAATCAGAAGTTTTTATGGGAACTATGATTGTTTTGATGTATAAAATATGAAAGATAGATTGACTGGTTCTCAAGGTCTTAGGAGGAAAAGATGGTGTACGTGTGTGAATGTAGTTATGAGTGTGTTAGGTAATTAGTGAAGTATTGTTGGTGGTGTAATATAGATGGATTTGAACTGATGAATTATTGGTGGTGTAGTGTAAATGGGTTATTATCAGTTTGAAGGAGTGGTTACTGTAATTGAATAGTGTATAGATGTAGTGAGATGAGAGAAGAGAAAAGAAAAAGAGAAGGAAGAAAAAAAAGGGGGAGACAAAAGAAAAGAGAATGAGTGTAGTGTAAATAAGTTATCAGTTTGAAGGAGTGGTTTTTGTAATTAAATGGTGTATAGATGTAGTGTAATGAGAGAAGAGAAAAGAGGAAAGAGAAAAAAGAAGAAGGGGGAGACAAAGAGGAGAAAAATGAAGAAAACTTGGATAGATAAAAAATTGGTACAATTTATTATAATGTATAAAAGGAAAAAGTGCTGGGCCCTAGGGCACTTGTACTTTCCAGTATTTACAATAAAACAAAAATAACAGTAGTAAGCAAATAGTCAGCAGAGTCCATAGACTTAAGCACTAATCAAACTGTTATATATATAATCTTCGACTGTGTAACAGTTCACCACAGTTCAAGCGACAATATAATAGCCATAAATATAATATCCACTGTGAAGAAGTAACAGCGGTACTGCGACCGCAGAAACAAAGTAACAGTCCAATAATGTTGCGGGCGTGACTCCCAATATACAATGTGCCAGCCGCCAGCGGGGGATATGATCACGGTGATGTGCCCGCGCTGACAAAATGCAGAGTCTAAGCCGATCGCCGGGGAATATGATCGCGGTACTGCGACCGCGTTGGTAGTGTGCAGAGCGAGGAGGCCGTGTGAGAGCAGTCAAACAGTGGGCCGCAGACTGGGAGGCTCCAGCGGCTGCAAGGCTGAATTTTGTAGGTAAGCGGAGAGTAGCGGTGGTACTATGTACCTCTTACCCTATACCTCCGGTGCCTCGGCGAAGTCCTTCCCTGCTCCGATAGTGGTAGGCTGTCCGTCCTCGCTCTGGTGGTGTAGCGACTCCCTGCGGCTGTGGCTATGAATGAGCTTCTCCTCGTGGTGTTGAGCGCATGTGAGATCACGGTTGCGCTGTACTAATGAGGACGGACCCAGGAGGTCCGAAACGCATCTAGTCGTTCAGCAGATTAGGCCAATAGACGCTACCACAAGCACTACAGCAACCAGCTCAACCTCGAGGCAAAGACAAATATAGAGGATCATCACAGCGCGACCGTGACCTCACATGCGCTCAACACCATGAGGAGAAGCTCATTCATAGCCACAGCCGCAGGGAGTCGCTACACCACCAGAGCGAGGACGGACAGCCTACCACTATCGGAGCAGGGAAGGACTTCGCCGAGGCACCGGAGGTATAGGGTAAGAGGTACATAGTACCACCACTACTCTCCCCTTACCTACAAAATTCTGCCTTGCAGCCGCTGGAGCCTCCCAGTCTGCGGCCCACTGTGTGACTGCTCTCACACGGCCTCCTCGCTCTGCACACTACCAACGCGGTCGCAGTACCGCGAGCATATTCCCCGGCGATCGGCTTAGACTATGCATTTTGTCAGCGCGGGCACATCACCGTGATCATATCCCCCGTTGGCCGTTGGCACATTGTATATTGGGAGTCACGCCCGCAACATTATTGGACTGTTACTTTGTTTCTGCGGTCGCAGTACCGCTGCTACTTCTTCACAGTGGATATTATATTTATGGCTATTATATTGTCGCTTGAACTGTGGTGAACTGTTACACAGTCGAAGATTATATATATAACACAGTTTGATTAGTGCTTAAGTCTATGGACTCTGCTGACTATTTGCTTACTACTGTTATTTTTGTTTTGTTGTAAATACTGGAAATTACAAGTGCTAGGGCCCAGCACTTTTTCCTTTTATACATTATAATAAATTGTACCAATTTTTTATCTATCCAAGTTTTCTTCATTTTTCTCCTCTTTGTCTCCCCCTTCTTCTTTTTTCTCTTTCCTCTTTTCTCTTCTCTCATTACACTACATCTATACACCATTTAATTACAAAAACCACTCCTTCAAACTGATAACTTATTTACACTACACTCATTTTCTTTTCTTTTGTCTCCCCCCTTTTTTTCTTCCTTCTCTTTTTCTTTTCTCTTCTCTCATCTCACTACATCTATACACTATTCAATTACAGTAACCACTCCTTCAAACTGATAATAACCCATTTACACTACACCACCAATAATTCATCAGTTCAAATCCATCTATATTACACCACCAACAATACTTCACTAATTACCTAACACACTCATAACTACATTCACACACGTACACCATCTTTTCCTCCTAAGACCTTGAGAACCAGTCAATCTATCTTTCATATTTTATACATTATTTCATTGGGGTAGAAAGGAGATTATACCCTGACTAGTAGTTCTCGGTCGTCCACCAGATTGAGTACATCCCAAACATTGTACCTTTTCTCTATGATTGTTTTGAGCAGACTTTTTGATCACTTTTTATAAAAATTTTTAGCGTATACAAAGTGACCAAAAATATTCAATTTTGGACTTAGAATTTTTTTCGTGTACGCCATTAACCGTGCAGTTTAACCCCTTAAAGGGGTATTCCAGGAAAAAACTTTTTTTTATATATCAACTGCCTCCAGAAAATAAAAAACAGATTTGTAAATTACTTCTATTAAAAAATCTTAATCCTTTCAGTACTTAGGCAGAAAAGAACAACCTTAACTTCAGAAGCTCATAAGTACTGAAAGGATTAATATTTTTTAATAGAAGTAATTTACAAATCTGTTTAACTTTCTGGAGCCAGTTGATATATAAAAAAAAGTTTTTTCCTGGATAACCCCTTTAAGGACGCTGGGCGTATCCATACGCCCCCATTTTAAAGTCCTTAAGGACTGAGGGCGTATGGGTACGCCCGTGGGAATTCCGGTCCCCGCCAGCAGCAGGCATCCCGTCACATCGCCGAGGGGGTCCGATCGCTGGAAATTTTCGACAATTCCGTTCCCCGCCACTCGCCGGGCGGGGATCGGAGCCAGATGCCTGCTGAAATCATTCAGCAGGCATCCCAGTAGAGTAAATACTAACCGGCGGTCTGCAGCGGTTCCGGGTCATCTGGGTCACATGTGACCCGATGACCCGGATAATGATGATGATGAGTGGTGTAATATACACCACCAATCATGATCCATACAGTACTGGGGGGCGGAACTGTTGCCACCCCCCAGTACAGCAGTGATTGGGCGGCCGTAGTGACCGCACCAATCACTGCAGTATAGGGAGGGGGAGGTGGATTCAGGAGCATGCTGCTCCGTTCTGCCCACCATTTCACAGAGATCTGGTGTGCAGGATGGAGCCCCGTGCTGCCATCTCCCCCCTCAGCGCTCAAAAACTGGGAAAAAGTGCCCCCTTTCTGTGGCCCCTTGGCACAAAAAGCAGTCAGGGAAAGCACTAGATTAGGTAGGGACAGTTAGGGGTTAAAATTTTTTTTTTTTTGGGGGGGCGGGTCCGTAGCACCTTTTGCTGTGTGACCCCGGCCCTACAGGGTCGCTGCGGTCTGCCCCCAGCTTTTTTGGGGGGCGCAGACCTTTTTATTACAGCATACTATCTGTATGTGTAAGCAGGTCCGTAGCACCTTTAGCTGCATGACCCAGGCCCTACAAGGTTTTTTTTGCTAAATGTGTGGCGGGCCCTCTTAGCTATAAAAGAGCGGTCCACCACCGTTGGCTAATGCCCACCCGCCGCTGATCAGTCCCGTATTACTGATCAGTGTTTTTTTGTGGTGAAGGCGCTTTTTCGGGGATTAAAGCATCTTTTTTATTTTATTTTTTGCACCAATAGGTGGTCTGTGCCACTAGTAGCAGGCCTGTGCTGTGTGGACAGACCGTACCTATGTGTGCTGCCTGCCCCACACTGTCAGTGATTTATCACCAATCAGTGGGGTTTTTTCAGGTTTTAACCGTTTTTTATTTTATTTTTCAGGTTTTTTGTGTGGGGGTCTGTGTACGTGCCACCAGCCACTGTTCTGGGCTGAGTGGCCAGACCCTTCACTGACTTCTGCGCCCCCTGCCGCCACCAAGCGCTAGTCAGTGTGCACACCACTGATTAGTTAAATGCTTTTTTTTTGGCGCAGGTTTTTTTGCACTAGAAGTCTTTTTTTTTAAGTTACTTTTTCTTTTTTTAGTTTAGTTTTATTTAAAATTTTTGGGCGGGTTAGGGAGGTAGTATCGTACCACACCACATGCACCACATACACAAATAAAGTTTTTCTCCCCACATATATAAACTTCACCCCCCATTAGTGTAGGGAAATGGCCCGCAGGGCGTTTTCAGCGGAGAAGGCATATGCCTTACTTGCCTCTGACTTTGAAAGCGCCACAGAGGACGAGGAAGACCCAACCTTCCTTATTTCCTCGTCCTCCTCATCATCTTCTGATGATGAGCCACCAAGGCAGCGGAGATGCCGCCACGGGAGGCCGCAAACTTCCTCTGCTCCTGACCCTGTGCCCCATGCTAGTATGAGTCCCCCTGGCGCTCATACTAGTCAAGCCCTCCAGCCAAGTTTACTGGTGCGCCGTACCGGCGCCGTACCACGAGCCCGTCTTTCCTGAGTTTGTTGGCGACTCAGGAATCAAGATTGACATAGTCGGGTTCACTGAAATGGAGTATTTCAGTTTTTTTTCATTGACGACTTTTCCTATTTCCCGCTACAAACACTGCCATTTCCCAGGGTTTTTAGGTGGAAATAGACAGAGTTTCCTGTGTGGGGATGCCCTTTTTAGGGTGAGTAACACTTGCCAAGAAGGGAATTAATAGGGTGAATGTAGGGCCTTACAGGGGAAGTTTTTACCTCCACCTGCTACAATGGACAATACGTTGTTCCCTTCCACCTTTTCAAGGAAAGTGTTACTCGTCTTAAAAATGTTGGCCCCACACAGGAACCAATCCCTATTTCCACCTAAAATCCCTGGGAAATGGCAATATTTTTAGGTGTAAATAGGGAGAGGTTCTTGTGTGGAGCCGCCCTTTTAGGGCAAGTAACTTGCCAAGAAGGGAATTAATAATGCGAGAGTAGGGCCTTACAGGGGAAGTTTTTACCCCTACCAGTTACAATGGACCATACATTATTCCCTTCCACCTTTTAAAAGTCTTTGCATCACATCAATACTTGGTGGTGTAGGTGGCACATGGTGTTTTTTGTATACCTTTCCTTTTGTTTGATTAAAAAAAAAATGTTTTGGGTCCTTATGTAAAGTTTTACGTAATGCATATTCTCAATACTTACTTGTGAACACTAACACTTTTACAAAAGAGAACATTTTCTTCTGCCTACCTGCCTCAGCTACTATTCTGATCCTGCCACCCGCCTGATGCCACACATCTGATGCCAAGTTCTCCTTTTATCACCCACCTTCGTCACCGGGTACTGGTATTGCCACCCACCGCCACACTCTGTCACCGGGTCACTTTCAGGACTCCTGATGCTGCTGCCACCTCCAGGCTGTCTCATTCTACCACCATATGTTCTCCTCATGCTGATGTCAGCTCCAAGCTGTGTCATTAAGCCATTCTATGTTCTCCTCATGCTGCCATAAACTCCAGGCTGTTTCATTAAGCCACTATATGGACTCCTCGTGCTTCTGCCACCTCCATGCTGTGTCATTCAGGCACTATACTGTCTCCTCATGCTGCCTCCACCTCCACGCTGTGTCATTCAGCCACTATATGTTCTATGTTCTCCTCATGCTGCCACAAACTCCAGGCTGTGTCATTCAGCCACTATATGCTGCCACCAACTCCAGGTTTTGTCATTCAGCCACTATATGTTCTCCTCATGCTGCTGCAAACTCCAGGTTGTGTAATTCAGCCACTACATGCTGCCGCTAACTCCAGGCTGTGTCATTCAGCCCCTATGTGGTCTCCTCATGCTGCCGCAAACTCCAGGCTGTGTCATTCAGCCACTATATGCTGCCGCCAAGTCCAGGCTGGGTCATTAAGCTACTATGTGGTCTCATCATGCTGCCACCACCTCCACGCTGTGTCATTCAGCTACTATATGGTCTCCTCATACTGATGCTACCTCCAGGCTGTGTCTGTTACAGCAAGGCAAAGTGTTCTAAACCCCTATTGAGGCTCTCTGTAGGCCAGAAATAGTGATTTGCCGCAAATAAATTCGGACCGAAACACATTTTTTGGGAAAATTCGGCAAATTGGCCGAATCAAATTTTTCAAAAATTCGCTCATCTCTATTAGATATGAAAGATTACATTCAGACAAATCTCCAAAAAGGTCACATTCGGCCTTCGGTGTCTCCTATGTGGGCAGGATTCTTTTCCGTGGCAAAAAAGATGGTGGTATTAGACCTTGCATAGTTTATCAATAAAATCTTTATTAAGAATCAATAATAACTGCCTCTCATTCACCAAATTGGACCTCAGAGGGGCCTACAACTTAATTTATATATGAGAAGGTGATGAATGGAAAACAGCTTTTAACACTCCAGAGAGGCATCTGGTAACTCCAGCGGTTTTCTTGTTATCTTGACATCTTTTGAGAGTTCTATAGGTAAATTTCTGGTGATATTCAGATGTACTCCCCTGATTGGTCTTCACATTTTACTTCACATGTTACTCATGTGAGAAGGGTTCTACAGGTTTGAAAAATGTCTCTTTGGTGTACAAGAGTTATTGTTACTGGGTTACATTTTAACCCCTAATGCATACAAGATGGACCCAGCCAATGTTCAGAATATCACTGATTGGGTGTGTCCTTTATCATTCAAAACCCTTCAGTGTTTTTTGTGGCTCTCTGATTACGATCACAAATGTATTCAAAATTTTGTCTGAAATCTGAAAGGGGCAGATTGGCTCAACTGTAAGCCTTAAGTGGTAAAAGCTTCTGAGAATCTCAAGAAGAGCTTTTCTAATCCTTCCATCCTCGTTCAGACAGACTTGACCAAACCCTTCAGAGTGGAGTTTGCTGCTTTTTAAGTGGGTGTTAGATCATTTTTTTTTAATACAAAAAAACTCCTTTGCACACCTATTTGTGGCCTTGCGCCTTCTCTCACAAGTTTTCTAGTGCTAAATGCAATTATGGTGTAGGAAACAGAGAATTATTGGCCATCAAATGGGTTTTGTGAGGAGTGACTATGGAGAATACCTCTTCAGCTCTCCACTGAATTTTATGAGGGTCATATGTAAGTGGCCTACAGTTAAATAGCATATGTAGAAGTTAATTCAGACAACAGACTCCCAAATCAGATGAGAAGCCTAAATTTATTTCCCAATCCCAGACAAAAGCCCATATTCATATAGATTCACATAGAACCCCTATATAAATAGCATACTACCCCAGACCCCCTAACTTTATTCAGACAAAAAATAAATATATATTTAATTTCAAGAAACCTAATCGGAAGAAAACCCAGCACTCAAATTAACCCCTTAACGACAATGGACGTAAATGTACGCACCGTTACGTACATTTACGCGCCGACATGACTGCAAACACCGGACCGGTGCATGCGTCATGCGCGGCAGGTCCCGGCGATCGCGGATGTCCACCATTAACCCCTCAGATGCCATGATCAATACAGATCGCGGCATCAGCGGCAGTGCGGTAGCAGTGCTACCGCGGTGATCCAATCGTCCAGTATGGCGGCAGGAGGTCCCCTCACTTGGCTCCAGCCGTCTCACGGGGTCTTCTGCTGTGCTCTGGTATGATCACCAATAATACTGATCAGTGCTGTGCCCTATGCATAGCACTGAACAGTATTAGCAATCAAACGATTGCTATAAATAGTCCCCTATGGGGACTATTAAAGTGTAAAAATGAAAATAAAAAAAGTATAAAAAAAGTTAAATGAAATGTAAAAATCCCCTCCCCAAATAAAAATTTTAAATGTTCTTTTTTCCCATTTTACCCCCATAAAGTGTAAAAAAAAAAAAAAAATAATACACATATTTGGTATCGCAGCATGCGTAAATGTCCGAACTATTAAAATATAATGTTATTGATCACATACGGTGAACGGCGTGAATGTAAAAATAAAAAAAGCGCAAAATTTCTACTTTTTTGTCACATTTTATTCAAAAAATAATAATTAAAAATTTAAAAAAGTTTTATAACGACAAATGTAGTATCAATAAATAATACAGATCATGGCGCAGAAAATTAGCCCTCATACCGTCGCTTATACGTAAAAATGAAAAAGTTATAGGTCGTCAAAATAGAAGGATTTTAAACATACTAATTTTGTTAAAAAGTTAGTGATTTTTTTTAAGCGCAACAATAATAGAAAAGTATATAATCATGTGTATCATTTTAATCGTATTGACCCACAGAATAAAGAACACATGTCATTTTTTCCGTAAATTGTACGATGTGAAAACGAAAGCTTCCAAAATTTGCAAAATTGCTGTTTTCTTTTTAAATTTCCCCACACAAATAGTATCTTTTTGGTTGCGCCATACATTTTATGGTAAAATTAGTGATTTCATTATGCAGGACAACTAGTCACGCAAAAAACAAACCCTCATACTAGTCTGTGGATGAAAATATAAAAGAGTTACGATTTTTAGAAGACGAGGAGGAAAAAACAAAAATGCTAAAATAAAATTGGCCTGGTCCTTAAGGTCATAATGGGCTTGGACCTTAAGGGCTTAAAGTAAAAAATTAAAAAATCCAACTTTATTTAATAGCTTCTCCATAGAAAGGGGACACAAGTACATTTAAAAACCAATGGAGGTACGAGAACTGGTAAGCTGTATTGTATATTTTTTGCTGTTTGTGTAAAAAAAAAGATAAAGAATAAAAAAAATGTTATATATAGTTTAACCCCAGATGAGATTATTATATTTTTTTTTGGTGAGGGGGGGGGGGTTTGCAGGCATTTATCATTACAAATTATGAAAAAGTTGCATTGTTTGTGCTAATTTTTTGACCATTTCTGATGTGCTTGCTGAGCCAGTGGAGCACTCAGCGAATGGGACATAGCATCATGTGAAGGGGCGTGGAAACTGTGCTTTAAATCTCTGCAAGCTCAGAGCTGGTATTGGTTTCAGGTAGAGTGCTCAGGCAGCACTGATGTGCAGGGATTTGTGTAAAGGTTCAACTCTGCGCTGGCGGGGCATTCATTTAGACATACTTCACAGATGCCAAAATTGTTAAACACCCCCCCACCCTCACACACACACACATATTTTCTGTCCTTTTGTCTGAAGACACTCCAGACAAAAGCTCCATATTCATATAAGACCCCATTTTAACCCCTATATAAATATTAGATCACTCTAAAACCCCTAACCTAATTCAGGCAAAAAATGTATATACTTTAACCACAGATAAGAATGGGGGAGATTATCATTCCTTGTGAAAAATTATGTGACTTTTTCAAAATTTCAGCCTTGCTTCCCGAGTGGGTGGAGCTTGTGGAAAATTACAAATTAAAGGGATATGGCTTCCTGTAAAGGGTCATGGTCAGTCCTATTTGCCAAATTTAACACAGTTTGCACTTGCTAGCAAGTGTAAACTGTGCTTAAAGTTTCCGGGAGAGCCGTTCTTGATAAATGCCCCCCATATATTAACCGTTCTTACTCCTGAAATTTGTTCATCTCCAGGTGCTGCAGCATTAAAAGGGAACTCCGGTAGGAAAATTCTTTTTTTAAATCAACTGGTGACAGTAAATTAAAACAGATTTGTAAATTACTTCTGTTTAAAAATCTTAATCCTTCCAGTACTTATCAGCTGCTGTATGCTCCAGAGGAAGTTCTTTTCTTTCTGAATTTCCTTTCTGTCTGACCACAGTGCTCTCTGCTGACACATCTGTCCATGTCAGGAACTGTCCAGAGCTGGATAGGTTAGCTATGGGGATTTGCTCCTGCTCTGGACAGTTCCTTGCTCAGGAGGTAAGATTCGGGTAGCTTCTGAGACAATACTACTCTGAAAATGAAAGGACTACACAACTTCCTGTCAGGGATAATTCAAGCAAAAACATGCTGAAGCCAGTACAATTTGTGATAACACCTTATTAATTATTATGTCTGTACAGAAAAAAGCTCCCTGCACTACTGCTTGCTTCCCCCTGATGTTGAGCAATCTTAGTGGTTATGGGCGTTGCTGCGCGTGTGCTTTTAAGGATTGGACAATTATTACCGTAGTGACAGGTTAACAAACTATACATGTGAACACAAAGCAGATTTACATAAATAGTTTAAAACCAAAACTGGGGTTATTAACTGGGATCAGCTAGTCATGAAAAAGGATTAAAGAAATGCTTCCATTTCGTTGCGCTCATCTAACCTGAGCGGGCCCGTGGAATAAAAGCCGTCCGCAAGATTTGAGAGGAGGAAGATGGTCTGCCAATAAACTGACAGGAAACCTGTGAAAAAAATCTGATTACTTCACAACAGAATCTGAATCAAGCCAGTCAGATGAAATGATGGAGGAAGAAGTTCCTAAAATAATTCCCAGCACAGAGACAGTCCCTTTAGGCAGAGGAACAGAACAGCAAAGGAAACCAAGATAGAGGAAGAACATAACTTGGAGAAGATAATGCCAGAGAACATTGTGGTGAACCTGACAGATTACACTCTCATTTCAGTACTTAACAAAGGACTGAATTTTGGTCTCAATGAACTATTTGATTATTTGATCTACGAGGAAGATATGTTTAAAGCTGTATTCAAATTTACCCTAAAAATGTTTTTCCTCCTGTCCATGCTAATAAAAATATTATGAATATGCAGAAAAAAAGAAGTCCCTTGTGTCATCAGAACTTTAGGGTTCAAAGTAGCAAATTAATTCACAGAAGTGGAGGAAAATAGTGTCAGAGTTCTAGCGGAACTATCATGGGAAAAGAGTTAAGGGAAGGGACAGAAGAAGAGGACAGCTACTTTTCAAGAGGCAACCCTCTAAATTTAATCCCTCCATACCATCGTGTTGTGCCATTGCCCTTTTTTTTTTTTTTTTTTTTTTTTAGCTGTCTGTAGAGAGGTTAAAGTGCTTATATACCCTAACCCCAGCATCGCGGCAGACTATTTTCAGCAACAATCTTCAACACGGTAACGAGGGGTTTAGGCAAAGAATGGACACAGCCATGGGCATGCCCATTTCTTGTGTGTTCCCTTATATCTTCCTCACAATGTTTGAATGTAATTATGTGTTCTTTATCCAACACAGAGATAACCCGGCACTGTTACTTCACATATGGGAATATTCATGTAACTCCTACAGCCCTCAGACCATCTCGGTGCTCACATATAAGATGAGATATAGATCCAATGCAGAGATATAGAAAAATGGAGCACTCACCCGGTCTTTGATAGAGAAAAGCTTCTTTATTGCATCAAGAAAATCTTGGCGTTCTCGTGGAGTGCGGGAGAGCGGACAGGAGCAGGGGGGAGTGGGTTGGGCGACGGTCCGTATCGCGCAAACTGTGCTTCATCAGGCCTGACGAAGCGCAGTTTGCGCACTACGGACCATCGCCCAACCCACTCCCCCACCCCCCCTGCTCCTGTCCGCTCTCCCGCACTCCACGAGAACGCCAAGATTTTCTTGATGCAATAAAGAAGCTTTTCTCTATCAAAGACTGGGTGAGTGCTCCATTTTTCTATATCTCTGCATTGCAATTATGTGTTCACCTCCATAAATCTCTACACATCCAGCATGAAAACCATAATGCGGTTTGTTGACAATATTTTCATGGTATGGAATGGAGGAAGAATATAATGGATTCATTGAGTATCTCAACACCACAAAACAATGTCAACATGATATTTACATCAGTGTATGGTAATAAATGGTTAGAATTTTTGGATGTGAACATATAAGAAATAGATGGCCAATTAATTACATCAGGAACATATGTAGGAGTGAGGCAAGGTACACCTGAACTCTGAATGTCTCAATCAGGTGAATATGAATGGTGATTCTTATATACAGCATTGCTAATGTTATACATTGTATGGTAGCACATTGAGGACTTTTTCTGGTTATCCCTTCAGATGTCCCTGTTTGATGTTTTTGTGTGTATGTATGTATTTTTAATGGGTGGATCCTTGTCAGTATTTTTTGTACAGTTTTTTTTAATTTTTGGATGTTCAATAAAGCTTTTTTTTTTACTATGGATTGTCAGTTTTGTAGGTTTTTCTATTATTGTGTCTGACAGTGCTGGAATTTGTAGGTTATGTTATTATTTTAATTACATCTGGATATAGAAAACCTACATCTAAAAACTCCATTTTACATTATGACCCTTCTCACCCTAATCATACGAAAAACGGTATCGATAATGATCCAGCAATGTTCCAAAACAGGCTAACGAGTTAGAACACAGACTATTACAACGAGGATATCCTTATGAGGTCCTACAAGCAGCCTGTGAAAAATAGAGAAAATATCGTAAAAAACCTTCTTAGAACTTAACAAAATAAACCCCACTCTAATAGATGCATATTTACATTTAAAAATACACCTACGAATAGCCAGTAAAATAAAAGCTATAATGACCAATTGGTTTATATCTTCAGAAAGATGAAAACATAAAAGAATTTACAGCTCAAACTTTGGTTATTATGTATATTAAACATATCACAATAAATGGCTACATGAAAAAGCAGCAAGCCATGAAAATTTAAAAATCTCATTGGCTAAGAGACAGTCATCCATTAGGCAATCACGCTTGTGGTACATGCTCATATTGCAGGTATAATACTAAACTAGAGTAGTAACACTAGAATGCTGAAACATTAAGGTCACACAATGTATAACATGTAGATCTAATTATGTGGTTTACACCCTGATCTGTGAGTGTGGTTATTACATTGGGAAAACCATTAGACCACTCTTTAAAAGGATTAGATGAGTTTAACTAAATGGGACCATTTCTTTAATCCTTGTTCATGACTAGCTGATTCCAGTGATTCACCCTCTTAGTAGAGTATTGCTTTTAAACTTTTCGTTTATGTAAATCTATTTTGTGTTCACATGTATAGTTTGTTTACCTGTCACTATGGTAATCATTGTCCAGTCCTAAAAGCACACCTACTAATGGCAAATCGCTATGTGCGTGCAACGGACCGTCACCACTCCCAATCCTCCTGCACCTGTTACCTGTCTGCTCCCTGTCTGTGTGACCTGGTTGTACATGTAGCTAGAAGTTATGATTCTAGATTACCTGGTAAATGCTCCAATTCATTCTTATTACAGAAACCATATTAGGTGTATAGCTTGGATTGATGGTTTAATTTAAATATAATTTTCTGATACCAGAATCCCCTTTTAGTTTGAGTATCCACATAGCATAATATGCTTTCTAATGCCTTCAGAATGAAGAATATATGATCAGAGACTCCATTCATTTATCCAGAGCTGACTATTGTTATCTTAATAGTGGGTGAAATTAATGATCATTTGCTACTTGTTCTTGTAACTTTTAAATGTTCAGAACTTTTCTAAACTAATTATTCTGTATCTTACCCTGATCTTCACTTCCGATTTCTGACCTCACATTGCCCTGCATTACAGAGGCAACACTTCATACTTGTATGGCAGCTCTGTAGGAATTGCCTTTAAGCATAGTCATTTGGTGATATCTCTAGCAAAAGTGTGTGCATAATTCCAAATCAGATAACTGCAGCAAAGAAAAATGCTGTCAGAGGTAGATTTAGTTTGCAGATCACTAACTCTGCTTTTGACAGTTGTTCTCTTTGATGTCTACATAGAAGGTCGTAAACACAGACCTCTTCTAGAATTGAAAGACAGCACCATGGGGTCTGCATTGACCCAATTCAAATAGTGTTCGCCTCTGGTATCCATACAGATATGCAGTATGATGGCAAGTGCTCTCCATTTATAATCTGATTATAGTGTCTGCAAAGTCCACAGCAATGTTTCAAAGCATTGCTCTAGTGGGCAATCCAGCCACATTGCTGGTTTCACTGAGCAGACAATAGAGAAGGGTTAAAGGGGTACTCTGGTGTAAAACATTTTTTTTAATACACTGGTGGCAGAAAGTTAAACATATTTGTCAATTACTCCTATTAAGAAATCTTAATCCTTCCAGTACTTATTAGCTGCTGAATACTACAGAAGAAATTATTTTCTTATTGGAACACCGAGCTCTCTGCTGAATCACGATAACCTGACAACCAGACAGATCTTTTCAGATGATGACCTCTGACTAACGTTCACCTGTAGACTAACCAAAACTTGTGTAAAAATCTTACCTGAAGACATAACCTGACTAAATACAGTCATACCCTCAGTCGCCAGATGCACCTTCCAACTCTTACAGAAATGTGTCAGTAACAGTAACCTACGTGATGTGTGCGAATATGGCCCCCATAATCTGGAAAACGACCCAATGTGTCATAGTTATTGCTCTGAAGACATGTCAGTAACAATAACCTGCTCTGAGTATCCCCTGTGGATGTGGCAGGCAACAGGTAAACAACCACCTATCTGTCTTGGTGTAATTGTTCTAAAAAACATGTCAGTAACAACAACCTGCATCGCCTGAATGCAAGATCACAATAACATTCACAGGCCTATATTACAGCATGCCAGAAGATAACTGCTACCACTGTGCCCAAGTACAACATGCTGAACTGCATACCCCAAACGGACTGACACCGTATGCACCGTACACAACCTAACACCATATGCAACGAACGAAACCCTAAGCCATATGGACAGAACAGATGCTAACCATGACCATATGTATTAACAATGTTAGGGCCATGAACCGAACCAACGCAAAACCTCAACCGCCTAATGTGACTGACGTGATATGACCCCCCTGCAGACGTGGAAGGCCTGACTGGTATATGACCGCCTTAGTGTCGTCAACTTATTGCTCTGAAGACGTGTCAGTAACAAAGTGCCATGACGTGTGTACTGCTTAATTGCTAAGACCGTATAGCCAATAATGTTATCACTATATACGAACTAATTGATCTGAACAGTGTAAAACATATAACCATGCACAGAAACAAGTCTATAACCCCTAAAATGACGGACGTGAGCAGAACAGTGAGGAAATGAGAACCTGACAGACAGTCTAAAAATGCAGGGCCTGAGAGAAGACGAGTATAGCATTGAACACTGTGACAACAATTAAGCGAAATTAAGTGATGTTAAGCGAAATTAAGCGAAATTAAGTGACATAATAACCATACAGTGCAGCTAACGCCACAGCCTGAAACCAACAATTTGTTAACATGAGAAACAAATGCTGCTCGCATGAAGCCTAAACGTGACCGACCTGAGAACGTGGGACGCAGAGCAAGTTTTTATGAAACTGCAACACCTAAGAAACCAACACAATGCCAATGTGGCAGCCTAATGCAATTAGTAGACCAGAACGTATGAGAGAAGCGTGACTAAGCTATAAACAGCCTAATAAGTTGATAACTGAATGCATAGTTTTTTCCCTATAGTATCAACTGCATAGTAACAGTGTCATAGCAAACCATATATGTAGAAAAGATACCACAGCACAGGCATGCCTAGCATATCTGTGTCGCGGATATATACAAAGAACTCATGCTAGAAACCAATGCATGAATTATGCTGTGGTAACAGCGTACATGGTATATATATGCTGTAGTAACAGCATGGGGCTTACCTCCAAGGCTTAAACCACATAGATGCATCCTACCTAAAGACAACAAATAGAAACTAGAAACACCTATGTGTCAAGATGTTAGTTCTCTGGTGTGTCAGTAACAATAACTGTTTAACTCTCACCTGAAAGCAAAACAGGTACCGTAGGGATGCAAGCACCTATATGTCGAGGTATTATTGCTCTGAAGATGTGTTAATAACAATAACTGAGCAAATCACATCCCACCTCTAAAACATGTCAGGTACTGTGGGGATATAACCACCTATATGTTGAGGCATTATTGCTCTGAAAAACGTGACCGTAACAATTATTATGGAAAATCACCTCTCACCTGAAGACGTGTCAGGTACTGTGAGGAATGCCACTTGTGTCGACTTAATGAAAAGACTACTATGAGAGCGTGTGAACGACTATTATGAGCGTGTGTGAATGACTTATGAGCGTGTATACCTTAGTTGACTACTCTGAGAGCATACATGAATTGACTATTATGAAAGCGTACACGTGAAATGACTACTAAGAGAGCGTAAACATGAAGTGACTACTATGAGATTTATACCTAATGTGACAACTATGAGAGCGTAAGAGTGGCTACCATGGGAGCGTATGCATGAAATGACCACTATGAGAGCGTATACATGAAGTGACAACTATGAGAGCGTAAGAATGACTACTATGAGTGCGTATACATGACTGACTGCTATGAAAGCGTATACATGAAATGAATGCTTTATGAGTGTATACATGAAATGACTACTAGGAGAGCGTCTACATGAATTGACTGCTATGAGAGTATATACATGAAGCGATTACTATGAGAGTGTATGTGAAATGACTATTATGTGAGCGTAAGGATGTTCACCCGGGTGCAGGGAGGGAAGGCAGCTACCAGCCGGTAGCCAGGGCGTATCAGAAGAATGAAAGCGCGGTTTCACTTCAGTGACGAATAATCCGGTTCCTGATTCATTGGATTACTAACCAGGTATATATGGGAAAAGGGGGAGGAGTGACCCTTCACCAACATGAATACATAGCGTGCAAAATATACATATATGATAAAACCAATAGAGATCATAACGATTATCCTGCTATTTCATAGAAAAGAGCTAAAATCATTCCTTTCATTCAGACCTAAAGGGCCCAGCGCTTTTAGTTTCATAATCCACTTTGCTTCACATTGTAGCAATTTTATGTGTCTGTCTACACCTTGTGGTTGTCTTCGTTATTCGTTCTCTGTAGAAAAAAAATCTATTAACTGAAAAAATGGCTACTAAGTTATTACCAGAAAACCCCAAACCTGCTAAGTGGTACTTGCTCCCTAAAGTCCATAAGTCGCTGACCCGTCCCCCGGGACAAGCCATCATCACGGGATCGGGTCAGTGACCGTGGCACTTTCGAGTTATCTAGAGTGGCTCAAATATCTATCTTGCAATCTTTGAATTAACTTATGTCCACGCTCTCAGGAACCCCTTCACCCGTTGTGTGAAGTGGTTCCTAAAATATGTTAACAGCGTTTTAATAATTTGGGACGGTACTAAAAATGATTTTGAAGATTCTGTCAGATACTTGAATAATAATGACATGAACATGTTGTTTACACATGAATATGGGGAAAATGTCTACATTTCCTGGATGTTACAACTTAATTTAAAAACTACTGGTTACAGAAAAAACATAGCAAAAAATTTGCATTAAAGTTCTCATCCTTTCTATATAAAAAACAATATTCCGTATTCACAATTTATAAGGTTAAAAAGAATCAGCAGTGACAATACTCAATATTACATACAAGCAGAAGAATTAAAATGTTTAAAAGAGAAAGTATCCTAAATCTATTATTCATAGAGCGTTTTTGAGAGCAGAACAGAGAGATATAAAGGAGCTTTTAATTTCAAATACGTTTAAAAGAAAAGGGGAAAAGAGAGATGAAAAATAAATGTTTTCCTTTTGACAACAGCCCCATGAACAGAATAATAAAAAAATGCTATTTTTTCTAATTGGTAAATGTTAGAACAAGATCCGTTAATAAATTATATAGCTAAAAATAAACATTTAGTAACTTTTAGAAAAAACATAACTGTTCATGATTATATTAAAAATAAAAAAAACATCTAAAACTAATACCGAATCCAACTGGCTCATAAAAAATACACCACTCGGCAATTTTCCATGTGGGCACTGTAATTATTGTAAGTATAAAAGGTACATTCAACTAGGCAATGTGAGGGACCGTCCTCGGGGATAGCTCTGGGATCGTCCTGGTCACTGCCACGGGACACGTTTCTTCGCAATAACTCACCAGACAAAAGTTCAGCATACAAGCCTGGCACCTTGCCAGCTTTATTTACACAGGTTGCAGGTAAAACAAAACATAAAACAGGAACAAAATAAAGTCCTAGACCGTCTACAACTCTCAGAATGCCCTGTCTACTTACTGGTGAGCTACCCTCAGCCAGCATAACATGTGCACCTGCAACCTGATTACTCACAGTTCCCATTGTCACTTGGGCCACTCACAGCTCCTGCTGTGTGCATCCAACAGGGCCCACTGTCTCCCCCTTACAGCGACCTGCTGTTTCCCAGGGAGAGCCCAGATCAGACTGAGCCTCTTCCTTTTCAACACCTCCCCTTTCTGCTGCCTGATTACTTAGGCGCCAGGTGAGGGATTCTTCAGAATGGGCAAAGGAAATGCACCCTTTCCTTGCCACTTTATCACAGCAGTTACACAGTTAAAATTAATCAATTTATCTCTTGTAGATCCAATTTTATAGTTTATTGTTTGACCTGCACTTGCGGTAATATTTATGTGGGCAAAACAAAATGAAATCTTAATGTTAGATTTCGAGAACACCTATATTCTTTACAAACAAAAATGGGTGCTACTCGGTTTATCGCTCACATAGATGACCATCACAGTGGAAAAATCAAAGATATTCGGTTTGCAGGTCTGCAACATATTCCACAAAAACCGCAAGGTGTAGACAGACACATAAAATTGCTACAATGTGAAGCAAAGTGGATTATGAAACTAAAAGCGCTGGGCCCTTTAGGTCTGAATGAAAGGAATGATTTTAGCTCTTTTCTACGAAATAGCAGAATAATCGTTATGATCTCTATTGGTTTTATCATATATGTATATTTTGCACACTATGTATTCATGTAGGTGAAGGGTCACTCCTCCCCCTTTTCCCATATATACCTGGTTTGTAATCCAATGGATCAGGAACCGGATGATGCGTCACTGACGTGAAACCGCGCTGTCGTTCTTCTGATACGCTCTGGCTACTGGCTGGTAGCTGCCTTCCCTCCCTGCACCCGGGTGAACTTGTTCTGTTTATGGACATTGCTTCGTATTTATCCGAATATGCTCTGTATATGGACATTGCTTCAATAAAGTCCAGATTCTTCACGTCTTATATGGTGAGTACAGACATGCTTTTTTCCTCCTTTGGATTATTCTGTATACATTTTAGTGACAACAATGAGAGTGAAAGAATAACTACTATGAGAGTGTATACGTGAAATGACTATGACGGCTATGAGTGTATGTACTGAATAACTGCTAAAAGCGTATATAATGTATGCCTGCTATGAGCGTATATACCATATAACTGCTAAGAGCATATGTAATGTATGACTGCTGTGATCGTATATACCGTATACCGCTACGAGCGTATATATCGCATAATGCTATGAACATACATACCGCATGATGCCATGAGCATATTTACCGTACAATGCCATGAGCGTATCTACTGCTATGAGCGTATGTACCGTATAATGCTATGAGCGTACATACCGCTATGAGCGTATATACCGTAATATGCTATGAGTGTATATACCATATAATGCTATGACTGTATATACCATATAATGCAATGGGTATATACACCGTATTATACTATGGGCGTATATCTTAGTATAATACTCTAGGTGTATATACCATATAATGCTATGAGCGTATGTACCGAATACTGCCAAGAGCGTGTAAGCCATGTAATTGCAATGATCGTACATACCATATACTGCAATGATCGTATATACCGTATCACTGCTATGAGCACATACTGTATCACTGCTATGAGCGCATACACCGTATACCGCTATGAGCGCATACACCGTATACCGCTATGAGCATACATACCGCGTAATGCCATGAGCGTATATACCGTACAATGCTATGCGTACTGTACAATATTATGAGCGTATATACCGCATAATGTCATGCGCGTCTATACCGTACAATGCCATGAGCATGTATATACTGTATAAAGCCATGAGCGAATGTACCGTATACTGCTATGAGTGCATATACCGTACAATGCCATGAGCGTATCTACTGCTATGAGCGTATGTACCATATAATGCCATGAGCGTATATACCGTAATATGCTATGAGCATATATACCATATAATGCTATGAGTGTATATACCATATAATGCGATGGGCGTATACACCATATTATACTATGGGCGTATATCTTCATATAATACTCTGGGTGTATATACCATATAATGCTATGAGCGTATGTACCAAATACTGCCAAGAGTGTGTATGCCATGTAATTGCAATGAGCGTAAATACCGTATACTGCAATGATCGTATATACCGTATAACTGCTATGAGCACATACCGTATCACTGCAATGAGTGCATACACTGTATACCGCTATGAGTGTACATACCGTATACCGCTATGAGAATACATACTGCGTAATGCCATGAGCGTATATACCGTACAATGCTATGCGTATATACTGTACAATACTATGAGCGTATATACCGCATGTCATGCGTGTCTATACAGTACAATGCCATGAGCATTTATATACTGTATAAAGCCATGAGCGAATGTACCGCATACTGCTATGAGCGCATATACCGTATAATGCTATGAGCATATCTATCATATAATGCTGAGGGCGTATGTACCGTATGCTATGGGTGTATATACTGTATAATGCCATGAGCGTATATACCATATAATGCCATGGCGTATATACCGCATAATGACATGAGCATATATACCGTATAATGTCATGAGCGTATACACCGCATAATGCCATGGGCGTATATACCGTATAATGCCATGAAAGTATATACCGTATAATGCCATGAGCGTATTTACCGTATAATGCCATGGGTGTATATACTGTATAATGCTATGGGCGTTTTTATATTCAATACTGCCAAGAGCGTATATACCATGTAATTGTGTTTGTGAGAAGTAGGGTCTGGCACCGCTACTGTGAATGCATCTAGAGAGCTATATGCGGAACAGTGTGATACAGCTTAGTGATCGTGTCAGTCTGCTCGAGAGTTGCTACGGGTGATTGCGGTGCTCGTATCAAGAAAGTCCAGTATAATGACACAAACCTTGCAAGTGGAGAGTATAGATAAAGCACTCACCGCAGCCAGAGGTTCAGCAACAAACTTGAGCTTTAATTCCAGACTTGAGCCGGTAAAACAGAGCAGACAGACACACAGGGAGCATGGATGGAACAGGTGAGGCGGGGCCTTGCCAAAAGGGGTAGCGACCGGTTTCACGCACTGAGGCGCTTCCTCTGGCCAGAAAAAGCGCCTCCCTGGGCTGGAGGAAGCGCCTCAGTGCGTGAAACCGGTTGCCACCCCTTTTCTCACGTCCCCACCTCACCTGTTCCATCCATGCTCCCTGTGTGTCTGTCTGCTCTGTTTTACTGGCTCAAGTCTCGAATTAAAGCTCAAGTTTGTTGCTGAACCTCTGGCTGCGGTGAGTGCTTTATCTATACTCTCCACTTGCAAAGTTTATACCTTGTAATTGTAATGAGCGTACATCCGTATACTGGAATGAGCATGTATACCGTATAACTCCTAGAGCATATACCATAAAATGCTATGAGCATACATGTAGTATACTACTATAAGCCTGCATACTGTATACTGCTGTGAATGTACCTACCATACACTGCTATGACTGTACATACCATATACTGCTATGAGTGTAGGTACCGTATACTGCTATGAAAATACATACCATTTAACTGCTATGGGCGTACATACCTTATACTGTTATGAGCGCATATACCGTATAGTTCTATGAGTGTACGTACCTTATGCTGCTATGAGCGTATACCGTACAAATGTTATGAGCATGTATCTGATATAACAATTGTGAGTGTGTGCCCGGGAAAAATGAAAATGAAAAAATGCAACAAATTATTGTAGCTAGAGGAGGCAGACAAGTAAGTGCTTACCCGGAGCGACGAGCTCATTGCCAGAGATCACCTTATGCCGTGTGACCCCATAAGGTTTACCACTGCACGAGCCGACAGCGCCGCCCCACATGCCAGCCAACGCAACACGCTGCAGAATAGCACGGCCGGGAAACACTGCCAGCGCAAATCAGCCACCCCCATCACATACTGGCCGCTTACCGCCTGTGATGTCCTGCCGCGTCCCTGCTGGTAACCTCAGTACCCGAGGTAAGGATGACCTAGCTCATGCGGATGGCAGTTGATTAGCATCCCGCCGCGAGTAAGCTGGCAGGCTGTGTGAGACCCCGGGTGGATGTACCACCAGACTTGGCGATAAATTTGAAATAGCTGTTATGAACGTGACTATAGCCGTCGGCCACGTAAGATGTCGGTAATGCCCAAACAAATACAGCCCCTACTTACCGGTCCTCTTCACTATACCACAGCGCCTAGAATACTTTACCCATGGTGAGCTGCCTCACATGCCGCTTGATACATCCAGGGACCATACAGATGCAGGGACCACGCCACCTGTTGTGGGTTTCCTAAGCAGTGAGTCTCCGCTAGAGAGAGCACCGCCACAGGTGGCGGGAAATTCAAAACCCTGGCCCTTTCCCAAAAACTTTGCGTGTGCTCTGCCCTAAGGCTCAAGGGGCATTATATATGCATACCCTCCCCGCCCTAACTCCTATAACCCTGCCTAAAGGTGGAGGGGGTGAACTCTCACATCCCTCGCACAAATACAGCCATTAACAGCCTTAATAATTATCATTTGCTGATGAACTATCATTTGCTGAAAACCGAAAGTAAAGATGAACACTCCTGTTATACCCATTTTTTGGCTCTGTACACACAAAAAAAAATTATACAAACTAAAAATATAATACTTCTCACTGTCCCTGTATAAAATAAACATTTTCTAAACAATTCCTTGTGTCCTGCATAATGACCTTGCATGGAATTTATAAACTACTTAATATGTTAAAAAAAGAACATTATGTCCCCTAATCAGATTTTACCCCTATGGCATTGTAAGCGGTTATTTTCTTTTTTTTTTAATTATTAGTCACAAGAGACATATACCTTAGGAAAGACCCTCTGGAAGGGGCACTTTCTATTGTTTTCAATGATTGTTTTATTGGTGTAACCCTAGCTATATACTTTTTTTTTTTACTTTGAAGCTCTCTGCTTGTAAGGAAAATGGACATTCCAAATAAATTATATATTGATTCACATATACAATATGTCTACTTTATTTTGGCATCATAAAGTTGACATGTTTTTACTTTTGGAATTTTTCAGGGACCAGTTCAGTTTTGAAGTGGATTTGAAGGGCCTTCATATTAGAAATACCCCACAAATTACCCCATTATAAAAACTGCACCCCTCAAAGTATTCAAAATGACATTAAGTAAGTGTGTTAACCCTTTAGGTGTTTCACAGGAATAGCAGCAAAGTGAAGGAGAAAATTCAAAATCTTCATTTTTTACACTCGCATGTTCTTGAAGACCAAGTTTTTGAATTTTTGCAAGGGGTAATAGGAGAAAAAGTCCCCCAAAATTTGTAACCCAATTTCTCTCGAGTAAGGAAATACCTCATATGTGTATGTCAAGTGTTCAGCGGGCGCAGTAGAGGGCTCAGAAGGGAAGGAGCAACAATGGGATTTTGGAGAGTGAATTTTGATTAAATGCTTTTTGGGGGCATGTCATATTTAGGAAGCCCCTATGGTGCCAGAACGGCAGAAAAAACCCCACCCCTCAAGGCACGTAACAAGGGGTCCAGTGAGCCTTAACACCCCACAGGTGTTTGATGACTTTTCGTTAAAGTTGGATGTGTAAATGAAAAAAATTTTTTTTTCACTAAAGTGCATTTATTTCCCCAAATTCACCATTTTTACAAAAGGTAATGGGAGAAAATGCCCCCCAAAAACTACAATGCTCAGAAGAGAAGGAGTCACATTTGGCTTTTGGAAAGCAAATTTTGCTGAAATTGTTTTTGGTGGGCATTTCGCATTTAGGAAGCCCCTATGGTTCCAGCACAGCAAAAAACAACCAACATGGCATACTATTTTGGAAACTACACCCCTGAAGGAACGTAACAAGGGGTACAGTGAGCCTTAACACCTCACAGGTGTTTTACGACTTTTTGTTAAAGTTGGATGTGTAAATGAAAAAATGCTGTTTTTTCCCCAAGTTTTACATTTTTACAAGGGGTAATAGGAGAAAATGACCCCCAAAATTTGTAACCCCATTTCTTCTGAGTGGAAATACCACATGTGTGGACATCAAGTGCTCTGCTGGCGAACTACAATGCTCAGAAGAGAAGGAGCACCATTGAGCTTTTGGAGAGTGAATTTGTTTGGAATGGAAGTCAGGGGCCATGTGCGTTTACAAAGCCCCCCGTGGTGCCAGAACAGTGGACCCCCCAGATTTTTCATTTTCACGGACCACTGTTCCAAAGATCAATCACACACCTGTGGGGCATAAATGCTCACTGTACCCCTTATTACATTACATGAGGGGTGTAGTTTCCAAAATGGAGTCACATGTGGGGGGGGGGGTCTATTGTTCTGGCACTATGGGGGCTTTGTAAACACGTGGCCTTCAATTCCGGACAAATTTGCCCAACGTCACTCCTTCTCTTCTGAGTATTGTAGTTTGCCCGCAGAGCACTTTACATCCACATGTGGGGTATGTTCTCATGTGGGGTATGTTTTGAGGTTATAAATTTTGGGGGCTTTTTTCCTATTTTCCCTTGTGAAAATGAAAAATTTAGGGTAACACCAGCATTTTAGTGAAATTTTTTTTTTCATTTTCCCATCTAACTTTAACGAAAATTTGTCAAACACCTGTGGGGTGTTAAGGCTCACAATACCCCTTGTTACATTCCGTGAGAGGTGTAGTTTCCAAAATGGGGAAACATGTGGGTATTTATTTTTTTGTGTTTATGTCAGAACCACTGTAAAATCAGCCACCCCTGTGCAAATCACCAATTTAGGCCTCAAATGTACATGGTGCACTCTCACTCCTGAGCCTTGTTGTGCGCCGACAGAGCATTTTACGCCCACATTTGGGGTATTTCCGTACGCAGGAGAAATTGTGTTACAAATTTTGGGGTCTTTTTTTCCTTTTACCGCTTGTGAAAATAAAAAGTATGGGGCAACCCCAGCATGTTGCTGCAACATTTTTTTTTTTTTTACACAGGCTGGTGTAGCCCCCAACTTTTCCTTTTCATAAGGGGTAAAAGGAGCCCCTCAAAATTTGTAGTGCAATTTCTCCCAAGTACGGATATACCCCAAATGTGGCTCTAAACTGTTTCCTTGAAATACGACAGGGCTCCGAAGTGAGAGTGCGCCATGCGCATTTGAGGACTAAATTAGGGATTGCATAGGGATGGACATAGGGGTATTCTATGCCAGTGATTCCCAAACAGGGTGCCTCCAGCTGTTTCTATACTCCCAGCATGCCTGGACAGTCAGTGGCTGTTCGGAAATGCTGGGAGTTGTTGTTTTGGAAACACTGCCGTACAATACGTTTTTCATTTTTATTGGGGGAAGGAGACAGTGTAGGGGTGTATATGTAGTGTTTTACCATTTATTATGTGTTAGTGTCGTGTAGTGTTTTTAGGGTACATTCGCACTGGCAAGGGTTTACAGTGAGTTTCCTGTTAGGAGTTTGCACTTTGGCAAACAATTTGCCGCAGCTCAAACTTCAAGCAGGAAACTTACTATAAACGCGCCTGTGTGAATGTACCCTGTACATTCACATGGGGGGGGGGGGGGGGAAACCTCCAGCTGTTTCAAAACTACAACTCCCAGCATGCACTGACAGACCATGCATGCTGGGAGTTGTACTTTTGCAACAACTGGAGGCACATTGGTTGGAAAACCTTCAGTTAGGTTCTGTTACCTAACTGAATATTTTCCAACCAGTGTGCCTCCAGCTGTTGCAAAACTACAACTCCCAGCATGTACTGATCGCTGAAGGGCATGCTGGGAGATGTAGTTATGCAACAGCTGGAGGTACGCAACTACAACTCCCAGCATGCCGAAACAGCTGTTTGCTGTTTGGGCATGCTGGGATTCGCAGTTTTGCAACATCTGGAGAGCTACAGTTTAGAGACCACTGCACAGTGATCTCCAAACTGTGGCCCTCCAGATTTTGCAAAACTACAAATCCCAGCATGTCCAGACAGCAAACAGCTGTGTGGGCATGCTAGGAGTCGTAGTTTTGCAAGATCTGGAGGGCTACAGTTTAGAGACCACTGTATAGTGGTCTCAAACTGTAGCCCTCCAGCTGTTGCTAAACTACAAATCCCAGCATGCCCAAACAGCTGTCTGGGCATGCTAGGAGTTGTAGTTTTCCCACGGAATTCCCAAAATTCCCCCGGACGTACATGTACGTCATGGGTCCTTAACTACCAGGGTGCCATGATGTACCATACTGTTCAGGACATGGCTCCTGAACAGGTTGAAAATCATAACCCTTTTAATTTTGCACCTAAAAATCCATATGATGGCTTTTTTTTTGTACCACCAATTCTACTTTGCAATGACATCAGTCATTTTACCCAAAAATCTATGGCAAAATGGGGAGAAAAAATCATTGCACGACAAATTTGAAAAAACTTCAGTTTCTACGCAGTAAATTTTTCGTCAAAAATGACACCTTATCTTTATTTTGTAGGTCCATTTAATTAAAATGATACCCTACTTATATAGGTTTGTTTTGTCGTACATCTAGAAAAATCATAACTACATGCACGAAAATTAATACTTTTAAAATTGTCATATTCTGACCCCTATAACTTTTTTATTTTTCCGTGTACGGGGCGGTTTGAGGGCTTATTTTTTGCACTGTGATCTGAAGTTTTTATCGGTACCATTTTTTCCCCAGACTTTTTGATTGCTTTTTATTCATTTTTTATAGTGTAAAAAAAAGTGACCAAAAATATGCTATTTTGGACTTTGGAATTTTTGGGCGTGTACGCCATTGATCGTGCGGTTTTATATATATATATATATATATATATATATATATATATATATATATATTATTATATATTTATTATTATTATTTACAGTTTTTTTTAAAAGATGTGAATTTTTTTTTTATGCAGTGTTATAGCCCACTCTAGGGGCTATAACATTGCATACACTGATTGCAGGCACTGTTCAATGCATTGCCATAGAAATGAATTGAGCAGTGTTTTCTGCGCTTGATTGCTGAAGCCTGGATCGGCAAATGCAGATCGGACAGCCGGGAAGAAGGTAAGGCACCTCCCGGTGTCCTCTCAGCTGTTCGGGACACCGCGATCTCACCACAGCGGTCCCAAACAGCACCACTGAGCTAGCCGGTATGGATTTCTCCCGATTTAGATGCCACGATCAACTTTCCTCACAGCGTGTAAAGCCCAATCGGCGATGTCCAGTATTCGCCGTGGGTCCTGGTTGCTGATAGCAACCGGGACCCAGCAGTTACGAAGCGCACTCAGCTTCTGAGCACGTTTCACAGATCGGGAGCCGGCTACGGACGTAAATATACGTCCGTGGACGTTAAGGGATTAATGCCTCTTCTACTGTGCTCAGCCTCTTCTGCTTCAGAATGGAGCTGCAGCACAGGGGAGGAGGCATTAATAGGAAAATGTCAGCCAGACGTTACTGTGCGCAGGGAACTTGGGAACACCCAGTGCACCAAGCAGGTCCTTTGCATGTACCGAAAAACTAGAATTGGGTGTAATGGAGCGGGGACCAGGAAGTATCACTGTTATTTGTGTCATCCACCCTACAAGCTTGAAAAACAGGTTAGTGCGGATGATACTGATGACTGATTGCTTTTAAAATGATCATTTATAATTTCTATAAATTCCAAGAACAAATTAGCTAAAACTGCAGTCATTTACCTAGACCTGACAAATTAATGGTGTAATGTACTTAGTGGGTGATATTAAAGGGCTACTTTAATTTACATAAACATAGATTATAATAGAGCACATCCGTTGGTGGCTGGTTGGGGAGTAAAGTGCATTACTGTGCACTTCGCACAGCTGTAACTCATGATTGCAATGGGTCTTAGGACAGACTTGGTGCGAGCTAAACTATTGACAGGTCTGGACAAAATGTCTAAAGTTTAGTGAATTATCTTTAAAGTGTTACTGGAATTTACGCATTTAAAAAAAAAAAAAATACTAATCATTCTTATCTTTATCTTAACTTGATCTTTGTAGTTCCTGCATATCAAACATACGTGTATAACGAAACACTACTCTCTTATAGTAGAATACTGTGCTGTTCTAGATTTTTCTACCTTTGGTTAAATACAAGTCATCCATCAAGTTACAATGGCTTTAACTTTCTCAATCTCCGCGGCCCTTTAGTAGCTGCTATGTCTAAAGCCTTATCCATGAAGGAGTTTTGGGTCTGTCTACTAGATACATCTGTCTTGCCCTGATAAAATCTGAAATTTATTAGAAGTTAGCAAATCAGAAGTGGTCACAGAGACAATAGTAGCAAAAAAAAGGTAAGTTTTACCTACTCCAACCACTTTTACCTACGGTAGTTCATCAATTGTCATAAATCTAACAAGGATAATCCTTTGTTAGATACCCTAAATAATTGTTTTAGTTTGTCACAGTCATTTCAATAAACTTTTGACACTTCAACAATTTTGATTGTTTATGGTCTGGGTGCTGGGACTCCCACTGGTTGCTAAAACGAGCCAGGAGAAGTGCTCAGTTGAGTGTTTTTTCTCTCACCACCTTGCTTCAGTAGGGTTCTATAGAAAGTCTGTGGAGCCCGTATCCTCCAGCAAGAAGAGACACGAGGAGAGAAGGCGCTCAGCTGCACTTCTCCCTGTTCATTCTTGCAATCGGTGGGAGTCTCGGTACCTAGACCTTATCCAAATAAAACTCTTTACGTGAATCTCACCTGTTTCCCTCACTTCAGGTGGAGGGAGGTGATTGGTGTGTCTGCTCATGCAGCCTTGTTTATAAGTCATCTCTTGTCTGTGACTCATGGACAAGTCTGATGCTGCTGCAGGACTGGTTAGTGTCCCAGTAGGTATGGGGACCCTATTGGTGCGATTTTCAGGGGAAGCTTTCTTTATTAAATATTAAAAAAAAATGTTGTCAACCATATTACAAAAGGTCTTTAATTTTCATCAATAACAACTTTTAAAAAGTTTTTGGATCTGACAGTGCCCATGTAATGACATTGACACATCAACCTTAATTCCTAACCTTATGTTAAATATAAAATGTGGTAATTCACAGTGTAGTTTCCAAGCACTCTTTGGTTGTGTCTATACTTTAACTTCTTATTCCATTTATCTTTAAATATACTTCTATGATCAATAATAATTTTTATTTTAAGTAGAAGACTCATTGGCAATAAATGTACTATATGTTTGTTATTGTGAGGTTGCCCACTAGAGGTCACCCTCAGACAACTAAAACATGTGGACAAACTGATTTACCTAAGGTTACCACAATCTTTTATTACAATATGTCCTGTTTCTGTATGAATTTAAACAGTATTGTTGGATTAATAATCATTAGATCCAAGATTTTAAGGATATAGACATAATTGGCCTAAAATATTGGAGAATATCGTAATTTATTTGTTGTATAACTGGAGAGTTAACATGGCTTGTCATAGAATTTATTAGGTGTCCCTGTCAACAAAAACTTTTGACATATCGCAGGGATATTTCAGAAGTTTTGAAGCATGGTTAGGCACTTAAAGGGGTACTCCGCTGCTCAGCGTTTGGAACAAACTGTTCCAAACCTTGGAGCCGGCACCGGGAGCTTGTGACATTATAGCCCCGCCCCCTCAATGCAAGTCTATGGGAGGGGGCGTGACGGCTTCCAAACGCTGAGCAGCGGAGTACCCCTTTAACTCCCTGCAATCTTTGTGTTGCTGCACGAGATAAACTCCAGTATAAGTCTGGAGTGCTCATTTCTTTTAGCAAGACTGAGATTGCAGGGAGCCACAGAGTGAAGCGCCTAACTGCATGCTTCCTCCAGCTACATCTGGAGATCTGTTAGGGGGTGAACACTCAAGCTCTAACCAATCATATCCCTGTGACCTCTCAAAACTATTTTTTTTTTTATAATAATGACAGGGGCACTTGAAATTATTTGCGCAAGCAGATGTGATCAAGGACTGCAGCTGCAGTAGCAAGTGGGAGAGTAAAGTATTCTAAAGCTATTTTGTCTCAGTGGCACAGGTTGCTGCTCCTCCCCTTCTTCTATAAGTTTAATGCTCCAGATTGTGTCAACTTCAATAGGGTCTGCTGCAAATTTTCCACTGCAGAAATTCTGCATCGGCAAAACATGCAGCAGAAAACTCAGAGCGGAAAAATTTGCAGAAGATCTGCCCGTGTGAACATATCCCAATTCTGTACTCATGCTTCTTTGGATTGGCCAAACCACATGCCAGCAGGCAGTAAGTAAAAAGTTAATTGATTCATATAACCAGCATAGATAGAATTATTAATCACATGCTACTAAACCACAAGAAAATAAAACAAGATCATCAAGAAACTGGCAATCCATGCTTCCTTCTTGTTTTCTAGAAATGGGAAAAAATCTCAATGCTTTATTTTGTGCAGGTATTCCTCATGGGCCCTCTTTCCCAAATGTTACTTTAACGGTCTTAAAACCTTAAAAGGGGTACTCCGGTGCTTACACATCTTATCCCCTATCCAAAGGATAGGGGATAAGATGCCTGATAGCGGGAGTCCCGCCGTAGCTATCACACCCCCTCCCGTAGGCTTGCATTGAGGGGCGGAGCGTGACGTCACACGGGGGCGGAGGCGTGACGTCACATGCCGCCGGCCCTGCGGTCGACCGTAATCAGACCCGGAGTGAACACGCTCCGGGGACTGATTACAAACAGGGTGCCGCGTGCATGATCACGGGCGTCCCCAGCGGCGGGACTCCCGCGATCAGGCATCTTATCCCCTATCCTTTGGATAGGGGATAAGATGTGTAAGCACTGGAGTACCCCTTTAAGGACCAAGGGCGTACCTGTACGCCCTGGTCCCGCTCCCCTGCTATGACGCGGGGTCACGGGCTGACCCTGCGTCATAGCTGCATGGTCCTGGTGGCTATCAGGACCCATGTCTAATGTCGGACATCACCGATCGTGGTGATGCCCGGCATTACCCCCTTAGAAGTGGCGATCAAAGTTTATCGCCATGTCTAAAACAAAAGTAAACCATTACCGCCAGCTCAGTCGGGCTGTTCGAGACCGCAGCTGTGAAATCGCGGCGTCCCGAACAGCTGAGAGGACATCTCCGTCCGATCAGCGATCTGCTTCTCCATCGCCGATAACACTGATCAATGCTATACTATAGCAAAGCATTGAACACTGTATGCAATCAGAAGATTGCAAGTAATAATTCCCAAGATAAGTTAATAAATGTGATTTAACCCCATCACTAATAAAAGTTTGAATCACCTCCCTTTTCCCATTTAAATTTTTTTTAAATAAAAATAAACATATGTGGTATCGCTGCGTGTGTAAATGTCCAAACTACAAAAATATAATGTTAATTAAACCGCACGGTCAATGGAGTATGCGTAAAAAAAAAAATAAATTACAATGTCCAAAATTGCATATTTTGGTCATTTTGTATACCCTAAAAAAACTAATAAAATGTGATCAATAAGTCCCATCAAAACAAAAATACCGATAAAAACTTCAGATCATGGTGGAAAAAAATTAGCCCTCATACATCCTTGTATGCAGAAAAATAAAGTTATAGGGGTCAGCAGATGACAATTTTAAACATACTAATTAAGGTGCATGTAGTTATAATTTTTTTATGTAGTAAAATAAAATAAAACCTATATAAATTAGGTATTCTTGCGACCTACAGAATAAAGATAAGGTGTAATTTATACCGAAAAATGCATTGTGAAGACTCAGAAGCCAAAAGTTACAAAACGGCGTTTTATTTTCAATTTTGCCCCACAAATATTTTTTTTCTGGTTTTTGCTGTAGATTTTGTGGTGAAATGATTGATGTCATAGTTACATAGTAAAATTGGTGGTGCAAAAATAAAGCCCTCATATAGGTCTATAGGTGGAAAATTGAAAGCGTTATGATTTTTAGAAGGTGAGGAGGAAAAAAACCAAAGTGCAAAATGAAAAATGGCCCGGTCCTTGAAGCATACCATTCAGATCCATATCACTCAGTTACTAATCCTGACCATGTACATCTAATTTTTATGTGTCTAGCACCTTAATTATTTTTTTATTACACTTTTAATTTAGCTCACTAGTCTGAATTCCTCTCAAAGGGAGGGGCGTGGCCTCATTGTGCAGGTCTCCGCCCCCTCCCTCAGTATGCTGTCTGCTCACATCTCCTCTAGCATTAGCAAAACTACAACTCCCAGCTTGTCCTCACTGACAGTATCGGGACACAAGATGACAGTGGGAGGATTTTTACTCCAGCTGTGAGCCCTGTGCTTACAGCTGTCAATCAAGGAAGTGTGTCCATGACATAGGTGATGACGCATGGACACACAGGACTAGTATGTGTCCAAGCAGGCAGGGGGGCAGTTGTTTGACTGGCTTTTTCAGTATGAAATACTGAAAATTTTCTCAAGAAAGCAAGTGCAAAACCTATTGGTTTTACATGCTTTACAACATATCATAAGTTTTTGTATCTGACAGTGACACTGACAGTGAAGTGGTTAAATGATAGCTAACTATAGACAAATGATAACTGTTGACTGAACAAATGGTTCCACGACTGTCTGAACCTAAATGTTAATACATTTGGAAAAGTTTAGTGGTGGATGAGGAAACATAGGATCAGGCAAGTAAATGCCAATGACTGCGCTTGGTAAGAAAAAATAAAAGAGAAGGACCGCACCTCGTGTATTACCCAAGGTACCAGGAGGGGTAGAGGGTGGACTGTACCAGCCTTTCGGTTGGCCGCTCACATTATGGTAGAATTTCAGCACTTATCACCCCTGGAAAGCGGTATAGTCAAAGCCTGGAGTGAACTGCAAAGCCCAAAGGGTCACAGGGATGGAGGATCCAAAGACCTGTGCTTCAGCCGCTGTTCAAAGTTCTATTGGTTGAATGAATATTCAAATGCAGGTATATCATTTAAAGTGCCATTTGGTATCATTGGTGATTTCCTAAATAAGCATAGTGCAAAATGGCACTTTAAACGATATACCTGCATTTGAATATTCATTCAACCAATGGAACTTTGAACAGCGGCTGAAGCACGGGTCTTTTACTTCCCTTACCTAATGACTGGACTTGTCAGGGAACACATTAAACTGTTGGAAGAAATTAGATCTATGGAGAACATTGTGAGGTTATGTCCAGTTTTTGAATTTCTCCTCACCATTGCATCACAAATTACATACTGTACATATAAATTTCAAACGTAACTCTTCTCTTGGACATACATTTGTTATGTTAGCAAGAAGTAAGAAACAGATTAAACACTTGACTGCAGGATCAGAATACACACAGCTTTTGCCATGGAGACACATTGGAGGACATTTATCAAGGCTTATACACATGTTTTTCTGTGTAAATTTTCCACAACTTTATCACAGTTGTGGAAACCTGTGCAACTTTTTGGCTTTCACTCACTACGTGATTTTTTAAACTCCCACTGATATACACAGGTTTGCTTTTTCACTTTGAAGTGCTAATAGATATATGAACTGTGAAGTCGCAGATTTGTCGCTATGGCCTCAATAACACTACAAATATACACCTGGCTAGTACAGACCTTGCTTACAAAACTGGCTGTGGACAGCATTTTTAAAAAGTTGTACAGATGAAAAATTCTCAGAAAAGTCACAGGAACAAATCATACAAAGTGGTGCTCTGAAGTGAAATTTCAAAAAAATACGTGTACTGATATTATATCCCATGACTTGCACCATGCATGTGCACTCCAACTACACCATCAAAATGTGTGTAAAACATTAGTGCACCTATACTGACTTTGATAAATGGCCCTCAAAGACCTACATTGAATATTTAGACACACGACAGTAGGATCATTTGAATCTAGGCAATTTTACAAAGCTACATTAGGCTGATTTCACACTATAAAATTCATCTGTTTTAAAGATCCGTTCAATGTTAAGTTATAAAAAAAAAAAAACTGAAAATCCCATTATAGTCTATGGGATTTTTACATTATCAGTTTTAACCCGTTAGTGCTCGTTATTAATAACAGACTTTATTTTGTGATGGATGAATGAACGGAAGAAATAGTGCATGCACTCTTTCTCCCATTACTATCTTCCATCATAAAATAACGGCCATTATTAATAACGGGCTATAATGGGTTAAAACGGATAATGGAAAAATCCTATAGACTATAATGGGATTTTCTAACGCCCGTATGGGATTTTCTAACGGCCAATTTTCAGGTTTTTTTTATAACGGATTGAACGGATCTTTAAAATGGATACATTTTATAGTGTGAAAGCAGCCTTAGATGAATTGGAGCAATAAAATCGGTTGGAAAGGATTACATGTTATTTTTATCTTCATAATACCAGCATCAGATTCTGGAAATCCAAAACACTTCCGGACCAGTATCGATTCCACCTTTTCTGACCAGATTTTTTTTTACTTGCAGATTTAAAGGATTTCAAAATATTCTTTTTCTTCTTTTCTTTCTATTATACATCAGGAATTTATGTCATTTTTATTTTAGTAAATTCTAGGGGGAAATTTATTCCTGGTTCTACCATTCTGTAGGTATTAAAAAGTCTTATTTGTGTGCAATGGGTGAAAAGTTTGCATATTTTTGCACAACTTATTTAGACTTATTCAAGAAATCAACATGATTGTAATGTGGCATGGTTAGCTTTTTTTGCAATGGTTGATGATTTATCAACTGATACTTTTTTTAAATTGATGCACTCTTTGCATGCACCTCTTTGATAATTGTCTATACATAATGTACAACCAGGCAAACAAGGGTATAACTAGTATTTTACTGGCACAACCGGTATTTTTAGTACCCTGCAAGTATCTTCTTATTAAAAATATAGGCCATGCAATGGCCGGTATTTTTCAGGGCAGAGATTGGCCGGTATCAGATTACTGTCCAATTATTGTTGGCATTCCTTAAACTCCTGCCTGCTGAGGAGGAGCAGAGCATCTGCAGAGCCAGGAAGAATGCTTACTGGGCCTCCCTTCACTTGTAGTTCTCCACCGTCCATCCGTCTGTCTGTCGCCCACCTGCCTCCCAGCTCCTGCTGCCGTCGCTCATGGGTAAATTGCCACCTGGGAATCTGATTAAAAAAAACTTTTTGTGACCATGTGCACAGTGCATTAAATATAGTATATACCTATGCACACCATGCATGTAGCCATGCCTGCAAAACACAGAGGGACTAGGTGGGCTGCAGGCTGTATATAGAACAGTATATACCAGTGTTTCCCAGCCTTTGACTGTCTGAGTATGCTGGGAGTCGTAGTTTTTTAACAGCTGAAGACTCTCTGTTTGGGGAACACTGGTATATACTGTTCTACAGGGTGGGACATTTATCTGGATACACCTCAATAAAATGGGAATGGTTGGTGATATTAACTTCCTGTTTGTGGCACATTAGTATATGTGAGGGGGGAAACTTTTCAAGATGGGTGGTGACCATGGTGGCCATTTTGAAGTCGGTCATTTTGAATCCAACTTTTGTTTTGTCAATAGAAAGAGGGTCATGTGACACATCACATTTTTGTGAATTTCACAAGAAAAACAATGATGTCCTTGGTTTTAACGTAACTTTATTATTTCATGAGTTATTTACAAGTTTCTGACCACTTATAAAATGTGTTCAATGTGCTGCCCATTGTGTTGGATTGTCAATGCAACCCTCTTCTCCCACTCTTCACACACTGATAGCAACACCGCAGGAGAAATGCTAGCACAGGCTTCCAGTATCCGTATACACTGCTATATACTACTATATACACCGCAGGAGAAATGCTAGCACAGGCTTCCAGTATCCGTAGTTTCAGGTGCTGCAGAATGGGCAAACAAAAATTGGAACAGGAACCTCAGTTTACGCAGAAGATTTTGTTCAGTGATGAGGAAACTTTTATGTGAATGGTGAAGTTAACAAACAAAACCACTGCTATTGGTCTGACACTAAACCACATTGGATAGATCCCTCCAAGACTGTTGGAACACAAAAATTGATGGTATGGTGTGGTATATGGGTTACAAAGATAGTGGGGCCATTCTTCATCAATGGAAACCTCAAGGCCACTGGATATGCAAAATTGCTACATGATGATGTGTTTAACCCTTTATGCACTGAAGCTGGCACGTTCCCTGAGTTTTTCCAGCAAGATGGTGCACCACCACATTATGGGTGTCAGGTCCGAGCATTCCTAGATGAACAGTTTCCTGGAAAGTGGATTGGTCGTCGTGAGCCAGTTGAATGGCCCCCAAGGTCTCCAGATCTGACCCCCTTAGACTTTTATCTTTGGGGTCATCTGAAGGCAATTGTCTATGCTGTGAAGATACGAGATGTGCAGCACCTGAAACTACGGATACTGGAAGCCTGTGCTAGCATTTCTCCTGCGGTGTTGCTATCAGTGTGTGAAGAATGGGAGAAGAGGGTTGCATTGACAATCCAACACAATGGGCAGCACATTGAACACATTTTATAAGTGGTCAGAAACTTGTAAATAACTCATGAAAGAATAAAGTTACGTTAAAACCAAGCACATCATTGTTTTTCTTGTGAAATTCCTAATAAGTTTGTTTGTTTGATGTGTCACATGATCCTCTTCCTATTGAAAAAACAAAAGTTGGATTCAAAATGGCCGACTTCAAAATGGCCACCATGGTCACCACCCATCTTCAAAAGTTTCCCCCCTCACATATATTAATGGGCCACAAACAGGAAGTTAATATCACCAACCATTCCCATTTTATTAAGGTGTATCCAAATAAATGGCCCACCTAGTCCCTCAATGTGTTTTGCAGGCCTGGCTACATGCATGGTGTGCATATGTATATACTATGTACCTCAAAATTTAATACAGGTACAGGTAATAAATGTGTATAATTCCCCCCTAATAAAAGTTTGAATCACCATCTTTTTTTTCTATTTTATAAAATTAAATAAACAAGACTTCAAAAATGAACATAAGTAGTATCACCGTGTGCGTCAATTTCCGAACTATTGAAATATGTTAACCCTTTAAGGACTAGACCAATTTTCATTGTTGCACTTTTGTTTTCCTCCTCACCCTTTAATAACCATAACCCCTTTCTTTTATCTACACACCCATATAAGGGCTTGTTTTTTTGCGGGACCAATTGTACTTTGTAATATCTTCATTCCTTTTTCCATACCATATGCTCCAAAACAGAAAAAAAAAATGTAAGGTTAAAAAAATAAATAAATAAAAAAAAGGCTATTTTGCAAATGTTTTTTTTTTTTTGGGGGGGGGGGGGGCTTTTTTTGGGTCCCCGCCGCTAGCCGATTGGGGACCGGAACGAGATGCCTGCTGAAATCATTCAGCAGGCATCCCGGCACATCGCCGAGGGGGGTCCTATCCCCTGCCATTAGTCAGAACTGAGTTCTGACCAATGGCAGTGCACGACAGGGAATTGCCATGGAAACCCCCCGCTCTGCCCACCCCTGGATGTCGGGCAGAACGGGGGGAGAAGATGGCGGCCGGTACCTGGAAAGAAGATGCTGTGGGGATCGCCGATCATCGCTGGAGACTGCGGAGATCAGCGGCGCAGGTAGGGAAGCGACGGTGGGGGGGGAAAGGAAGGGGGCAGTAAGCGATATTTACTGCTGCCCTTCCTAGTGGTTGCCAAACTGCAACTCCCAGCATGCCCAGAGAGCCAAAGGCTGTCTGGGCATGCTGGGAGTTGTAGTTTTGCAACATCTGGAGGGTCACAGTTTGGAGACCACTATTACAGTAATGCCCAAACGGTGGCCCTCCAGATGTTGCCAAACTACAACTCTCAGCATGCCTAGACTGCCCATGCTGGTAGTTGTAGTTCTGTAACATCTGTCCCTTCAGATTTTGCAATTTTCATGAAAATTTTGAAAATTGCTGCTATAATTTGAAGCCCTCAAATTTTTCCTAAAAGTAAAAATATGTCTATTTTATGATGCCAACATAAAGTGGACATGTTGTATTTGTGAATCAATGTAAAAGTTATTTGGAAAATCAATTTTCCTTACAAGCAGAGAGTTTCAAAGTTAGAAAAATGCTAAATTTTCGAGGTTTTCATGAAATTTTGGGTTTTTTCACCAAGAAAGGATGCAAGTAACAACACAAATTTACCACCAAAATAAAGTAGAATGTCACGAAAAAACTATTTCAGAATCAGAATAATCGGTAAAAGCATCTTAGAGTTATTAATGCTTAACCCCTTAAGGTAAGGACCTAGGGCGTATGGATACACCCTGGCTTTCTGGTACTTAAGGACCCAGGACGTATCCATACGCCCGTGGGAATTTCTGACCCGAAGACCGGGAATAGAAGGGGGATTGCGGTTGTCCATGACACCCACAATCCCCCTGAAGCGATAGGAGCAAGATGGCAGGGGTGCCACCCCTCCTATCCCTGCTATTGGTCATCAAGACGCGATGACCAATAGCAGATCGGGGGCGGGGGGCTTTACTTTCGGTTTCCCCGTCCTGCCCACCCACAATAGGCAGGGCAGAACAGGGAAACGACACAGGACCGGCGCCGAAGTAAACTCACCCATCGGCGACGGCAGTGGGCGACGATCGACGGAAGATGATGACTGCGACGCAGCTCCGTGGATCCTACGGAAGCCGGTGAGTTGCTTAGCAATATCTGGAGGGCTATAGAGAGGTCTCTAAACTGTAGCCCTCCAGATGTTGCAAAACTACAACTCCCAGCATGCCCAGAGAGCTGTTTAGACATGCTGGGATTTGTAGTTTTGCAACAGCTGGAGAGCTACAGTTTGAGACCACTGCACAATGATCTCTATACTGTCGCTCTCCATATCTTGCAAAACTACAACTCCTAGCATGCCCACATAGCAGTTTGCTGTTTGGGCATGCTGGGATTTGCAGTTTTGCAACATCTGGAGGTCCACAGTTTGGAGATCACTGTGCAGTGGTCTCTAAACTATAGCTCTCCAGGTGTTGCAAAACTGCAAATCCCAGCATGCCCAAACAGCAAACAGCTGTCTTGGCATGCTGGGAGTTGTAGTTGTGTACCTCCAGCTGTTGCATAACTACATCTGCCCTTCGGCGATCAGTACATGCTGGGAGTTGTAGTTATGCAAAAGCTGGAGGCACACTGGTTGGAAAATACAGAGTTAGGTAACTGAAGGTTTTCCAACCAGTGTGCCTCCAGCTGTTGCAAAAGTACAACTCCCAGCATGCACGGTCTGTCAGTACATGCTGGGAGTTGTAGTTTTGAAACAGCTGGAGGTTTGTCCCCCCATGTGAATGTACAGGGTACATTCACACAGGCAGGTTTACACTTAGTTTCCTGCTTCAAGTTTGGGCCGCAGCAAAAACTCCTAGCGGTAAACTCTGTAAACCGCCGCCAGTGTGAACGTACCCTAAAAACACTACACTACACTAACACATAATAAAGAGTAAAACACTACATATACACCCCCTTACACTGCCCCCCCCCCCCAATAAAAATGAAAAACGTATCGTATGGCAGGGTTTCCAAAATGGAGCCTCCAGCTGTTGCAAATCACCAACTCCCAGCATTTCAGGACAGCCACTGACTGTCCAGGCATGCTGGGAGTTTAGCAACAGCTGGAGGCACCCTGTTTGGGAAACACTGGGGTAGAATACCCCTATGTCCACCCCTATGCAATCCCTATGAAGTCCTCAAATGCGCATGGCGCTCTCTCACTTCAGTCGTATTTCAAGGAAACAGTTTAGGGTCACATATGGGGTATTTCTGTACTCTGGAGAAATTGCACTACTAATTTGGGGGGCTTTTTTTCCTTTTACTCCTTATAAAAAGGAAAAGTTGGGGTCTACACCAGCCTGTTAGTTTAAAAAATAAAAAAAGAATTACACTAACAGGCTGGTGTAGACCCATACTTTTTATTTTCACAAGCGGTAAAAGCAAAAAAGACCCCCAAAATTTGCAACGCAATTTCCCCTGAGTACGGAAATACCCTATATGTGGGCGTAAAATGTTCTGCGGATGCACAACAAGGCTCAGGAGTGAGAGCGCACTATGTACACTTGAGGCCTAAATTGGTGATTTGCACAAGGGTGGCTGATTTTACAGCAGTTCTGCCATAAACATGAAAAAATAAATACCCACATGTGACCCCATTTTGGAAACTACACCCCTCACAGAACGTAACAAGGGGTATAGTGAGCCTTAACACCCCACAGGTGTTTGATAAAATAGTTGGATGGGAAAATGAGAAAAAAAAATTTTTTCGCTAAAATGCTGGTGTTACCCTAAATTTTTCATTTTCACAAGGGAAAATAGGAAAAAAGCCCCCCAAAATTTGTAACTCCATTTAAGAACATACCCTATATGTGGATGTAAAGTGCTCTGCAAACGACTTACAATGCTCAGAAGAGAAGGAGCGCCATTGGGATTTTGAAGAGAAAATTTGTCCGGAATCGAAGGACACGTGTGTTTACAAAGCCCCCATAGGGCCAGAACAATAGACCCCCCCACATGTGACCCCATTTTGGAAACTACACCCCTCACATAATGTAATAAGGGGTGCAGTGAGCATTCATGCCCCACAGGTGTCTGACAGATTTTTGGAACAGTGATCCGTGAAAATGAAAAATTTTATTTTTCATTTGCACAGCCCACTGTTCCAAAGATCTGTCAAACGCCAGTGGGGTGTAAATACTCACTGCCCCACTTATTAAATTCTGTGAGGGGTGTAGTTTCCAAAATGGGGTCACATGTGGGGGGGGGGGGGGTCGACTTTTCTGGCACCATGGGGGGCTTTGTAAACGCACATGGCCCCCGATGGCGCTCCTCCTCTTCTGAGCATAGTAGTGCACCAGCAGAGCCCTTGACATTCACACATGGGGTATTTCCATACTCAGAAGAAATGGCGTTACAAATTTTGGTGGTCATTTTCTCCTATTACCCCTTGTAAAAATGTAAAATTTGGGGAAAACACAGCATTTTAGTGAAATTTTTTTTTTTTTAATTTACACATTCAACTTTCACAAAAAGTCATGAAATACCTGTGAGGTGTTATGGCTCAATGTACCCCTTGTTACGTTCCTTGAGAGGTGTAGTTTCCAAAATAGTATGCCATGTGTTTTTTTTTTTTTGCTGTTCTGGCACCCTAGGGGCTTCCTAAATGCGACATGCCCCCCCAAACACCATTTCAACAAAATTTGCTTTCCAAAAGCTAAATATGACTCCTTCTCTTCTGAGCATTGCAGTTCGCTCGCAGAGCATTTTACGTCCTAAGATGGGGTTACAAATATTGGGGGGCATTTCCTCCCATTACCCTTTGTACAAATTATAAATTTGGGGGGGGGGGGGGAATGCACTTTAGTGAAAAAAAATTTTTTCATTTACACATCCGACTTTAACGAAAAGTCGTCAAACACCTGTGGGGTGTTAAGGTTCACTGGACCCCTTGTTAGGTGCCTTGAGGGATGTAGTTTCCTAAATGGTATGCCATGTGTGGGTTTTCTGCTGTTCTGGCACCATAGGGGCTTCCTTAATGTGACATGCCCCCCAAAAACCATTTCAGCAAAATTCTCTCTTCAAAATCACATTGTCCCTCCTTCCCTTCTGAGCCCGCCGAACACTTGACATCCACATATCAGGTATTTCCTTACTCGAGAGAAATTGGGTTACAAATTTTGGGGGGATTTTTCATCTATTACCCCCTGTAAAAATTCAAAAACTGGGTCTACAAGAACATGCGAGTGTAAAAAATGAAGATTTTGAATTTTCTCCTTCACTTTGCTACTATTCCTGTGAAACACCTAAAGGGTTAACAAACTTTCTGAATGTCATTTTGAATACTTTAAGGGGTGCAGTTTTTATAATGGGGTCATTTATGGGGTATTTTTAATAAGAAAGCCCTTCAAATCCACTTCAAAACTGAAGTGGTCCCTAAAGAATTCTGATTTTGAAAATTTTGTGAAAAATTGGAAAATTGATGCTGAACTTTGAAGCCCTCTGGTGTCTTCCAAAAGTAAAAACATGTCAACTTTATGATGCAAATATAAAGTAGACATATTGTATATGTGAATCAATATATAATTTATTTGGAATATCCATTTTGCTTCTAAGCAGAGAGCTTCAAATTTAAAAAATAATTCAAAATTTACAATTTTTTCATAAAATTTTGGAATTTTTCACCAAGAAATGATGCAAGTATCGACAAAATTTTACCAGTAACATAAAGTAGAGTATGTCACGAAAAAACTCTGGGATCCTTTTACCTTTCATTCTGATTCCGAGAGTTAATAATGCATAAGTGTAAGTGGTCAGATGTTAAAAAAATGGCCTGGTCCTTAAGGTATATTTGGGCTGTGTCCTTAAGGGGTTAAAGGGACGGTGGTCAGAATTGCGAAAAAGGGCTGCGTCCTTAAGGTGAAAAAGGGCTCAGTCCTTAAGGGGTTAAATAAAATTCTACACTTTTTAGAATATTTTTTTTTAATTGCTGTTTCCTGGCCACTATAAAATGTGTTTATTTTTTTGTTTACCGGGCTCTATGTGGGCTAATTTTTTACGCTGTGATTAGAGATGAGCGAACTTACAGTAAATTCGATTCCTCACGAACTTCTCAGATCGGCAGTTGATGACTTTTCCTGCATAAATTAGTTCAGCCTTCAGGTGCTCCGGTGGGCTGGAAAAGGTGGATACAGTCCTAGGAGACTCTTTCCTAGGAATGTATCCACCTTTTCCAGCCCACCGGAGCACCTGAAGGCTGAACTAATTTATGCAGGAAAAGTCATCAACTGCCGAGCGGAGAAATTTGTGATGAATCGAATTTACTGTAAGTTCGCTCATCTCTAGCTGTGATCTGTAATTTTTATCAGTATCATTGTGGTATTGATCATACTTTTTGATCTTTTTTTTCTGAGATATGATGTGAAAAATTTGAAAAATACTATTCTGGAGTTTGGTATTTTGTTTACGTTTACACTGTTAACGGCATAAATAATGTTTAAATATATTTTAATATTTCAGACAATTTCACAAGCAGCGATACCACGTGTTTATTTTTTATTATGTTAATATATTTTTATATGGAATTTGGGAAAAGGGGGGTGATTTAAACTTTTAATATGAAAAGTGGTTAATATATGTGGGTTAAACCTTTATTTAAAAAATATTTTTATACTTTATTAGTCCCTTAGGGGACTTTTAGGAGGAATCATTAGATTCCTCATAGAGATGAATGTAGTTCCATAGAACTACATTGATCTGTGCGCTCTGCGCTTGATTGATAAAGCCTGGTCCAACCAGGCTCTATCAGTTACAGAGCTGCAGAAGCCACAGGATAAGGCTAAGTCTCCACTTGGTTTTTTGCACTGCATTTTTAGGGATTAAAAAACGCCTGAAAAATCGCCAGTTCAAGTAACGTCATCATGCGTTTTTTTCTTGCGTTTTTTTCATTTGTGTGGAAATTGCACCTTGGCGTTTTTTTTGGTACCCAAAATTTCTTGGGTACCAAAAAAAAAAAAAAAAAAAAAAAAAAGGATGCAGCAGTGATGGAAAATTTTTTATTAAACGCAATGTATATATTTTATAACCAAATTTTTATTATTTTTTAATAAAGTGTGTGTTTCACTTTTTTTTTTTTTTTTATAAATTAAAAAAAAAATGTATGTATGTATGGAGCACATCCTGCTCCATGCTGGGAGCTGTAGTACCTGTATTAATAGACAGATCGCAGCAAGTGTAACTTCGGACACCCGCTGCGATCTGTCTATTAATGCAGGTACTACAGCTCCCAGCATGAGGCAGAGTGTGCTCCATGTTGGGAGTAGTATTACCTGCAGTTATGGAAAGATCACTGCGGGTATCACTTCTGACAGCTGCTGTGATCCTCCTGTATAATGTATAGAAGCGGCCGCTCTCCTATGGTTCCCTGCACGGCCGTATATATACACATATTCCTATTTGTCACAGAGAGCTGTGATTGGCTGGAACCATCTGGCCAATCACAGCACTGTGGGAAATATGAATAAGTGTAAATATACATCAGTGCAGGGGACCATAGAAGAGCGGCCGCCGCATCTATATATTATACAGAAAGATCGCAGAGGGCGATCTGTCTATTAGTACAGGTAGTACTACTCCCATCATGGAACAGTGTGTTCCATGCTGGGAGTAGTAGTACTAACTAAAAAAAATGTAAAAAATAAAGCAAAAAAGTGAAAAACACACACAATACATTTTTATAATTGTCGGCTACATTTGTATTTCCCCGCACACATAAATTGATCCCTGTTTAAAAAGTAATATTTTTTTTTCCAATAATATACATTTCGTAATAAAAAAAAAAAAAAAACATTTTTTAATGGTGCCCTACGAAATTTTATTAAAAACAGCTATCTACATCACTTTTTTGGATCGCTAAAGTCCAAAAAAGATTAAAAAAAACGCCTGCAAAAACGCCAAAGTTAAAATCAACATAGCGTTTTTCTTGGCGTTTTCTCACTCCCATAGACTTCTATTGGAGCAAAACGCCACGATTTTGACAAAAAAACGCCGGTTTGAGGGAAGTATAGTGAAAAAGGGAAAAAACGCCAAAAGGATTAAAAAAAAAGCCAAAGTGAAAAAACGCAAAGTGGAATTCGAAATAAGCGATTTGTCATTGACTTACAGCTAACATCTGGCCGCAGCGTTTTCTGACCAAAAAAACGCCATGCGGCAGAATTGGCGTTTTTCTTTCCGTTTTGCAAAAAAAAAAAAAAACAAGTGGAGACTTAGCCTTAGAGATAAGAACTCTGGCTACCCCCCTAGACCACCAGGGTCTACCCCCCTAGACCACCAGGGTCCATTTAAATCTACCTTTAGATGCTGTGATCAATAAAGATCATGGCATCTGTGGCAGTGCGGTACTTTAAATGGATGATTGGATCGCCCGCAGCACTGCTGTGGGGATTTGATCATCAATAATGGCGGACGGAGGTCCCCTCACCTACCTGCATCCATCTCCTGGGGTATTCTGCTCTAGTCTGAGATCAAGCGGACCAGAGCAGCAGATAGCCGATAACACTGATCAGTGCTATGCCCTATGCATAGCACGGAATAGTATTATCAAATGATTGCTATAAATAGTTCCCTATGGGGACTATTAGGCTAGATTTCCACTTTTTTTCTTCTTCTTCTGTACACCTAAAAAAAAAAAAAAAAAAACGCCAGCAAAAATGCCAGAAAAACTGCCACAGCTTTTTCCTGCATTTTGGCAGTTTTTCTGGTGTTTTTCCTAGTGTGTGGAAACAGACAAATTTGTGCCCTGAGGCAGTTTTTTCACTATCTTCAGGTACCACTCTGTGGGTCAGATGCTGAGCATCCGGTCCACAGAGTGTAAGGAGATGAGGAGTGATGCATAGCATCAATGCTCACCTCCCCTGGCCGTATAGTATACAGGGGTGCATAGTGTACCCGTGTATACTATACAGGAGCCAGGAATTCTGTCACCAGACTGACAGGACTCCCTGCTCTTATAGCCCCTTGGGGTGGTATACAGTAAATACAACTATCTATAGATAGCTGTATATAGTGTATACAGTAGCCGACGTCCACTTACCTCCCTTGCTCCTGTCCCAGCCGGGTCCGAGTAGCTCAGCCTCCTAGTGATGACATCATTAGGGGGCAGAGCTACATATGGGAGCCAGGCTGGTAACGATGAGAGGCTCTGTTCACATTGTCCATTTTGTATAATGTGAACAGACCTTTCTGGCAGTGTCCTCCCAGACAGGGAGACACCAGCTGTTGCTAAACTACAACTCCCAGCATTTGGCTGTCTAAGCATGCTGGGAGTTGTAGTTTTGCAACAATTGGAGGCTCTCTGGGAAGACATTGCATTATAAGCGCTTTTCTTTTTTCTTCTCGTTTCAGATCCGTATATGCAGAGGATTACGGCGGATTCGGAGGACTACTGCGGATTAACTGGATTTTTTTCCCTTTTATTAAAATGGTTAAACGAGTGCTTTGGGGGAGTGTTTTATAAAATAACATAATTTTTCTAATGTGTTTTTTTTTATAGAATTTTTAGGCTTAGTAGTGGAGGCTGTCTAATACACGTAATCCATTACTAAGCCAGGCTTAGCGTTAGCCCCCAAAACAGCTAGCGCTAACCCCCAATTATTACCCTGGTACCCACTGCCACAGTGGTCAGGCCCGGAGCGTCAAAAATGGCGGTGCTGGGCCTAGGCAGTAACAGGATGGCGTTATTTAGGCTGGGGAGGGCAAGTAAAAATGGTCCTAGCCTACCCTGGTAATGTCAGGCTTTTGCTGCTTGGTTGGTATCTCGCTGAGAATAAAAAAAACTTTTTTAATAATAAAAAAAAAAAGCGTATAGGGTTCCCAGTCTTTATTCTAAGCTAAATACCAACCAAGCAGCAACAGCCTGACATTACCAGGGTGGGCAAGGACCATTGTTACTGGCCCTCCCCAGCCCAAATTATGCCAGCCTGTTACCGCCAAGCCCAGGAGCGCCATTTTTGACGCTCCAGGACTGATGGTACCGGCTCTTCCCGGAACCCCTGTGGCGGTGGGTACCGGGGTAATAATTGGGGGTTAGCGCTAGCCCATTTTGGGGCTAACGCTAAGCCCCGGCTTAGTAATGGATTCCGTCTATTAGCTTCCGCTACTAAGCCTGAAAATTAAATTTAAAAAAAATAAAGACTACACAAAAATTTTATTATTTTATTTAAAAAAAACACTCCCCCACAGCCCTCGTTAACCATTTTATTAAAAGGGAAAAAAAATCCAGTTCATTGGCAGTAGTCCTCCGAATCTGCTGTAATCCTCTGCATACACGGATCTGAAACTAGAAGAAAAAAGAAACACAAAAAATTAGGACATTTTTTGCGCTCTCCGCTGGGGAGAGTGCCCATATTGCAGTGTCTTCCCAAATAGGGAGCCTCCAATTGTTGCAAAACTACAACTGCCAGCATGCCCAGACAGGCTTTGGCTGCACACACTGATCTTTCGCATTGATCAATGGTTTCTCATAGGAAACCATTGATTGATGATTCTGCCGCTTGACTGCTCCTGCCTGGATCTCAGGCACTGAGCAGTCATTTCGGCGATCGGACACCAGGAGGCAGGTAAGGGGACCCTCCTCGTATCCTACAGCTGTTCTGGATGCCGCGATTACACCACGGTGGTCCCGAACAGCCCCCTGAGCTAGCCGGGGGTAGTTTAGTTTCACTTTAGACGTGGCGATCAACTTTGAATGCCGTGTCTAAAGGGATAATAGCGTGCGGCACCGTGATCAGTGCTGCACGCTATTAGCCACGGGTCCCGGCCGTTGTTAGAGCCACAACGTGGCCCCGCGTTATAGAAAGGGAAAGGACCCAGGGCGTACAGGTATGCCCTTGGTCCTTAACAGGTTAATTATACCGTAAACAAAAAAATATATAAAGTCCAAAATTGCTGCTTTTTTGTCACATTTTATTTAAAAAAAATAATTACAGAAAATTTATAAAAAGTTAAACCTAAGCAAAAGTGGTATTGATAAAGACTACAGATCACGGCGCAAAAGATGAACCCTCATACCGCCCCATATACAGAAAAATTAGAATGTTATAGGTGGTCAAAAAGGGCGATTTCAAACATACTAATTTTGCTAAAATAGTTTGAGATTTTTTTTAAAGCGGTAAAATTGTAGAAAAGCATATAACATGTCATTTTTACCGTAAAGTGTACATCGTGAAAATAAAACCCTTCAAAATTTGCTAAATTGCGGTTTTCTTTTCAAATTTTCCCACATAAATAATATTGGTTTGTCATTACAAAGTAAAATCGTTGACACAAAAAACAAGCCATCATATGGGTCTGTGGATGAAAATATAAAAAAGAGTTATGATTTTTAGAAAGCGAAGAGGAAAAAACGAAAATGCAAAAATAAAAGTGACCTGGTCCTTAAGGCCAAAATGGTCCTGGTCCTTAAAGGGGTACTCTGTTGCTCAGTTGAGTACTCCTTTAAAAGGGTTAAAAAGGTGTTGTCTAGCCCCATTTAAATTTATAGTTATGGAATCAGGCTGGCTAAAATAAAGGGATGAACATTCAAAGTGCCCACTCTTTCTTGTGTTATTAGGGCTCTTTATTTTTATATTTAAAGTGTGATTGGTCTTTAAAATAATTTGGGGCAAATAAATCATTTAACACCAGGTAATACTTAGAATTAGCTGCAACACTTTGTGCACCAGAAAGTGGTGCTAAACCTTTGAAAATAGGGTGCACAAAAAAATAAAAAAAAGTAGCACAAAAAGCCTAACCACAACCCTTTAAAAAAAAATATAATTTGCTAACAGGGTGCTAAATATGTGGCGCTAATAGCATACACAACATTTTAGGTAATTGTGGTTCAGCTAAAGCAAAAAAAAGTGACGCTAAATTCTTTGACTATCCCCTGCCCCTTCCCATCTAATCTGTACTGACAGTGCATGGCGCTGTAGACATTCCACAAGCTCCTGATATGTCCATCACTGGCTGAGGTGGGTTACTACAGAAAGCACCCACCACAGGTTTATAATAATAGGCAACTGTATGCCTGTAATACAGACTTCAATATCTGGGGCATACAGTTGACAGGCCATAAATATAATCCCTATATTTGGTATGAACTTAGCCTTTTATGAGCAATATAAAGCATAATAGTAGAATCACAGTGAGGGGCATTTACTAAGGGGTTTAGTCATTTTTTTCTGACAATTTTTGGCGTTAAATTGTCTCAATTGCGCTTACCCTATTTTTCGTGCGACTTTCTCTAGCAAGAGCTAGAAAGTCAATTTTTTTTTTCCCGCTTGAGTTACGCTAGTTTGCATTTTTGACTTGCAGTAGTCAGGTATTTATTAACTGTGACAGTCGCAGCTGCGCAATAAACAGTTGCAACGGCCGTAAAAAATGACTAAATTTACTCCAGCTCCAACATGGAGCAGGAAAAGCTACTGCCGCCCGGGCTCTGATATACTTTCTCCCCGCTACCCTCACTGCGCTACCGGGACACTGCAGTGATTTACATCCCACCCCTCTCACCTGCCAGCGCCACACAACTCCCATCTGTCTGCTAACTGTTGCAAGACTACAAGTCCCAGCATGCCCTTACAGTGAGGACACACTGGGAGTTGTAGTCTTGTAGCAGCGGGAGCTGAGTGGCGCGGGCGGGAGACAAGGGGGGGGGTGGATATCAGTGTCCCCATAAGTGAGGGTAGCGGGGAGGCAGTATGAGGAGCCCGGGCGGCTGCACTGTAATGTCAGCCCGGGCTCCTGCCCTGACAGCCAAAGGCTTTGGCTGTCAGGGCATGCTGGGCGTTGTAGTTTTGCAATAGCTGGAGGGCCACAGTTTGCAGACCACTGGTTTGTGGTCTATAAACTGTAGTCCTCCAGCTGTTGCAAAACTAAACAGCTGAAGGGGACCGGCGAAGACGTTCACTTACCCTTCTGAAGCTCCAGTGATGATCGGTGACGGAGATCGTCGGGCGGCAGTGTCTTGCGGCAATGTCGTGCGGCGCTGGATTGTACGGAAGCCGGTAAGTTGCCCAAGCCCTAAAACAGTGTTTCCCAACCAGGGTGCCTCCAGATGTTGCAAGACTACAACTCCCAGCATGCCTGGACAGCCTTTAGCTGTCCAGGCATCCTGAGAGTTGTATTTTTGCAACATCTGGAGGCACCCTGGTTGGGAAACACTGGCCTAAAACAGTGTTTCCCAACCAGGGTGCCTCCAGATGTTGCAAAACTACAACTCCCAGGTTGGGAAACACTGTGCCCGGCCTCCGCCCCACCTTACTGTAAGGGCATGCTGGGAGTTGTAGTCCTGCAGCTGGGGGCAAGGGACAAGCTTGTCACTTGCCCACACATCTCCTGCACCACACAACTACAACTCCCAGCATGTCCTTACTGTAAGGGCATGCTGGCAGTTGTAGTCGTGCGGGGCGGGAGATGTGTGAGCAGGTGAAAATAAATGTACTAACCCATTTTTTTTTTCTTCTCATTTTAGATCCGTGTATCTTGTGGACTCCTTCGGATTCGGTGGACTACTTTGATGACCAGCGTTTTTCTTTGTTTGATTTTAATAAAATGGTTAACGAGGGCTTGTGGGGGAGTGTTTTTTGTAATAAAATTTTTTTAAAACCTGTTGTGTTTTTACCTTACTTTACTTGACAGGCTTAGTAGTGGAAGCTGTCTTATAGACGGAGTCCATTATTAAGCTGGGCTTAGCGTTAGCCACAAAAACAGCTAGCGCTAACCCCCAATTATTACCCCGGTACCCAACGCCACAGGGGTGCCGGGAAGACCCGCTACCAACAGGCCCGGAGCGTCAAAAATGGCGCTCCTGGGCCTAGGCGGTAACAGGCTGGCGTTATTTAGGCTGGAGAGGGCCAGTAACAAGGGTCCTCGCCCACCCTGGTAACGTCAGGCTGTTACTGTTTGGTTGGTATTTGGCTGAGAATAAAAATAGGGGGGACCCTATGTGTTTTTTTTTTTTATATTTAATTTTTATTTATTTTTTTAAAAACCGCATAGGGTCCCCCCCAATTTTTATTCTCAGCCAAATACCAACCAAACAGTAACAGCCTGGCGTTACCAGGGTGGGTGAGGACCATTGTTACTGGCCCTCCCCAGCCTAAATAACGCCAGCCTGTTACCGCCTAGGCCCAGGAGCGCCATTTTTGACGCTACCTGGCCTGTTGGTACCGGCTCTTCCCTGCACCCCTGTGGCGTTGGGTACCGGGGTAATAATTGGGGGTTAGCGCTAGCTGTTTTTGTGGCTAATGCTAAGCCAGGCTTAGTAATGGACTCCGTCTGTAAGACAGCTTCCACTACTAAGCCTGTCCAGTAAAGTAGAAAAAAAAAACACAACAGGTTTAAAAAAAAACATTATTACAAACAAACACTCCCCCACAAGCCCTCGTTAACCAATTTATTAACATAAAGCAAAGAAAAACGCTGGTCGTCGAAGTAGTCCACCAAATCCGAGGGAGTCCACAGGATACACGGATCTGTAGAAGAAGTAACAAAAAAAAAAGAAAAAAAAGAGTAAGTACATTTAGGGAGAAAAAACTGTTAAAAAAATGTAATGAACACACACACACACACAAAATGCCGTTTACCACTATTCTGAGCCATGACTACAATTTAGTTATTGAATTATTTAGATGTGGTGAAAAAGCTAACAAAAAAAAACTCAAAAACAAAAGATCCAGAAGGAAACCTAGCAGACATATCTATTCAGACAGCAGGAAAAAGGAACAGACTATTTTTTCTACTACATGAAGTAAATTTCCCACTTTTGCCTACGTGTGCCAAATTAATTAACGCCGTGCAACAATTTAGTAAATTTGTCACACAGTCAAAAATGAAGTAGAAAAAAAAACAGGGTAAAAACCAGACTACATAGTAAAAGATTAGTAAATGCCCCTCAGTATGCTTAAATAGAGAGCTATCAAGTGCATGCTTTTGAAATTAACAGAAATTTCACAGTGACAAAACAGGCATTTAACATTTATTAGTCTCTCAAAAAACACCAAATATTTATATAAAAACACTAGATACAGTGACCCACCGACCTACGATGGCCCCGACACATGATAATTTCAGCATACGATGACCTCTCAGAGGCCAATGCATGTTGAAGGCAGCATCAACATACAATGCTTTTGTATGTCGGGGCCATCGCATAAACGGCTATCCGGCGGCACAGACTTCTTCAGCATCCACCGGAAAGCCGTTTACGGGGCCCCGTGTGGTCCACTGACGATCACGTACCTGTCCTCGGGGCTCCGGCGCGTCCTCTTCGGGATCCCCTCAATCGTCGGCGCTCTCAGTCGTCATTACGTCGCTGCGCACGCCATCCCGTCATCCAATAGGAGCGGCGTGCGTAGCGATGTGATGGCGGCGACGGAGAGTGAGGATGCCGGGGAAGCAGAGGCCTTGCCGGAGCGTCAGGGACACCCCGGGGATGCGGCGCCAGCGATGGAAGGTGACATCCAGGGCAGCGGTTCTGCAAGATCTGGAGGTCCGCAGGTTGTAGACCACTGTCCTATACTTTACATTGCACGGATCCCTCAACATACGATGGTTTCAACAAACGATGGTCCATTTGGAACGGATTACCATCGTATGTTGAGGGACCACTGTATATGTGTGACCTCAATTTCTCTATATTGAACAGTCAAAATCCACTAATGTCAGAAGACAACCCCCGAAAAAAGTATATTATGAACCTCTGATGAAAGAAAGGAACCAATACTTGAGTATCCCAGTCCCAACTCGTTTCACCCGTAATATTCTGTATGGGATCCACAAATCCAGGTTTAATCACAAATACTTCACATGCAAATATTACATTTGCTAGATATATACAATCTAATTAAATATGCTAAATAAACATGATATAGATAAAAATCAATAATAATTCTCTAAGATGCAAAAATATCTAAGATATAACTACTGCCCCATTGTGGTATACTATCACCACATTAGTGGAAGCCAAAACCGCATGTAGGCAGACAAAATACATAATCAGTAACTGTATTATTTTGGGCTGTATCCTGTATCTCTTATTACACCTCATGATGCAGTATTATGCTGACCTGTGCCCACAACGCATGGACCCTCACAACAGCTCTTGTCTAATGTGCACGTGGCCTGGAGCCCTGACTGATGTGCATTGCACTCACTACGCATGCGCCACCATTCCGGCCTATGTCACGTGCGCGCTTGCGCTTATGCGCTGATCCACATCTACGCATGCGCCATATGTCCAGCTATCGTTCAGTGGGTGTATAAGCACTTAGCGTCTGTATCACGGGTAGTATGTTATTGCCGGATGTACGTCACTGTTAATGCGCAGTCGCATGGACGCCTCCATAACTATGCAGGTAGGCGCGCACACAACAGTAAAGCACGCGTATTATACTGTGATAGCCTGGGGGAGTAGGGTATGGGGAGTGTAGCTGTGTGGTGACTAAAGGGAGCTTGTTAACCCTTGCTATTAGTGATGCCAGGGTGAGGGCTCCTCAGTAATGCTTATCCTACCGCCACCCTTCCCAAGAGTGATAGGGAGGTAGATAATAATGAAATGTCCACAACCGGAGAGTTTTCTGAAACCGTTGTAACTTTTACTGAAGATTTTATGCAAGCTTCATAACCGGAACAGTTGCTATACATGCAAGCTTTCTTTGGAGATTGACAAAGGTTGGAACTTTAGGGGAGGGGGAGTTAGTTGCGGTCTAGTAGTCACGCTAGCTTTAGGGAGGGTAGTTTAGAACTCACGGTTTAAGTTTCGCTGAGGCCGGTAGGTTTTCAGGCCTAGCGTGTCTTTTCAAGTTGCGCAGATCCATCCTGCTAATCCGGCATCCACGAGAGCAGCAACCCAAGAGGGCGATAATTGGCTACAGCTCCCTTATATGGGTAGGGGCTGGACTAGTGCTAATTGGTCCAATACTTGTGTCAATCACCATCACAAAGGTTCATGGGTAACACGTGACCCAAGGACCTCCAAAGGTCCTCCAACATACCATAGAGTATATTAACATGGTCACATGACCGAAGGTCCTGCGACGCTAAACAAGGTAAGTACTATACATTATATTAAATATACATTATTACTAAATATATACATATATTAACACTATAGAATTAGAGTAGAGAAGAGGAGACTAGGGGCTGTCCCACCTGGGGGACCCTACCTGAGCGTAGTTACTCTGACTTACGGGACCACCACACTAGGTACTGCTATATAAATACCAGTTCCGTGCGAGTGGTCTGTAGCTGCACACATATCCTACCATCCTTGCGGGCACTATGAGTGGCCTAACCATGGGCAGTGGTTTTTATTTTTTCCTATTGTGACCTCTTCTTTATCATTAGGCTAGGTTCAGACAACGGAATTTCCGCCTGCAATTTCGCTTTGCAATCGCAGGCGGAAATTCCGCTTGCTAAAATGTATAGTGTAGTGAATGGTTTTCCGTTCACAAATTCACACTTCAGAATTTGTGAAGCGGAATTTGTGAACCAAAATCCGCTTGGAAATTTCTGCCTGAAGAATGGAGTTGCTCTTTCTTAAGGTGGAAATCCGCGCGGAACACATTGCAGTCTATTGGAGACTGCAGTGTCCGCGCTGTCCTAGCGCTGACTGATTCAGTCAGCGCTGGCCGCACTCGGAATCTGCGGGCAGAAATTTTCTGCCCGGAGATTCCGTTGTCTGAACCTAGCCTTAATCCTATCAAGTTCCTATTTTTGGTTTATGGATGTAAATTACTACTTTGTTTGTCTGCCCTGTTACGATTCGGCAGGCTGGATGTGGATCCTCTGTGTCAGCGAAGGATTGGCGTGGACCGTGTCGGTGGACCGGTTCTAGGGTTGCTACTGGTTTTCACCAGAGCCCGCCGCAAAGCGGGATGGTCCTGCTGCGGCGGTAGCAACCAGGTTGTATCCACCGGCAACGGCTCAACCTCGCTGACTGCTGAGAAGGCGTGGGACAGAAGGACAAGGCAGAGGCAAGGTCAGACGTAGCAGAAGGTCGGGGCAGGAGGCAAGGTACGTAGTCAATGAGGATAGCAGGAGATCTGGAACACAGGCTATGGACAACACTAAACGCTTTCACTGGCACAAGGCAACAAGATCCGGCAAGGAAGTGCAGGGGAAGTGAGGTAATATGGACAGGGAGCAGGTGGAAGCTAATTAGGCTGATTGAGCCAGGCACCAATCATTGGTGTACTGGCCCTTTAAATCTTAGAGAGCTGGCGCGCGCGCCCTAAGGAGCAGAGCCACGCGCGCCAGGACATGACAGCCGGGGGCCGGGACAGGTGAGTGACTTGGGATGAGATTCGCGAGCGGGCGCGTCCCGCTATGCGAATGGCATCCCCGCCGGCAGTGTCAGTGCAGCGCTCCCAGTCAGCGGGTCTGACCGTGGCGCTTCAGATAGAGGAACGTCGCGAGCGCTTCGGGGAGGAGCAGGGACCCAGAGTGCTTGGCGTAACATGCCCACATACGGTGTTCCACTAATGTGGTGATAATACACCACAGTGGGGCAGTAATTATATCTTACGGAGATTTTTGCATCTTAGAGAATTATTGATTTTTATCTACATCATGTTTATTTAGCATATATAATTAGATTTTATATATTTAGCAAATGTAATATTTGTATTATTTGTATGTGAAGTATTTGTGCTTAAAGCCAGGTTACCGTACAGAATATTACGAATGAAACACGCGTTGGGACTAGGATACTCAACTATTGGTTCCTCTTTTTCATCAGAGGTTCATAATATACTTTTTTCCGGGGTTGTCTTCTGACATTGGTGGATTTTGACTGTTCAATATAGAGAAATTAAGGTCACACCTATATTTAGTGTTTTATATAAATATGTGGTGTTTTTTAAGAGACTATTAAATGTTAAATGGGCACTGTCACCAACTTTATTTTTTGATATGTTGTACTAGAACATATCTGTAATATATTTTCATTATTTATTTTTTCATTTTATGGGTGAATTTTACGTTTGAAAACCGGCCACTTGGGGTCTCCCTCCTAGTGGCCGGCTGCAGCACGGCGTGACATCACGCCTGAATTTGAACTGATTGCAGCCGGTCAATCGGTCCTAATTCATTTACACTGCGCTCGCTCCCTGCCTGTCAATCAGACAGGCGGGAGCGAGCACATTGGATCCCCGGCCACTGGCTGGGAGGCCACTCCTCCCGCACATGTCGCCGCCGCTGCCCCTGCACGCCCGCTGCCGGACTCTGCAGGTATCAAAACGGAGGGTATGGGGGGGGGGGGGGGTTTGTGACGGAGGGAACGGGGTATGCGGGGGGGGGGGGGTGACAGAGGGAATGGGGTAGCGCCGTATGGCACTAACTTATAGTTTACCTACACAGGGTGCCTCCAGCTGTTTCACTACTACAACTCCCAGCATGCCCTGACAGCCAATAGATGTCAGGGCAAGCTGGGAGTTGTAGTGATGAAACAGCTGGAGGCACCCTGTGTAGATGAACTAAGGGCGGAAGTCCCCCACAGCAGGCATCAGTGACGTGGTGCCTGCTGGGGAAGTCTGCCTGATAGTGAGCACACTACCAGGCAGACAAAAAGTTATTTTTAATATAGTAAAAAGAAAAATTAAGAGCAGGGAGGTGGTTAGGGATAGATGTGCAATAGGCAGGGACAGAAAAAAAAAATATAGGATGTTGGGAGCTACCCTTTAAGTTTTAAATACCTGTTTTGTCACTGTGAAATTCCAATATAAAAACATAGTAGCCTATTTCACATGTGCCATGATGTGCACAGCACACAGACCATAAAGCTACCTACAACACATTTAGTTAGGTGACATTACATTTATAAAAAGAAGTTTACTCAGTTATTTTAATGAAAGCTCCAGGACACATGATACACCGCATGGCTCAAGCTAGTAAATTTTCAAATGGGCGGATTAGGTCATCCAAGAATTCATGAGCCAAAATCAAATTGGTGTGTTCTTTTGGGGTTTAATTCTTTTACTTAAAAGCCAGCCTTGAATGCATAGCATGTTGTACAAGCTGCATGGCAGACCCAGTCACGGTGAGCATTCCTCTGGCTGACCCCTCTTCATTTTGTCTCAGTGCTATAGTAACTAAGCCAGCTGTTCCCTACAGACAAGAGTTGTGACAACATGGATGTTTATTAGTTGAATAAACCTCTCGGGTTTGCACCTGCTTTCTGGTAGAGCACAAGGAGTTTTGGCAATAGCACCCGGAAAATCAGGTTAATTCTTCATGGGAAAAATGGTCCCAGGTGGTAACAGGGTCACTTATTCAGTCTTACACATGTCTAATGTGAGGTTGGTGACACTCCACCAGGAATGCTATAGAGCAGAAAGCTTAAGATATTTTCACACAGTATTTTTTTCAATAGCGGAAAAATACACAGTGAAATATGTGACAGAAATGGGTAGCCTTAGCTTTCTGCCATATATTTGATTATTTTGACCAAGCTTTTAATAATGGCCATGGACACACATTCAATTCATTCAATAGAGCTAATACGCATACAACATTTCCAAAGCACTTTCTAAAGCAATACAAAATCAGAAAAAGTGACTGGTCACATATTCTGGGCTACTTGAAATACATGCTGAACAAACAAAATATACCACAGTTCACAGTGTGAACTTCAGCATGTATTCCAACTAAAAACAATGGGGTGTAATCAGTACAGTCATGGCCGTAAATGTTGGCACCCCTGAAATTTTTTAAGAAAATTAAGTATTTCTCACAGAAAAGGATAGCAGTAACACATGTTTTGCTATACACGTTTATTCCCTTTCTGTGTATTGGAACTAAAAACAAAAAATGGAGGAAAAAAAGCAAATTGGACATAATGTCACACCAATCTCCAAAAATGGGCTGAACAAAATTATTGGCACCCTTAACTTATTTTTTCCTAAGGGTGTGCAACCAAATATTAACTGAAATCAGTGGCTTCATATAACCATCAATAAGCTTCTTACACCTCTCAGCCGGAATGTTGGACCATTCTTCCTTTGCAAACTGCTCCAGGTCTCTTATTGGAAGGGCGCCTTTTCCCAACAGCAATTTTAAGATCTCTCCACATGTGTCCAATGGGATTTAGAGCTGGACTCATTGCTGGCCACTTCAGAACTCTCCAGTGCTTTGTTGCCATCCATTTCTGTTTGCTTTTTGACTTATGTTTGGTGTCATTGTCCTGCTGGTAGACCCAAGATCTGACGCAAACCCAGCTTTCTGACACTAGGCTGTACAGTGCGACCCAAAATCCATTGGTAATCCTCATATTTCACGATGCCTTGTACACATTCAAGGCACCAAGTGCCAGGGGCAGCAAAACAACTGCAAAACATAATTGAACCTCCACCATATTTCACTGTAGATACTGTGCTCTTTTCTTTGCAGGCCTCATTCTGTTTTTGGTAAACAGTAGAATGATGTGCTTTAACAAAAAGCTCTATCTTGGTCTCATCTGTACACAAGACATTTTCCCAGAAGGATTTTGGCTTACTCAAGTTCATTTTGGCAAAAGTAGTCTTGCTTTTTCATGTCTCTGTGTCAGCAGTGGGGTCCTCCTGGGTCTCCTGCCATAGAGTTTCATTTCATTTAAAATGTCAACGGATAGTTCGCACTGATACGGATGGTCTTTGAGCCTGCAGGACAGCTTGAATATCTTTGGAACTTGTTTGGGGCTGCTTATCCATCTGGACTATCCTTGGTTGACACATTTCATCAATTTTTCTCTTCCGTCCACGCCCAGGGAGATTAGCTACAGTGCCATGGGTTGCAAACTTCTTGATATTGTTGCGCACTGTGGACAAAGGCAAATCTAGATCTCTGGAGATGGACATATAACCTTGAGATTGTTGATATTTTTCCACAATTTTGGTTCTCAAGTCCTCAGATAGTTCTCTTCTCCTCTTTCTGTTGTCCATGCTTAGCACACACAGACACAGAATGCAAAAGACTGCTCTCCTTTTTATCTGCTTTCAGGTGTGATTTTTATATTGCCCACACCTCTTACTTGCCCCAGGTGAGTTTAAAGGAGCATCACATGCTTGAAACAATCTTATTTTTCCATAATTTTGAAAGGGTGCCAATAATTTTATCCAGCCCATTTTTGGAGTTTGGTGTGACATTATGTCCAATTTACTTTTTTTCCTTCCATTTTTTGGTTTAGTTCCAACACACACAGCAAAACATGTGTTACTGCAATCCTTTTCTGTGGAAAAAACTTCATTTCTAGGAAAATTTTAGGGGGTGCCAACATTTACGGCCATGACAGTAAGTAAGCAAAGCAAATATTTTCGACAATTCTATCAATTGCAACAAAATCACTTTAACCCCTTAAGGACTCAGGGTTTTTCAGTTTTTGCACTTTCGTTTTTTCCTCCTTACCTTTTAAAAATCATAACCCTTTCAATTTTCCACCTAAAAATCCATATTTATTTTTTGCATCACCAATTCTACTTTGCAGTGACATTAGTCATTTTACCCAAAAATTCACGGCGAAACGGAAAAAAAAATCATTGTGCGACAAAATCGAAGAAAAAACGCCTCCGTTTCTACGCAGTGCATATTTCGGTAAAAATTACACCTTATTATTCTATAGGTCCATCCGGTTAAAATGATACCCTACTTATAAAGGTTTGATTTTGTCGCACTTCTGGAAAAAATCATAACTACATGCAGGAAAATTTATACGTTTAAAAATGTAATCTTCTGACCCCTATAACTTTTTTATTTTTCCACGTACAGGGCGGTGTGAGGACAAATTTTTTATCGGTATGATATTTGTTTTGATCGGACTTTTTGATCACTTTTTATTCATTTTTTAATGGTATAAAAAGTGACCAAAAAATACGCATTTTTTGACTTTGGAATTTTTTTGCACGTACGCCATTGACCGTGCGGTTTAATTAATGATATATTTTTATAGTTCGGACATTTACGCACGCGGCGATACCACATATGTTTATTTTTATTTTTTTTACACTTATTTTTTTTATGGGAAAAGGGGGGTGATTCAAACTTTTATTAGGGAAGGGGTTAAATGACCTTTATTAACACTTTTTTTTACTTTATTTTTGCAGTGTTATAGGTCCCATACGGACCTATAACACTGCACACACTGATCTCTTGCACAGATCACTGGCGTGTATTAACACGCCTGTGATCAGTGTTATCGGCGCTTGACTGCTCCTGCCTGGATCTCAGGCACGGAGCAGTCATTCGTAGATCGGACACCGAGGAGGCAGGTAAGGGCCCTCCCCGGTGTCCTGTAAGCTGTTCGGGACGCTGCGATTTCACCGCGGCGGTCCCGAACAGCCCGACTGAGCAGCCGGGTCACTTTCACTTTAGAAGCGGCGGTCAGCTTTGACCGCCGCTTCTAAAGGGTTAATACTGCACATCGCCACGATCGGCGATGTGTGGTATTAGCCGCGGGTCCCGGCCGTTGATGAGTGCCAGGACCGACGCGATATGATGCGGGATCGTGGCGCGATTCCGCTTCATATCGCGGGAGCCGGCGCAGGACGTAAATATACGTCCTGCGTCGTTAAGGGGTTAATGGAACTGAGCTGCAATATCACAGAACCACTCTTTCTGGAAGAAGCCAGCTATGCTTTTCTAATCCTGGATAACCTATTTTAATAAAACAATCTAAAGTGCTCTGGACCTCAAACTGGATGAAGGTTCACCTACCAACAATACATTACCTTGATTTATCAAAATGTCTGAGAGAAAACTGGAGAGGTTTTGCACATAACAACCAATCACAGCTCAGCTTTCACTTTACCAAAAGTCCCAAAATCTCTCCAGTATTTATCTTGCACTTTTTGATAAAATTAGGGTCAATGACTCTAAAAACACAGCAAAGACAACCCAGGAGTAGTGGCATCGCTAAGGGGGTGAGGACCGCACCAGGTGACACCACAAAGCGGGAAGTAATTATCTTGCAGTGGTGTCACCTCTGCCACCCATCACTGCATCTGCTTCCTCTGAGCGCAGATGCAGTGGAGTTGAATGGCAGAGTAGGAGCTATCAGCTCCCTGCTTTGTCCCATAGGCTACAGGCTCTTAAGCTCTGCAGTCTATGAGCCACGCATTGCAGGGCAGAGCAAGGATAGGATGATGAAGAGGATAGAACTCCGTACATCATGGGAATCTAGACTAAGTATGAATGACTTTTATTTATAAGTTTTAGCCACAATAATGCATGAAGGGTGGCATAGGGGGGCATTATTAATGTATGGGGTGCACAGGGGGCGTTATAAATACATGAGGGGGCATTATTAGTGTATGAGAAGGGGCATTATTAGTGCATGAGAAGGGGCATTATTAGTGCATGAGAAGGGGCATTATTAATGTATGAGGAGGGGCACAGGGGGCATTAATACTACATGAGAGGGCACAGGGGGCATTAATAATACATGAGGGGGTACAAAGGGCATTAATAGTGTATGAGGGTGGCCTTTTAAAGTTTGAGGGACATTATCAATGTATGTGGGGGTCATTATTAATGTATGAGGGAACACAGTGGGGCATTATTAATGTATGAGGGGGCACGAGGGCATTATTAATGTATGAGAGAAAGTATTAATGTGTGAGGGCACAGGGGGATTAGTTCTGTTTGGGGCATATTACTGTATGGGGAACTGTGGGGCATTACATAAGGCTCAGGGGGTGCACCATTACTAAGTGGAAGTACTATTGGGGTATTTGTGAATGTGATCACAGTGGGGCATTATTAGTGAGTGGGGGTGTCACAGTTGCAGCATTATAAGTGAGTATATAGACATCACCTCTGAGTCAATGAATATGCCTGAACTGTTATGTGGACCTCACGTCCTGAGTATAGCTGCTATCTACCTCTAAATGGACCTGTATGTAATAATTTATACCGGGTACACATCCTGTGTAGTAGCGGTATTTACCGCTATAAATTGTTTAGGGCAGGGCTAAGATATCTATGGGTAGGAGTTTTAGGTAATTTACTGATGAGGAGTTCTAACTAGGCCTAAGTTCCACTAGCTGTCCTAAATACATGCCTTGGGGCCCATGCAGAGAGCTCAGAGTGAGCTGCAGCAGCATTAAAGCCAACATTTTCAAAGCTCTTATGCATGTTTCGTAATATACCGTAATATGCAACATGCATAGGAAGATCTTGTAAAGTTTCAATGCCGCCACGGCTCTCTCAGATATCTTGCAGTCAGTGCCTTGCAGTTACTGTAGGAGGGGGGAGATGGGGAAGGGGTGACACCATTTTCTACTGCATCAGGTGACACAAACACTAGTAATGTTACTGCTGAGTGACAACTCTGTGAATGTCCTTCAGTGACCCAGCCAGAGCACTGACTTGAACCCAATCGAACAGACCTGAAAATAGCTTTCACCATTCCACCGACAGATAGCTTGAGAGAATCTGCAGAGAAGAATGGCAGAAAATTCCCAAATCCCTAGACCTTGTGGCATAATCCCAACGAAGACTAGAGGTTGTAATTACTGCCAAAAGGTGCTTCAACGAAGTACTCAGTAAAGGGTCTTTGTCAATGCAAAATGATAGTTTTTCCTTTTCAAAAAATGTACAGAAATTCTAACTTTCTGTTCTCACTTTATTATTCTGCACTCAATACCTCATAACAATTTTTTTTAACCCCTTAACGATAATGGACATATATTTACCTCTATATCCGGCTCCTGCTGTATAAAGCAAGTTTAGGAGCTAAGCGTGCTTTATACCTGGTGGGTTCCCAGTTGCTATCAGGAACCAGGATGCGACTAATGCCGGACATCGCTGATCGGACCAATGTCCAGTATTAACACTTTAGAAGAACGAGAGAAACCTCATCCCAGCTAGCTCAGTGGTTGGATCGGGACCACTGAAATGAAATCGTGGTGTCCTGATCAGCTGAGGGGATGGAGAAAAAAAAAAATAGTAAAAAAAACAAAAAAAAAACAAAACAAGATAATAAATGTGAATTAACCCCTTCCCTAAAAGTTTGAATAATACCAATTTTTCTATTTTTTTCTATATTGTAAACAAAGGTGGTGTTGCCGCCTGCGTAAATGTCCAAACTATTAAAATACAATATGTTACTTAAATTGTATGATCATTGGAGTACACATCCAGAATTGAATATAATACCATTACAACAAAAATGGTACAGATAAAAACTACAGATTACGGTGCAAAAAATTAGCCCTCATAATGTATAGGGGTCAGAAGAGCACAATTTTAGGCACTAATTTTCGTACAAAAAGTTATAATTTTTTTAATGTAGTAAAATAAAATCTATACAAATTGGCTATCATTATAAACCGCATAGACCTACAAAGTTAAGAAAATTTAAAAATTTTTCCAAAAAGTGCACTGATTAGAAATGGAAGCCCCCAAAAGTTACAAAAGGTTGTTTTTTAATTTTATTTTGCCCCACAAATAATTTATTGTTTTAACGTCGATTTTGGGGTAAAATGAGTGCTGTCAATACAAAGTACAATCAGTGGGGAAAAAAACAAGCTCTCATATGGGTAGGTAGATGGAAAATTGAAAAAGTGTTATGGCTATTATAAGGCGGGAAGGAAAAAAACAAAAAAAGGTGCAAAAAAAAAATAAAAAAAAAAAAAACATTCTTAAGGGGTTGAGCACAAAGCCGCAACATAACTAAATGAAACCGTAAAAGGGACTAGAGACATTCTGAATGCACTGTATGTAGTTGTTATAGGGGTAAAAATGAGTATTTCTTGTGAATTAAACTTTAAAACCATCAGGACCCGTTCTGTATAGCAGTAAGTGGTTTTCTCATTTTATCGCAAAATATTCTTGTGGTTCCCATTTCCAGCAGTATATTTTTTTTCTTCCCAGCAAAAATATTATAACTAGAAAACAAATGACCTTATTATATAATATTACAAACACATGTAATATATAAAAGTAATTATTACCAGCATGTCCCCAAAGAACTGTATACTACTTGAGAGAACAAACTGCCATGACCAAGCCATGGGGGGGCATTACCTCATATAGAAATCATATTGCCATTTCAGAATAAACAGAAGTAATCAGTGTAATGTGTGCAAGATTTTATTATTACAAAAAAATGTACATAGGGTATACAAATGTAGCTATTGGGAAACACTTTTTTTTATTTAAATAACTACCAAAATACAATATATATTTTGAAAGAAGTAGAAATTGCCTTTCTTAGAGCTGTGAAGAAACTGGACCACTCAGATTTGTGTAACAATTAAATACAGAATACTGTTCATTTCAATGCCATCTCCTGTCAAACAAAAATAATCAGAGAAAGCCAGTAGTAAGACATTATTCCTCTAAGATCTCAGTCACAGGGCTGAAGGCTACTAGTTGCACATGCCATATGTTTCAGATTAAGCACTCGTAGTAATACAAATTAGATCTTTGTAATTGTCTATTATAGAACAAGTGTAACATACATTAGGGGTGTTCACAAAGGATGTACAGTAACATCCCTATACTTTAAATTTGTAGGCACTGTGTCTACCACTGCATGGAACCCCTGTATAGCACCTTATTCTTCCCTAGCAGCAGTGCTTCTAGAAAATAATACCCTGGTAATACACATGTAGGACAGGGCTGTGTTCCTGAGCTCTTATACTGTATCCATTTAACTATACAACTACTAATTTTTCTCGTTGACATGGTCCATCAAATGTTACCTTTTTAAAGAATCATCTCACACAGGATTATATACCCAAAATCACTAATAGTAAAGGACTCTAATTGAATTTTAAATAGTATGATAAAGTCCACATGGCATGGTCTTTTTGGTTCTAGACTGTACAAAACAAATTATTGCACATAAACGATATTTAGATACTTGCCAGTTTCAAACACATTTAGGGAAACTGTAAGAGAATGATACTCATAGCATTTATTTGTTTTGGGCACATAGAATGACATCCTTATGCTATATCTGGAAAAAGACAAAATTCTTCTGTAAATGAGAAATTATGAAAACAAGAAAATTGGCACTCTGAAATAATATGCATCTGTAGGTCTCAGAAATGCAGACTTGTTCGGGCTCATCTCTGAAAACTGGTAAGTAAAGGGATTTCCAAAAGTAATGAAAGCTTTCGTTTTCTAACCATTGCTAGAGGGTACAAAAAAAGAAAGAAACAAACTACATGTATAATCTGTCACTTAGGGCTTGTTCACACGGGCAGATTTTGTTTCAAACTTGCATCAGGTTTGCTGCTGCGAGTGTGAAGGGACGGGTTCTCCGCAGCAGATACTCCATTGTGGAAAATCCATCACAGACCCCATTGAAGTCAATGGGGTCTGCAGCAGATATTCAAAAGTGGAGATTCTGGTGCCCCTTTCAACCAGCTGCAAGTTTGAAACAAAGTCCACTTGTGTGAATGCACCCTTAAGGTAACATTTTTGCACTGACTGCCCCATCGTCCTTAGTGCATGCTGCTCATGGTTAGTCCAATATATTTCTGTATTCTCCCAAATAGGTTTTATTACTTCTTAGCAAAAAATCAAAAATAAAAATTGCTAGAAAATGTCTGATTGCCTTAAAATGTGCCTGTCATTATACATGACATGTTTAAAGGACAGACCAAAAGTTTTGATCAGTTGGAGTCCGAGTGTTTAGATCCCTACCAATCTCTAAATACAGCTGGTTGAGGCGTACTTCACTTCCCGGATGGCCATAATCCCTGTCCAGTTGCAGGGGACTGGCTCCATAGGCTCCCGGTACAGTCTCCTGCAACTGGACAGAGATCATAGCTATCCAGGGAGTGAAGCTTGCCTCACCCAGCTATATCTAGAGATTGGTAGAGGACCAATTAAAGCTTTTGACATTTCCCTGCAACATGTCAAAAGTTTTGTCTAATGACAGGCATCTTACACTTTACACAGACTGATTTCAAGGGACACACTCCCTGACAAACGCATGTAAAAGGCAGTGTTTCTACAGCAACTAATCAGTCTCAAAATCTTGCAGGATTGAAAGGGTTGTCCAAATTGTCAGATATTCCAGGAACCCGCCACGCATCCATAAACTGTGTCTGTTATAACCTGACTGAATGGCAATACCAAATACCTTCTATAGACAAGAGTGGTCTCCCTTGTATGCAAAAGCAAGCCTGGGGTCTGAGAAGCAAAGACCACCCCAATGAGTGAAGTATGAGGAATCACTATAGCATTTTATAAACCATAATCTTGGAGTTATCCTTCCTGGGTAGGATACAATACTTCCAATTTAGATGCATTATCAAAAGGATTTCCACTGCAGCTACAATGCAAGAACTTGCATACCAACTGGGCTCATTCCCAATAAGTTAAATATCAACAAAACTGAAATACTGCTACAGACGGCAACAAATTAAATCAATTTGTTTTAAATTTTTCATATACATATATTTACAGTACAAGACAACAATTTCACATCTCCAGTCCTACTGGAATATTTAGAATGAATGAAAGGAAATCTTTTGACTATATACAAACTGTAATCAATATCATGCTTCTGGAAAACATCTGTCTTTTCCAATTTAAACAAAGAAAAAAACAAAAACATTTATATAATAATAAGACATAATATATATATATATATATATAACATAAGTGAACAGACAGCATTTTAATACAAATGCCTGGAACAAGTGCATAGCATACAAAATAACAAAAACATTATACAGTGACATGGCTGAAGTAACACGCTATCAAAACTGTACAAATCAGAGAATGACGTTACTACTTACACAGCCCACTATTGTCTACAAAAAACGTGAACGCTTTTTATTTTGTTCAGCTGGCATCATAACAGAAGTGGTTTGACCATTTTATGTGTTTTTGTGCTCAGTAAATGGAGTTGTTTGCACATCCTCTACTTTGAAATGCATCATTGTTTCGTTCTTTCAAGATCATGCTTTTTCCTAGGATGAAAAAGATGCATTAAAAAGAGAGCAGTGAGTGGCATGTTCCTTATTGTTTTCTAAGTAGAAATCCATCTCCATATCATTTAGCAGCGCTTTGCATTAGCACTTTCACACCGCAAAAAGCTTGACAAAATGCAGTCACACATGCATTCCTTGCATTCTGTTAAGAAAAACTTTAGTTCAGTGAATTTCCACCTTTCATTGCCATGTTTTTAGATGTGCTGATTAATTTCTTAACATGACATTTGCTTTTTCTGATGTAGCACTCCAAAATCCACTGCATGGTTAAAGTTTTAAAAGATGCAGCCACCACTAGGAGGCACTTACTGCATACTGTTTTACAATTGAGTTCAATGTACAAACAGTATGCAGAATGCTCCTATACTGGCTGCAGCGGCTGCAGATATTTCAACCATTTTTTTTTAATTTTTTTTTATGAGCATATGATTTCTAGTCCTTTTTTAGAATACAAGGGCTCCATCTGCTATAGATATATTAAAGACATTAATAAATGCAGAATTTAGAACATCTTTACATGGGGAAAACAAGAGACAGACCAGAATGTATCAATCTGTCCAAGACAAACTGGACAACTGGAGTGATTTGCTCATAGCTCAGCTTTCATTTTCCCAAACTTCATTAAGATATGAAAGAGGAGCGGTGATTAGTTGTTATGGGCAAATCTCTTCAATTTGTATCTTAGACAGATTGATAAATCTGGGTCAACATGTTCAAAGATGGACAATATGTGTTCATGTCACTTACAAAAATAAAAAAATAAAACACATTTGACATGTCCTAGAGACAGGTCAAAAGTTTTGAATAGCCAGGGCCTCAGTGCTGAGACAGATTGGCTGAGAAGTGCTTGGCTCCACAGTTCTCTGTCAATCTCTGTCTCACAGCAGGAAATTACGCCATAGACTTACATTGGAGAGGCATTGTACTTGGGAGCACTTCTCCTGGCTGTATCTAACAGCATTGAGACCCTGACACATCTAAACTTTTGACTTTTCTCTAGGACATGCCAAATGTTTGTTTTAAAGTGACATCTCCCATTTAAGGTCTACTGTATAAAAATATCAAGTGCCTTCAAAAGTATGTTCAAATTAGGAAGTTGTTTTCTTTATTTTAAACCCTGCATAATTGTACTAAACAGTACTTGGTGACTCAAATAAGCTTCTGTGCAAGTTAGGATTTTGGCTATGTCTGTTTCGGCTTCGCACAGAAGAAAACATAATGTTGCAACCAGTCACCTTACATTTATGCAGTTGCCTCAGATGTACTGTTTTGTAATGGGCCCTGAATGTCCCCTTGTTACTGTACATTTTTTGGCAGATGTGGCAGGTTATTGGCATACCAGATGGCATATTTGAAAAACTCTGCTCAGCTTTACAGACCAAATTCAAATTGTGGTAAAGCTCTTCCTGTGGTATGAAGCTCAAGCCTTCAAAGTTTTCATCACTATCTTCCACTGGTAGGTTACCTTCTTCACTACCTCCGTCCGAGTCCCAGGAGGAATGTGAACTGCTTGCTGACTTGACACTTGAGGTTGTGCTTAAATCCAAGACAACGCTGTCATTCAAAGGATCTGCACCAAAGCTGTCCAAACAAGGCTCTCTGATCTTACTCATGGGATAAACCAGACTCCCTGTCCGATTCATTCCTTTGAAGATCACAGATGTCTGTCCTGGGTTTTTTAGTGGGGATTCCTGATAGTGATCCTTGGTCATGTCTTTCAAAAGATAAGGTATATTGTAAGGATTGTTATGTAGTTCCAAAGCATCTCTGGTTAGAAGCTTATGATGAAGGTTCAGATTAGAACTGTGCCTGAAAAACAAAAATTAGTAGTAATTGAAATTTCAATATATGCACAGACTGAAACAACCTGCTTCAGAATTTATTAAGGTAAAATATAACATTGCCTTGAAAAAAAAACGACTAGGGAGGTTTTATAATTCCTGACACAAAGAAAATAATCTGAAACAAGGTCTGCACAAATGGTTTATAAATGACAAAATACAATATCCCACTATAGTCTATATTAGTGGTGTTTAACTTAAAAAGCCATGTATGTTAGTCAGGGAGGAGAGGACAAGCCAAGAGGCGTACAAGGCAGGGAAGCACCATCAGCTCCAGAAAAATGGTACAAGGAAAGGTTTGCCTTTATACCCTACCAGCTATCCGATAGCGTCTGCCACTCTTAGTAGCAATATGACTGGACAGATTCCCATAAAAGTTTTCTTATTTTCTATGGTTTTTCTGTACTTCTCCTATACAGACTAATAACATTATAAACTAGAAGCACACCCTCAGTCTTGGCATAATTTTATCCCAAAAACTGGCTTTGCCGGTTCACACTACGTTTGTACTATACGGGTGCAAGATCCAGTTGAAAACCAGCTGCTCCCGTATCTCAGCCGGATCCGGATTTATTTCAATGAGCCGACCGGAGTCAAACGCTGACTCCGGTCGACTCATTTTTGCCCGTGTGCAGTTTTCCCACCGGACCCAAAACCATTGTTTACCACAGTTTTAGGTCTGGTTAGAGAACTATATACAGGGCAAAAATGAGCTGACTGGAGTTAGCATTTGACTCTGGTCAGCTCATTGAAATGAATGGGTTCTGGACAGATCGGGCCGGGATACGGGACCGGATGATTTTCGCTCCTTCCAACCGGATCCGGCACCCGTACACTACAAACGTAGTGTCAACCCAGCCTGACATGATTTGCAGTTAATGGGCAGTGCTGCTGTAGTACAATCCAAAATGCAGTGTAGATTACCAACCAGTCTATACTATTACATACATGAATATTGCAATCTGATAAAAGGTACAAAACAAGGGGGGGGGGGGGGTGCAGAGATCCAGCTGTACCAAGGTCCTGATATCTGAGGTGTTAACCCCCATCTACATAAGAAGACACCACTATTATAAATGGCTTGTGATAATGATGGTGCCCTCGGAGATTTCAGGAGTTAGGCGGTAAAATCAGTGACTACCAAAGTTTTAACAAAAGAAAACAATTGTGCAATCTTTTGTATGAACATAAATAATTCACAATATCTAACAGATGAAATATTTTAGAACCTTTTTCTATGTAAAGTTATGCCTTTTAATAGCACAGTTTTGACTTTTTTTTTAAAAAGCAGTCCAAAATAGAAAAGCATGTAACATGGGTGTAATTTAATCGTCATATTTACTGTAAAGTGCACTTTAAAATTGTGGTTTTCTTTGAAATTTCCCCCACATGATATTTTTTTGTTATACATTTTATGGTAAAATGAAAAGTGTAATTACAAAATACAATTGGTTGTGCAAAAAACAAGCCCCCATATGGGTCTGTGGATGGAAAAATAAATAGGTCTCTTAAAAGGCAAGGAAGAAAAAAACCAAAATGACCCGTGTTCTTAAGGGGATAACAGCAATAGATAGAATAGTTTTTCAAGTGTGCATACAATGCATTGTTAAATAGCACCCTAGGCACATAAAAATATCACATCACTTCACAACACGCAATTTTGCACACAAACAGATACAGTTACAAATAGCAGTAATTCTCCTGCTATTTCTCCTTCTGTATACTTGGCTATCTGAAGCAGTTGCTAAGCAACTGTGTCCTAGCCCGATTCCAGACTAATGGATCAGGTAATTGTTGACTGGTTAGGCCTGTACCGACTGGGTTCATTTTTATTAGTTAACTATAGACAAGTGTTGATTATGCCTCTCCAAGTGTTGGTCCTAATTAGTTCCATCTGTTTTATTCCTTGTCTGTTTTATAATTCCCGCAAATGTTATCCTGACATTGGATAGCTGGAAGTCTTGTTTTGTGGGTCATGTGTTCTCTTGCTCAGTGCCTTCTGATTGTTTCTTTTGCCATCATTTAGTATAGGGCTATTTCAGAGATATTACAGGGCAATGGGGTTAGCTTTCAATTTAGGTTAAAATCTAGGGAAAGATTAAGACTACTTAGTTAAGACCTTTACAGTTTCAGTCAGCAAATGGTGAGTTGTAATGTCATTCTGTCACCTTCTGATATTGATATGTGTTTGTATTCTTTTCCTTGCTACCCATTCTGTTCTACTCTATGGTAAGTCCTGGGTGTATCTGAATACTGGGAGCCACAGGAAAAGTGCAAGGGGCTTCACAAGCCTATTCGAGCCATACCTGTGTTGATAAAGCAGGCTGCTGTATATCCACAAAAAGAAAAAACAACAAAAATCGCCCTTGTAATCCCTCTCCTGTGGCAGTGTGCAGAAGACGTACACAGAGCCGCCGTGGGCAGGCGAGCCTCGAGTGTCAATCAAAAGCATGACATTGCCAGAGAGGGGATGCGGCCCAGGAACATAGCAGACCCTGGGCCCCGCCTCTCCAACAGTTAAGCCGAGTCCAGGAGGGATTACAAAGGGTTTTGTTTTTGAGAATATATTAGCCTGCTTTATCAGCACAGGTATGGCTACAATAGGCTAGTAAAGCCTTAGTGCACTTTGTGTGCAGATTCATAAGCCTATTTTAGTGATAGTTACACTTTACAATACATTCCAGCCATCATCATTACAACAGTAAAATAAAAATACAATAAATACTATTGTTTAACCAACTTGTGGATATAACAACTTCTGTTTCTGAAGGAAAAAAGTAGTCCAAAAATTACAACTAAATCTGTCACCATATATACCATAAGGGCTGTTTGTGGTAGTCTGTAAAATTCCATGTGACTGCATATTTGCTGATATGTTGCTAAGTGATGGGACGTCATTATTATGTGCCTGGGGTGCTATTTAAATGCTACATTGCATACACATTTGAAAAAGGCTTAGGGTGAGTCAAAACGAGTCATGAAGATTGATTGATCTGATGGAACGTGCAGTAAACTCAAATACACTTTTAATATTTATTAAATAGATTTTTACCTGTCTCTGCTCCTCCGAGAAGGGAAAGCAGCATTGCAACCATTGATTGTACATAAATGCATTTCCTTTGGGTGTACATTTTTGTAATGCATTTTAACACTGTATGGGTTTTTAAATGCTTTCTTACAGATCTCACAGTGGAAACGATTTTCATCCTTGGGAACATCTAAGTGCTGATCTCCATGTTCCAAGTGTGTAGAGTCACTCAAGCTAGGGCCTTTATTAGATATTGCACCAAAAATGCCCCTGTTGAAAGGGGAATTTCGAAATTCAATACTGTCCTCAGAATCAGCATGTTTTGGCTGTTCTCTATTATATAGGGAGGGGTCAGCCAGCTGCCTTACAACATTAAAGTGGTTTGAGCGTTCATATTTATTTTCACTGGAATCCACTTTCAATGTTGGCCCTTGAGTGAAGGGATGAAATTCATTCTCAGAGTCAGAAGATGTATTGTCATAACTTTTATCCACAGAGTGAGAATTCTGGTCTTCTCCATTTTGGGAATGGAAAGAGATTGAAGAACGAACATGATCCGTCTCAAGTCCACCTGGACTTTCAGCAGAATTTTCAACATTTCTATCAGAGCTCTCATATACACTGGAATCATCTTTATTTGGTGAGAGATCCTCTTCAGAACCCATGTTTTCTTCACTTTCTGTTGGGTTATCCACAGATTCTTTCTGGATTTTGATTGGCATGCTTGATTTTCGAGATTTCTTTTTTGGCATGTTATCCAAATGGAGATCTGCGGATGCTATCTTATCACTGATAGATGAAGAAATGGCTGGTAGGGAAGGAAGCATTCCGGGAGTGTTGGCAATTTCAGCTGGAGTAACAGGACTTCGATAGAAAGGTAAAACTGGCTGAACAGTTTTCAAGTTAGGAATGAGAACACATGACTGTCCAAGATTGGGCAGGCCAGGTGGCATCTTTGAGTCAGTGCTGTGAGTTCCATAGTTATTAGGAGATCTGTTATCTAAGCAAGGACTTTTGAGTCCCAGCCTTTTGTGATCCTCAGGTACAGAGATAATGAGTCCATTCCTAAGATCTTTATCTCTATTATTCCTATTCATTGGCATATGAAGTCGTGGGTTGGGATTAGAACTGTGCCGATTTCGGCTGCGTAGTGAACTAAATACCATATTGCAGCCCTCTATGGTACACCTGTGCTTAATCTTCAGATGCACTGCATTGTAATGTATCTTTAATGTTCCTTTGTCATAAAAGGTCTTTTCACAAGCAGTACAGAAGACCCGGCCCTTTCTGGGTCCAGTGCCATTTCGTTCAGCAGACTTCAGTTTATTTTCAGGAGAGAGTGGAGTCATCTCATAGTTTGTCAAGGTGTTGTGTGAACTGGAATCACTTAATGGACTATCATCTTCTGCTTTGGTGACGACATCCTGAGCACTTATGCTGGACTCATTTTCTAAATTAAATGATGCAGAACTAGAAGTCAAGAAGCTGCTTTCAGAGAATGATATATGGGCATCTTGTTTGCTTTCATTCCCTCTATCATGACTTCTTTCAGTAAGTGGCCTTTCAGGTGGTGAGCCTATGAGAGGGGGAGGCACAGGGCTGAAAAACTGAAATGGTAATGTGAATGCCATGTTATTGATCATGTTCTCAAATGGATGTATGGAAGATGGAGACACTTTCTCCAATGGGTTAGGAACTATAATAGGACTATTCCTGGGGCTGCTGCCTTCAATAAATGATCTGATGTCAGAATTTGCTCGATTGCTGGGAACAATCACAGAGTACCCCTCTTTCTCGTGGATTGCCATAAGCTCTACAATAGATTTCGTCTCTCCAAAACGAAGAAACTGCTGCAATGTGGCTAATTCTTCTTCAACAGTCATGATTGACCAGTGATCCAAGACTTTTCCAGATGCATCCTAAAGTCAGTTTTATTTGAGAAAAAGAAAAAGAAAAAAACAATTCTTAAACACACCTGAATAGTGCTTGAAAGTTTATGAAATACAAATGCACAAATACAATACTAAGCAGGCAAAATATTATACCAAAAACATATTACGTGGGGAAAATACTAATAGTGTGTGGTTGCATGTGTGTGTATGCATGTGTGTATGCGTGTGCTTCAGTAAAACGGTATGTAGCTATTGTTTCCAGATTGCTTACTCTAGAAAGAAACAGAACAGTGATCTTTAAATTAGCATTTGAACATTTTCCTTTCTGGTTTTCTTACTTTATATTTACTTTATCTACTTTCTAAAGTTTAGGCTCTTTTCACACCATAGTGCCTATTTGCTGCATGTGCCTTTTTCAAGCTTCACTTTCTCCTTATGGTTGTTTCAACTGTGCTAAATGTATCATATCACACAGGGCCTTCCCTACCCAGGACCTTTGAACCCAGGCAGCATTTATACAGGGGCTGCATTGCCGCCACAAGATATTTTTTTGGAATTTAGTTTTTTTTTTATTTAATCTTAAATCAGTTTGCACTATGGGCAACATTTCCTGCGTCCTACAGCAGCCTTTTAGCACATTTTTTTTAGGAGGAGGCGTATTGTTCTCTGCTAAGAATGTTTCCCTCTAAAGGTCCTGTATGTCAGTATGTGCAATGATGTCAGAAATCAGCACGCACACCATCTTGGAGCAGCTAGGGAAGGGTCCTCCAGAGCGGCAGCTGCAGCGATGTTACTGTCTTCAGGAGGAGGTAGGTGCTTTCACAGATGCGAAATTTAAAAGGCATTCTACCTAAACAACAATTACAGCATATACAACTATAATTGGAATAATCTTCAATGATGGTTTTATATAAAAGAATTGCTGTTTAGGTGGTTTTCGCCCAGGCCCTCTGTACAGTATTGCAGATCTGAAATTTAAAAGCAAACTGGTGCTTTCTGATGTATTTCTGTGCAGGGGCCAGACTTAAGATGCTGCAAGCATTTTTGGTGTTGGGAATCTAATGTGTAGTATCTAATGGGAAGCAGTAAGTGGTGTGTGTGTGGGGGGGGGGGGGGGGAGGGTTAGTCTAAGATATAAAGGAACCATAGGGAGCAGTCAGTGTGAGGGAAGGGTGCAGGGGAAACAGTGTGACAGAGGGGCAAATCACTGTGGGGCTCCACACATGGGGAGTTTGTATCTAAGTGAGAATAGTGCTGAAGTGAGATGTTTAAAGACGAGTTGTGAATTTATAAAGTCATCAAGATGTCCTGGACTGGATGTTAGTTAGGGTGCGTTCACACTGAGTAATTCAAGACGAATTTACTCAAGTAATTCCTTTTGAATTCTCTTCTCCAAATTAATGCACATCTTCTCTGCCCCTTGACTTTAATGTTATTTCTGCTGTCCTGTTCACACAGCGGAAATTCTGCTAGCAGAATTCTGACGCTGAATTCCTTTCTGCTTGAAGAAAGAACATGTTCATTCTTCAAGCGTAATCCGCGAGCAGAATCCAATAGAAGTCAATGGTAAAAAAAAAATTCAGATGGAGTAGATTAAATAGCCTCCTCCTTCATTTCTCTTCATTTCCGCATGGAAATTCCACTTGAATTCCGCTTGATGGATAAAATGACAGAAGGCAACAATTTCCTGACCGAAATTATTCCTCGTGAATTACTCTTGAATTCCTCAGTGTGAACGCACTCTTGATGCCGAACAAAGAAGATGTCCCCTGTGATTTACTTAGAGAAGAGGTCACCTGTGATTTACTTAGAGAAGAGGTCACCTGTGATTTGCTGGTTGTTCTTGTAATCACTTATATGGTCAGCATTTTTTTTTTACTATTCATTTGTTATATATCCTATCAGTACTGTTTGAGGGGGGCAGAGGGGCAATAATTCTGCCAGTCTGCCCCTGGTCAAAATGGGGGGATGGCAGCATTTTATTTACTAATGTTACGCCTTGGACAGAAATAGGCTGAGCAGTGGCGTGACATATTGAGCCCTGGGACTGGTCTTCCTGGTGCCAGGGCTAAATATGTCACACTGCAGCTCAATCTATCATTGGCTGAGACAGGACATCGCTTCTATATGCGATTAATTGAGCAACAATATGAACAGGTTGACCACCAGCAACCAGGAAGACAACTTCATCGGAGGACTGGAGCAGTCATACCAGGGCACAGAGGTAAATCCTGGCTCTTGTTTTCTATGCCAGCAGCCTGGTGATGTTTACAAAAAAGTGATATGCCCCCTTTACGTATCTATAGGCAAAAAGGAGTCTAATTTCTGCCTCCACTCAGGTGTTTCACAACAAGTTTCCATAGAGTAGTATACAATAAGAAATATTGGGGGTCATTTACTAATGAGCTCTTGATAATAGCCTACAAGGTAATTTTGTCTGTACTGAAGGGGTGAATGAGAATAAAGTTGTGACATGGTATCATATGAAAAATAAAGGGTATGGAAACCTATTCTATATAGAAAGAATACACATTCTGAATATATTATTGAGACCAAAAGTTTAACTTTTACTCAGTTTTACCAAATAGGTCAGTCTTAAAGGGTATTCCAGGCCAAAACTTTTTTTTATATATCAACTGGCTCCGGAAAGTTAAACAGATTTGTAAATTACTTCTAATAAAAAATCTTAATCTTTCCAATAGTTATTAGCTTCTGAAGTTGAGTTGCTGTTTTCTGGCTAACTGCTTTCTGATGACTCGCGTCCCAGGAGCTGTGCAGTTCCTTTGGGGATATTTTCCCATCATGCACAGCTCCCGGGACGTGACATCATCATTGAGCAGTTAGACAGAAAACTTCAGAAGCTAATAACTATTGGAAGGATTAAAATTTTTTAATAGAAGTAATTTACAAATCTTATAAAAAGAAAATATATAACTAATCCTTCTAGGATTTTACCCGGAAGGGTACACAATGAATGCAAATATAGTATAGAGAAATTTCAATTGATATAGATTTTATTAAACATGTATAAAACAATTGATAAAATTGTATAAAATTTATGTAATCCTGGCACAGATATATAAAAGGTGAACAATCCACTGGGCCCTAGGGGTATTGATCACACCTTGTTCACCTTTATATATCTGTGCCAGGATTAGATTAATTTTATACAATTTTATCAATTGTTTTATACATGTTTAATAAAATCTATATCAATTGAAATTTCTCTATACTATATTTGCATTCATTGTGTACCCTTCGGGGTAAAATCCTAGAAGGATTGGTTATATATTTTCTTTTTATATTATTTATTTCCGTCCGTTTGGGGTTTCGGCATTTAACCAACTATATCCTCGGATTGTAGATTTGTGAGCTGCACACATTCTTTTCCTTTTTAATTTACAAATCTGTTTAACTTTCCGGAGCCAGTTGATATATAAAAAAAAAGTTTTTGCCTGGAATACCCCTTTAAAAGTGCTCTCCAATGGAATGGTCTATTAATCCATAAAATCAAGTAGACTTTTAAACTTCAGAACAAACACACATATTACTTGTTTAAAATGCAAACTGTACATACTCCTTTTTGGACTTAGAAAGCAGATAACACATAAAGAGGATTTCTCATCTAAATTTAAATGGATCAATTAAATATAAGGATAAAAGGCTATGCAATTCTGGTTTCACATTAGCAGCACATTTTATTCGAGACCAATCCCCCCCCCCCCCCAGTGTAAATTTAATAATCTTCCAGGCAACTAAGGATCGTGGAATAAATGAAGGCGTATTGATCTATAGCCAGCATCCACAAAGCACAGCTGTAATTACACTTGAGTGTTGGAGTTATATCAAACTCTGGCCTTGTCTAACTTTTCCCAATATCTACAATAAATAATTTATCATAGGACATGTATTTGATAGCCTACTGAGATTTTTCACAGTCCATGAAAGCCTTTCCAGGTTGATGAAGAATGTATCATAATATTTTTTTCATGCTGTAGAGGTTTTGAGATAATTGATTCCATATTTTTAATCCCAACACTAAAACACAAGATTATCCAGATCATTAAATATTGATCTGTGTCATGATATAAGACCATAATGGAGCTTTGCATAAAAAAAACATAATTGTAGCAAGCAGTGGGAAGAGCGAGAATCTTGCAGGCCATTTCATTATAAGAACTTAACTGAAGTCCATTGTGCTCTTACTGGGTGCAAATAGGACTTACAAGATGATCCTAATTGACTGAAAACTAAATGATTTACAACTGATTTACAGTTATTACTGGAATTGGTAAAGACAACAAATGACTGAAGTCAACAAGATTTTACTGTATTTGCCTTGCATGTAGCACTTTGTTTAGTGGCAATAAAACAGCACCACCACAATGCTGTGTGTGAGAGGAGCTGCAGGTAGAACCATTTTAGAAAGGCTTTAGCCCATTGCTTCTGATTTCCTCATTGAATGCTCCTCAAAAGTCATGTACTCAAGATTTCTAAACATTTACATACTGGACCGCACCATGGCTGTTATTTGCAGCTCAATAATACTACCTAATGTTTCCTTTTTATTGACAATAGTTTAGCGACAAAGGTACACAAGCACTGTATAGATAAATAAATAGATAGATTAGATAGATAGATCGATAGATAGATATACAAGGAAGCAAAGCAACACATCCCAAGGAAAATGCAGGGGTGCCGGCAGGTGACAGTCCAGGTCAAGACATCCAACAGTGTAGGAAGAACCCTTGCAGCACTGCAAGATAATGAAATGTGTAGCTTTATTTTATCATGTGTTCAAGGTAGGACATTTCAGCTACCCATGTAGCCATTTTAAAGCATGATAAAGGCTACATAGGTAGCTGAAACATCGCATCTTGAACGTATTATAGAATAAATCTACACACTTTGTTCATTATCTTGGAGTGCTGCAAAGGTTCTTCCTTGCCTAGATAGATGTGACAAAGATAGATATGACATAGATAGATATAGATATGAAATAAATAGATATGATATTAGATAGATATGAAATACATAGATCCAATTTTGCCCATAGCTACTGCAGAAATACCTGAAGTACATAACCCCGGATATAGTCCTGGAGCGTCCAGTCAAGTGAATGAAGGATCTGAATGACCTCTTCTTGCTTTAAGACACTGAAGAGTCGATCAAGCAGAATTTTCATCCGAATAGGAATGGCTTGAGTTCCATAAAGCATAAGGCTACTAATATCAAAGACTACGCTGGACTGAACAATTTCAACTTGACTGGTGGGGTAAAAGTGTGGAATCCGTAGCTTACTCAGTGCTATATGAAGAATAGAATAAAATATGTATTAGAATAATGAGAATAATGAACTTCTAAATTAACTAATGTAACAATTAACATTTACCATGTGCTACCCATCCATGTCGGCACTGTTCACACTGACGGGGATTTATTTTGCCAGGTTTGAATCCCAAACAGATGCAGTTTACCAATGTACATCTTATTGTCTACAAAATAAGCACACTGAATATTAGATTTTAATACCACAACTCAGAAAGCAGAACAGTGAATTCTGATTTCCATTATAATCATGATTTAAGCTTCCACATTTTTCACTTATTCATCTTGGAGCTTACCACCTTATTTCCTGTAAGTAGGCAACTGATGGTACTGTTATCAAGTACAGACAGACACTGTACTAAGGAGATCAGTTACAGATAAAATGGACATCAGTAACAGATTATAGAGCATTTTCATACTTTTATAGCTTCCAAGTGCAATGTAATGATCACTTTTCATTGTCATGGTACATGTTACCCATCTGGATGCCTTATGCAGGATATAAATACTGTAATCTCCAATATAGTAAGTTTCAAAGTCAGACACAAATTTACAGACATAATCGCGAGTTCTATAAGTTGTACGGGATAGAGAACATGTGTTCTCAGGGATGTTTCTATACAATAAAAAGATGAAAAAGGTGATAATCTATTTCCCAAACACAAAATTCTTTATAAATCATTTCTAGATAGGCGATTTATGAACTCTGCATTGCCAGTGAGGGAAGCTGCATTTACACAACTTTGTCGATTAATGAATCTGAAATACACGTATCTTAAAAATGGCGACAGGCTGACTTTATCACTGGTTCCATTGGTGACTGAGTCAAGGAATTCCTAAATGTCCCATATTGGAAGACACTACACCCAGCTGTATGGTAACAAGTCAAAGCTGGGAATGTATAATAATCCTCTGGGGAAACCATTCTTGTTTAGAGTGGAAAACGGATTATGGCGGTGTAAGAAAACCAGTCTCATGTTACCCCTATTAGCATTTCATCAGCAGCACTTCCTACAGGGGTTTAGGACATCTGCTAAAACTGTGTACAACTGATTTATAGATTTACATGATCAATAAGTGAAAAGCTGTATAGAAGTGTATGGCTCAACTACACTACTTTGACAATCCTCATGTTACATTGCATTTAGCCTAGGACTACACAAAAACAGGCGAGTTTCATGAAAAAAAATCTAAATTCTATTAATGGGTATAAAAACTTTATGCAAATATAATGCCCCCCCCCCCCCCCCCCTTTCATTGTCAAGTTGGAAGATTTTTTTGCAAATAATTCTGAAGGGGTTGTCTGGTTTAGAACAAAAACATTTTCAAATGCCCAGGGATATTCATAGTTTGAGGGGAATTTATGACCCTCGTCTATTAACCAGAGAGGAGAGCAGCTACAAAAGAGCTTCTCTTGCTCTGGATGGCCCAGCCATGGATTACTGTGTGTGAATACCTATTGATTGCAACTAGAATGATATAAATCTATATTTCCCTTGGTCATATAGGAAAACTTTCTGCCACATTTAGACTACAGCAGTTTGCTGGTGGTCCCAGCATGGATCTGCTCATTACCGGAGGTCCTTTACAGAGCTCAAGTCACTAGCCTTGCCTACAGTCATAGAAGGATGGATAGAATTTCCAGACTAACTTCTATCTTACTAACATATCTGAGCTGCATTCATGGTATGTTTTATGCAAGTTAAAGTGTACCTCTAATGTTTTTAGGACAAATGACTATTGTACACAATGACACCGTGCAAGATACCAATTTTTCTCATTTTTGAATTTGGAGCCTAGATACTTTAACAGAAGCACTGTGGTCCCTGCTTCCACTTGTAGCTGTGCAATAGGAGAAGGAGCATCCCACACTGGCTCCCTAGCACCCACTCTTGCTCTATCTCTTATTGCACAGCTACGAGCAGAGGGGAATGGGCACTACAGGGCCTCAGTTAAGGTACTTAGGCGTGCGCAGTGCTGTACAATAGTCATTTCTCATACATACATTGGAGGTACACCTTAAGTATTGGTGACTATATGTGAAGTTTGGGTACATGGCTGACATACAGCAGGCTGGCATCCATTGGTATTTCAGGTGGATATGTTTTGTGACATCTGGTGGCCACTTGTCATAAGCAAGTGGTCATATAAAACAACTCAACTAAACAGCAGACAAGTCATTGATATAAATGGTGCTTTAATATTTTCACACACATTCCTGGAAAGCAGCATGACAAGTATGTGCAAAATAAATATTTGAATTTATCAGTATGAAGCTACTGAAGATAAAGTGTTAAAATTGGGGGGAGAGAGAAAAAAACAAAAACTTACCTCATTCATTTTGCGCTTTGGTTCAGTCCCCACAAACAGCTGAATCTCATTCCCTGGAATGCACTCACTAACACACAAAACAGAAGGTCAAGTTACTTTCTGAAAACACTTCTTGGCAATGCTTCCTAAAGCAGCTACCACCCTCATTACAGATCTTCCCTCGGCTACAGCTAACGACTTCTGTTCAGTATCAATAAGCCATATGTACAGAGTATATATCATTTATTTGGGGCACACTTATGAAGCTGGTTTCATAGCCAATAAAAAAGCAAGGTCATTGTCCTCCAGCAGTGCTTAGAGTTTTACTTGTCTCCACCTTAGGGTGGCCACACACAGCCAACAGTTGCATTCTCCACTGACTCCCCCACAAACATCCGTGCCTGAGGAAAGAGTAAACGCCACTGCCAGACATCTCAGACTGTGCTCATCACCCAAGGGAAAATCAGACACATTCTAATCCAGCAAGCCCCATCTTTCTTTACCCTCACAGCAGACATCAGAGTTGGGTTTCCCCCTATATACAGTAGGATCATCCTGCATTTGAGAAACTTCTAGTTATGTATGTGATTGTTGTGTGCCATAAAGCTGCATATGGAGCCCATTGGTTCACCAGGCAAAAAAGTATATCCTGTATATGTTTTTCTTTTAGCAGGATCCCACTTATTGAACAAATAGTTTATTATAGAAGCACAGAAGGTTGTCATGAGAAAAGATTTGAACATTGTTAGACATCTATACAGCTCTGTGTCATCATTTCACATTTATTACAGAAGACAATGAGGTAGAAATCCTACAGTATTAGCCAAAATCATCTAAATCAGATAGAATACTAATTCATTTGGACATTTCAGTGATCTTGACCTCTATAAACTGGTTGGAGTCTACAGTGGATAAGAATATGACAATGAATAGGAAACCGTAGTAGAATTCCAATGTTATAGCTTCTGTTAGGGGGCGCTCGTTCAGTAGCCCAGCCAAGAAAGTACAGTGATCCCTCAACTTACAATGGTTTCAACATACAATTGTCTTTTCTGGACCATTGTAACTTGAAACCAGACTCAACATACAATGCTATGGAATCTGTGAAACGTGTCAATGGCTGGAAGAACCGACCAATCAGAATGGATATCTCACTGGTAAAACCCGTGTATTCCTAAAGTGCATGCACTGACTGGTGTCTGGTAGTGCCCCCTACAGTACAGGGAGGTATTACATGTTCTGTACTCTTTACCTCTGCCATGGTTAGTTGCTCCTTTGGACACCAGGTGAGGGCGGCTCAATTTTCCTTTTTTTTAGGACACTGCGTGTTCTGTACAGGACCCTGAAGAAGCTACATAGACCAGTGCTTCCCAAAGAGGGTGCCTCCAGCTGTTGCAAAACTACAACTCCCAGTGTGCCCGGACAGCCTTCGGCTGCCCGGGCATGCTGGGTGTTGTAGTTTTGCAACACCTGGAAGCACTCTGGTTGGGAAACACTGAAATAGACAGTGATTTACAGCTGCCAGCAGATCTTTATTACTTTTATATGTAAGGATTTGCTTTATCTGCATTAGTTATCTACTTAGTTTTCTTTAATCCTCACTTTTTCCATTTTTTGGATGACATTTTGGTGGCTTCAGAACCAATTACCAGGTTTCCATAGAGTTCTGGTCTCAACATACAATGGTTTCAATATACAATGGTCGTCCTGGAATCAATTAATATTGTAACTTCAGGGACCACTGTAATATGTGAGATAGACAGACACGAAAGGGAAAATACTGTAGTAGTGGCATGTCTGCAACTGCAGCGTTGTTGTACAATTACCATTAAAGCTGTAGTGTAACCAAAGGATCTGCTGACCTCCAGCTTTAAGATGCGATATGACTAGCTCTTATAAAGTTACCACAATCCTTGTGTGTGTTTGTCAAAGTCTGTGTGGCATACAGAAAGCAGACAAGCATCCCACACTGCTGCCTCCTGGTACACTGAAAGCAGACTGCCACTCCTAAAGGCCAGGTTCATTAGTAAGGTCACAGGGACAGGTTGTGGTGCTGTGTAACGACAACCATTAGTCGAGTGGCATCTGACGTTGGGAGATCTCTCTATTGATGGCTAACTAATAAATATTACTGAAGAGAATCTAGTAAGAAAAGCCTCAAGCTATGGGTCAGGTCTAACCTGTCAATGGCAGATCCAATTGACAAGTAAAATTAAAGAGAGTCAAAAAGTATGTTTGCAAGTGTATCGTTTTGTCCGCTGTGATCACTTAGTGCCAGGGGTTACATTTAGTACATATTTTACTTCACTGTCTGCATATTTTTACCAAGAACATGGCAGTTAAAGGGGTATTCCAGGCAAAAACTTTTTTTTTTATATATCAACTGGCTCCGGAAAGTTAAACAGATTTGTAAATTACTTCTATTAAAAAATCTTAATCCTTCCAATAGTTATTAGCTTCTGAAGTTTACAGTCTAACTGCTCAATGATAATGTCACGTCCCGGGAGCTGCGCATGATGGGAAAATATCCCCATAGGCGCTGCACAGCTCCTGGGAGGTGAGTCATCAGAGAGCAGTTAGACAGAAATCATCAACTCCCCTTCAGAAGCTAATAACTATTGGAAGGATTAAGATTTTTTTAATAGAAGTAATTTACAAATCTGTTTAACTTTCCGGAGCCAGTTGATATATATATAAAAAAAAGTTTTGGCCTGGAATACCCTTTTAACATCATCAATGTTAACACTTATGTGTCAACTTACACTATAACTCCAGTTTTGAAGCTGCAACACATGTATGTTTTCCTTCTATAGAAGCATTTTAGTACAATAATGTATTTTCAGGTCCAGTGTACACTAACTGCATACAAGACAAAGATCTGTCACTGATGACTAATGGGCAGACAATCAAGTTGATCTAAGAACACAGCCAATATGTCTTACAAATCCTAAGTAACAACATTTGGCTGTAGTCAGGTAACCCCTAAACACCGTGGCAGACAAAATAATGACACAATAGAATTTAGAAGGCAGACCGACCATAAGATGCAACTCATACAGGAAAGGATGAGCTCATCATTTGGTCCTGAATCACTTCCACTCACCAGGGTCATGTAGTAATCTTGAGTAACTACACAGACTGCCCTATCACATGCACCTAATCCAATTGGTATAGATACATTCATTAGCCCTAATATATAATCAATTGCACATTAGATACGACATTTAATATACTGTTTTCTTTTTACATGTGAAGCATGTACAATACATGTAATTTATAAATAAGTAGTCTAACCAGTAAAAAGCATTACTATGTTTTTTTGGACGTGTCACCTATGTAGAAATGCTGCATGTTTTTGTTTAGTATACTAAGGTTATATTTACTCATGGAACATTTGTTGTAAATATTTCTGTGACTGAATATCAGGTTGTTTCTGCTGTATGTGCAAGGTTTTGTTTTATCTTTTTACAAACCTTATTCAGATGTAGACAACAGTTGCTGACATTTCTGCAACACATCTGCCACATGTGGACATTTTCTGAAGTGGTCCAGGCTTTGGATGAATAAGGCTAGGTTCACACTGTGTTCTTGGCCTCTGTGGAACATATACACTGGGAGAAAGCTCCTGATGTATATTTTAAACAGTGGGATCTATCACGCATAGACTAAGACTGAATCTATTGAATGAATAAATTGTGAACTTTTTCCATGATTCATTTAAATAACAATAGCCATTACAGCCTATGGGCAATGGATGCCACTGTTTGACATCTCTTTAAAGTACCTGTACCTTCTTCACGCACTGCATTCAAATATCACAATAAATTGTGGCAGAATGACAATGTCCACTTTTTTACATTTGTGCATATAATCTGATCTATAAAACAGCACCTTCATCTGGTTGTTTGATGTGCGTATAAGTATCTGAAACTGAATGGAATTTGTAACATAAACATGGCACCAAACTTATCAGACATGATAATGGTCTGTAAAGTTAACACTACTACTACTACTAAAATGTACTAAACAAAGAAGTCACATTTTATGAAATATCTAAAAGAGAAAAAAAATCTTAACATCTTTAAGTAACTTTGAAGGGTTAACTGGCCTTTGCTACCAAATGCAGACCTTAAGAATTTTTAAAGATGTTACTCTGTGACATGAGAAGAGGTCTCTTTAAATACCAGCAGAGATGCTTGTTAACACATAGACCAATTGACAGAACCTGTCAATTAGCAATTCTGCTTTTCTTGCTGATGCCTGTACAGTTACCTGCTCATCCATCACATGACTACAGCTGGTTGGACCATTGTTGTCACCCTGTGTCTAAACACTAGACATTTGGTCCATGCATCATTAAATGCAGTAAGAATGTCAATATCTTCAGAGATCTAATGCTCTTATTTACAAGGCACATAAAGTAGAGTAAAGATCTTGAAGTCATGCCTGAGGTGTCAAAGTTTACATGATTGTTTCATAATCTGCATCAATCTGCAAACTGCAAATACATACACAGTGAAATCTGGTGGGAAATGATTACACAATATCTCAATTCTTGTAGAAGCCATAAAACATTATCTGTCGAAGATTTTCTATAAAACTTAGCACCTGCTCAGACAGACAGACTAAGATGTCACGATTCCCGTAAGGAAGAAAATCAAGTCAAGTCAAGTCTCTCCTAAGATATACTGCCCCTTATCTCCCCCCCCCCCCCATATTGATCACTTCAGTCTAGAGTTGCAAAACAGTTTAGTCCATGCAAACAAATCTTAAGATCAAGCACCCCACTTACTTGCTGAACTAATCAATAGAGGTGTAAGTTTTGGATGAACTGACCTATGCAGCTATGCCTCTGATCAGACATGGCCATAATGTAGAGAATTACATACATGCCAGGGCCCTGTGTGAAAAAGCATGTTAACTTCAGGAAAGGAACTTAAAATCAGTGGTAAATTATGCATGTTTAGGAATTAGGATAACATTTTAGCATTCTATGGGGGGGGGGGGGAGTAGGCAATTTAAACTGGTTTGCAAACAGACATGCACAGGGTTGGGGGGGGGGGGGGCACACCATTATCCACTCTAGCCTGTAATAAACCCAGAAGTTGAGACAGTGGCAGCTCAATGGTAAGAAAAGAGGAGCAGTAGAGAAGAACATGTTTCTACACTGCCTTTGAGAAAGTTTGGCTTCCAGCTATGCACTGATTAATATCAGATCTCCTCCTTTACTTGCCTCTTGACAATCGTGTCACATCTGGCTGACAAATCCTTACAAGCTTATCCAAACCTAGGCAGCCCAGATCATGCTCCAGGACTTGCTAGAAGGAAGCGGTAACACCAGCTCTGTACTGATGTGCCATCATGAAACTAATGAAGCTGACTTCACTTGTAGACTGCAGAAACACGAAGCAGCACAACATGCCTGGAGGTCCTTGCAACATAGATGTTAGCTCACCCAAAAGATACAAAACACAATAAGCTTTCCAGTTCAAGAAGCCAAAACAGCTACATGATTCCGGGCAGTGCAGAAGAGTAATGTAAAAGGAGATAATCACAGATTAACATAACAGCAGAAAGACACCTCCGTGCAGGAGAAACCGGACAGTTTGTCTCTAGATTGCACTTTCCATCTCCAGCATTACGTCAAACTAAGAAAATGGGCTGGGCACACCTATCTTAATGGATACTGCATAGTTAAAGCCATCTATCAGTGTATTGATTGTTCTGTACCATGTTCAGTGGAAAGATTGGTTTCCTATCCACAACTGCAGAAAAGCTGAACATAAAGCAAAAAAAAAAAAAAAAAAAAAAAAAGAAGAATGAAAAGGAGGGAAAAAAAATCTCGACAAGCTTTCCCATAAAATAGCTGCTTTTTAAAAATGTATAAAGTGCTCTGGTAAGGAGCATATATTTAGACCATTAAGTGTTACGACAGTAGAGTGCACTGAGAATACTCTGTGAAATTAGAACTGAATAGAACGGAGAGCCCACACTTGTATCATCCTCATCACCACCACCACCACAGTGCTTTCAATGCAAAGGGACTACAGGACTAAGTGTGCTCTAAGGGAGGACAATAGCCCTCTTCAATAAAAGGATGGGATTGTATGCATAATTTACAGACACTGATCACCAGCCACTAATAACGCTAAGAACGACTATAGGAAAATTGGTTTTACTGTCTACTCTAAAGAGCACTCCTGCATCATAATAAGGACATTAATGCACTTGCTTAAAGCACTTTATACAGGACTCCTTTAAAGTTACATAGTCACTTATCAGCATTAGCGAATGTAGGGTTAAATGAATTCCGAAAACTGCACAATAAAACAGAAAATGATGCCATGTGCCGGCATCTCAGTAAAAATATATAGTTAAACAATATTGAAAGTACACATTTATGATTTTCTATCTATTGTAAAACTGCAAAACTATTTGAGAATAAAAGAAATGAATATATTTAAAAAAAAGTTTCCTTACTTTGTCCATTGCTAGATAGATATCATGTCCCAGGCAGTTCCTCATTCCCTCAATGAGTACTCCAGCTATGTACTTTAAGTGCACTCCTGTCTGTACAAGTACTAAAACATCACACGCCTTCTTAGCCTTGTCTGAATATGAGCACCTCAAGGTCTGATGAATACTAAGACTGTGCACAGGGGAGTGGAATGAGATCCTCCCACTTGGTGATCTGTGGGCCCTCCAAGTTTGTGTCTGCCTCGCTCACCTCTGCAGCATGCTCTCACCTCAGTGCCCTGGTGTGCTCTGTTCCAGCATGCTCTCTCAGAGTCACAGGGCAGTCCCCTCACAGCTGGCTTGAAGAGGGCATGACACTCATCTTTCACAGAGATTTGATCAAAAGGAATCAGAGGCTTGAGGCACTCCTGATGCAGTCTAAGGAGATTCTACCTCAGTTCTGGCAGCCTAAGTAATGCATTAAATCAATGCAGCTGACCTAAGGCCACTTACCATTTTTTTTCCCTCTGAAAACAGAACTGTGTATAAACCACCAGCCTTATTTCGGATTAAAATTACTTGTTCGAACAAGTGACCTAACCCCACCTAAACTAACTCCCCAAACTAAAATTTGTTCACTGCTTTTCTGACATCTAACAATAAGATGTGGCAGAGAACAGGAGTTTGAACATACGTTTGTAAATACTGCAAATCATTTTAATACAAATTCTACAAAATGCTATTCTTTAAAACAATAACGTTTCTTCAAAGTATTTCTGTTGAAGCAACATCTTAAAATGTACATGTCAGTCTGCTATCCCTGCACCTGTCAGATCCTGAATTACTGTACACCTAGGATCCTTATTTTTTTTGAGAACACAAAATTTAACAGTTAGGGGAAAAAAAAGTGAAATATTTGCATTCTCCTGTGACTTACAGGTCACGACCCATATGACATTTTAATATTCCGTTATCTTACCTGTCAGCAGAGCACCCATGAAATGCCAAGTATGCACAGCTAGAAAGATTTATTTTTTGAAGGAAAACAAAAAGAACATGTTTCAGTTAAAGACTTTTTTATTTTTCTTATGCTTGTCTTCTTAAAGCAGCTGGTCTTCTAGGAGTGAATGCTTAGTTAAAACACAATAAAGACGTAGGACTGATAGCAAGTTTTTCTAAGCTGATAAAGTTTTTTGTGAGAGATGATCAGTAAATTGCCTTATGAATGTTTGGTAACTGTAAATGATCAGGTGAAGGTTAATGCCCTATACAAAACACGTCAGGGAGACCTGGTTCGGTACATGCAGAAGCTCAGACAGGGGATGTCAAAGTTTTAAAAATCAAAAGTAACTGTTCCAAAATACAAAAAACAACAGGTCAGATCCTTTTACACAAGTAGATGATGGATAATATAGGACATAGATAGGCAATTCTTTACTTTAATATTAAATAGCTTAGTATCAGAAGGGTTTGAATGAATGAACAGACATACACTGTCAGCAGCACATTCCCAGTTTACCTGGGGAGAGGGATATGTGGTGAGCCCCCATTGTATGGCGGGACCATGGGGTGTAGTGATATAGGTAGCAGGGCCAGATGGTATTAACACCTGGGGCAAGATGTTGTTAACCTCTAGTGTTCATGTCGCCAGAATGTGGTTGTATGGTGTAGGGTACCGCCGACAACCAACCCAGAAACGGCATATATTAAATGAGAGTCCAAAGTAGGTTTTGATGCAACTGGAACTTTACTGAAGAAGGCAGTATAACAGTTCTTACAGAAGCCAACTTCCACAGAGGTGACCAGGACACATGGAACTTGGACTTGTAGTGGTAATAATGATGATGCAGGTCACTGTGCTACTGTTATGATTTTGGTAGGGACAGTAGAGACTGCACTCACAGATTTGATGTGGCCGCAGACTTTTAGGCTTTGGCCTAGCTATTCTGGACTTGGCTTGTACAGGACTTGTGCTTGCTTTAAGGTCCAGGAAGTGAAAGCCAGAGTGGAGACTACAGCCCCTTATATATCAGGGGCCTGAACTAAAGCCCATTGGTAGCTGGTTGCCTGTGGTTACCTGTGCCTCTGGAACTCTGGATATCATGTGATCACATATCACATGACCTTAGGAAGGTCCTAGACAGTGTAAACATCCTAACAACCTTCATATATTACTTACATTCACTGTACAATACATATAATAGATGTACATACTTAATATACAAGAGAATACCATATAATGACTTAGGGGGCGATTCTGCAGGAGAGCCCTGTGGACTTGAGGAACTCTACTTAACCCCTTAAGGACCATGGACGTACTGGTACGTCCTTGGTCCTGCTCTCCTGATATAACGCAGCGTTACACGGTAACCCCGCATCATATCACGGCGGGCCCGGCGTCATAGTGAAGCTGGGACCCGCCGCTAATAGCGCGCAGCGCCGCGCGCTATTAACCCTTTAGCCGCGCGCTCAGAGCTGAGCCGCACGGCTAAAAGCGAAAGTGAAAGCTGCCGATTAACTCAGTGGGCTGTTCGGGATAGCCGTGGCGAAATCGCGGCATCCCGAACAGCTTACAGGACAAAGGGAGGGCCCCTACCTGCCTCCTCACTGTCCGATCGCCGAATGACTGCTCAGTGCCTGAGATCCAGGCATGAGCAGTCATGCGGCAGAATCGTCGATCACTGGTTTCCTATGAGAAACCAGTGATCAATGATGAAGATCAGTGTGTGCAGTGTTATAGGTCCCTATGGGACCTATAACACTGCAAAAAAAAAAGTGGAAAAAAAAGTGAATGAATATCATTTAACCCCTCCCCTATTAAAAGTTTGAATCACCCCCCTTTTCCCATAAAAAAAAACACAGTGTAAATAAAAATAAAAATAAACATATATGGTATCACCGCGTGCGGAAATGTCCGAATTATAAAAATATATCATTAAACCGCTCGGTCAATGGCGTGCGCACAAAAAAATTCCAAAGTCCAAAATAGTGCATTTTTGGTCACTTTTTATATCATTTAAAAAATTAGCCCTCCTACCGCCCCATACACGGAAAAATAAAAAAGTTATAGGGGTCAGAAGATGACAATTTTAAACGTATTAATGTAGTTATGATTTTTTCCAGAAGTACGACAAAATCAAAGCTATATAAGCAGGGTATCATTTTAATCGTATGGACCTACAGAATAAAGATAAGGTGTCATTTTTACCGAAAAATGTACTAAGTAGAAACGGAAGCCCCCAAAATTTACAAAACGCTGTTTTTTTTTATTTTTTTTTTCCGTTTCAACGTAGATTTTTGGGCAAAATGACTGTCGTCATTCCAAAGTAGAATTGGTGGCGCAAAAAATAAGCCATCATATGGATTTTTAGGTGCAAAATTGAAAGAGTTATGATTTTTTAAAGGCAAGGAGCAAAAAACGAAAATGCAAAAACGGAAAAAACCCCAGTCCTTAAGGGGTTAAGGGGACTTTAGGACTGTACAGAACCATGTTCTGTACCGGGACACCACAGATAATAATGCCCACATAAAAGATGCGATTAGCTGACATTGTCTTTGCATATTTGCTGGCTGAATTAATGGAGGCTTACATTGGCTCATGGTTGGGAATGAATGTATGTTTGTGGGAATGCTTATTTGCTCAATCATCAGCCTGTGAATCCCCTTCCACTCTAGCAGCAATGCTCTTGTGGTCCCTGACTGTCTTGTTTACTTTTTCTGGAGCAGGATGTGCTGTTCCACATGATCACTGCATGTAATCTGACTATAGCAGTGATCCTAGTATGTACAGTACATTACCACTGAGGCCACTGACTGGCTGCTGTAGCCACATGGGTGCAAGTGACTATCACTGCTGCAGCAAAGACCAGTGGGGACCAAAGAAGCTGGAGCGGCAGGTAGTTTAACAGGGGAGTAATCTTTGTCTTTTTATTTTATACCATTGACTGTGGTTGGTTTCATTTAAAAAAAACTTACAGAAAACCCTTTAAACCCAGACCTATAGGGTCACTTTTATTCTGAAAAGTAGCAGACTTGGTAAATTATTTATGCAATAACATATCCGCACACAGTTCTGAAAAGGTTCCACATGAAAATATAAAGCACCTGTGGGAACATTTCAGATTTCACAGTGCTTTGTCCAACATTCCCAAGAAGTGTATTCTGGAAACCCAACCTACCTCAGATTTCAATTCCAAAGCTGAAACACTGAAAACGAATCAATTTTCTGTGCTCTGGTTTATACACAAGAAAGCATACAGTCTCCCTCCAAACAGGTAGCCAAAAATCAATGGCATAAAAATGGATTAAAAAAATAGAAGTTTCATCAAAATATATATACTTCCCATTGCTATCAAAATGGCACCCACTGGGTGGTCTTCTAAATCTCGACCAGGTACATGATACATATAGTAATAAAATCTCCATAAACAATTGCTAGCTCAAAGCTTCCTTTATCAAGTCACTTTGATTTAAACTGATTTTATAGGACTTCTATTGAAAGCATTTCATTAAAACAGACCAAAACCCATCACCTGAATGACATGAGCACTGCGGCCTCTTCGCTTTATTCCAGACATAACTCCATTCATTCTGTAGAAGCTGACCCTGTATTGCAGCTCGTTTTAAATGTAACGTTGCTACCAAATGTACAGAGCTGTGTCTGACATGAAGTGAAGAGGCCTCAGTACTGATCAGCTTGTGATCAGTTGGACCTCAACCAATTAGATATTGATAGCCTATGCTTACAACAGGCTACCAACATAAAAGTCCAGGCTACCACAAACAAATGTCCAAAAGTTTGTGTAATAAAAAAATAAATAATAATAATAATAAATATATATATATATATATATATATATATATATATATATATATACATACACACACACACACAAACACCATTATACAGTAAAAGACAACTCTACTTTTGACCTTGGCTTCACAAATCCCAGTGTCCTCCCATAGTACTTAGAATTAACATAGCCATGAACTGGTGGCAGGCATCAGAAGGTGGTAAACACAGTCTCTTTTAGGAAAGGTAAACAGAGACAAAAATCTTTACTTTGGGTGAGCTGATAATAGACCAGGAGAGTAGCAGAAGGCCCCACTTAATACCCTTCAGAATAAGGTCATGACAGGGTTGCACGTCTTGTACACTGGTAGTGCTCCTTTAACATCACAGACAGTCATCCAAGTATTGTCAGCCATTCAAGGGATTTATGGGGCACTTTAGTGTTGCTGAAGGCTATGAAAATTGAAGGGTACAAGTGAGAGTCAGATTACATCCTAAGGACACATATACTTGTACCTTTGAAAAGGTGCACAGAAAGCTTTTAGACATTCCTTTATTTTAAAAAGGACATCATTTGGTCAGCAGTGTCATATGGAGGAAATCACCAAGTCACAAAGATATTGCATTCCTTACTAAAGAGAAATTCTACCCAAATATCATCTTCCTTTGCAGCAACATGCAATGAGTTTTCCTATTTTATGTAAATAAAGCATTTTATGTACCTTGCAATCTGCCCTGCTCATATCAGGTTTACATAGGTGCACATCACATACAGTATTGTGAGCAGAACATTTTAGGTTATATTTTCTACCTCTAAATGTTAGTATTTTAAGGGAATCTCTCAGCTGCAATTCAAGTTTCAATTTGTTAACACTGTATAATACCAGGTAGTTAAGGCAAGGAGACACATGGTGCCTTTCATAAATTTATCTGGGCTTCCATAACTGAAAAGTGTTCCCTAGCCCCTGAAGTGCTGATGGCTGGACGCTTTCTCTTCCTGCCTCCCATCCTCGTCTCTGCTTGACTGACAGTCAGCTGAAAGTCTGTCTTCAAATGTGGTTCTTGTGCTGTGCACACATGCATACACACACCTGGCTTAGAAACCAGGCTCGGCTTCCAACTGACTGTCAGTCAAGCACAAACAGGGATGAAAGAAAGGAAGTGTTCCAGCCATCAGCATTTCAGGAGCTCAGAAAAACCTCCGACACATGACACCAGAGAATAAAGGCATTTTTCGACATTATGAAAGCACAGAGAGATAGAATGCATTCAGAAAGTCTTCAGACCCTTTCACCTGTTTTTACATTTTGTTATCTTGTTGCCTTGTGCTAAAATAAAATAAAAATAATAAAGACCCCCACCCCCCATCATTCTGCACTCAATGTGAAATGTTCAAAACCAAATTTTAGAATATTTAGCAAATTTATTAAAAAAGAATATCTAAAATTTGGATGTAAGTATTCAGACACTTTGCTATGACACTTTAATTTTATATCTGGGGGCCTCTTCGTTCTCTTGATCCTCTCTGAAATGTTTCTGCACCTTAATAAGAGTCACCAATGCATTTCAGATCTGGAGAAGGGTACAAAGAGCAAAGTGAAAATGATGAAATCAAAATGAAACTTTCTGGCTTCAATTTTAAAAGGGTACTCCGGTGGAAAACATTTTTTTTTTCTAAGCAACTGGTGCCAGAAAGTTTAAACAAAAATAGTAAATTACTTCTATATAAAAAACTTAATTCTTCCAGTACTTATCAGCTGCTTTATGCTGCAGAGGAAGTTATGTAGTTCTTTTCTGTCTGACCACAGTGCTCTCTGCTGACATCTCTGTCCATGTCAAGAACTGTGCAGAGCAGGAGAGGTTTGCTGTGGGGATTTGTCCTACTCTGGAAAGTTCCTGACACAGACAGAGGTGTCAGCAAAGAGCACTGTGGTCAGACAGAAAAGAACATCTCCACTTCCTCTGTAGTATACAGCAGCTGATAAGTACTGGAAGGATGCAGATTTTTTAATAGAAGTAAATTACAAATCTGTTTTACTTTCTGGAGCCAGTTGATTAAAAAAAAATGTTTTCCACTGGAGTATCACTTTAAGGATCATGTCTGAAAGAAACCAGGCACTGCTCATCACCTGCCCAATACATCCCTACAGTGAAGCATGGTGGTGGCAGCATTATGTTATTGGTGTGCTTTCCAGCAGCTGGGACAGAAGACTGGTTAGAGCTGAGGAGCAAAGCTGAATGGAGAAAAGTACAGAGATATTTTTAATAAAAACCTGACCCAGAGTGCTCTGTACCTCAGGCTGAGCCGAAGATAGACTGCTTTTTCCTGTCTAAATTTGTTGCAGAGAAAGTTGCAGTTGAAATATGTGCGACTTTTGCTTTAGAGGATTTTGGAACATGATGCATTCTAGTCTATTTTAGACAGAAAAAGTGACTTTTCAGCGACAAGTCGCATCAGCTGAAAGTACACTGAAATGTCAGACCATGCTGGAGCAGGTTTAAATACAGTCTAAAGCATAAATCCCGAAGTCTGTGCACAGAATTTATCAAGAGCTGTGCGCCTTTTGATAAATTAGGTGCACAATAGACCGGCCTAACGCTCAGTAGGTTGGTCTATATTGATGCGGGACATAGACAGCTTTGATAAATCTTCCCCAGTAACTCTAAGCACACAGCAAAGACAACACAGATTTGGCTTTAAGGGGTCCTTCGGCACTTCAGACATCTTATCCCCTATCCAAAGGATAGGGGATAAGATGCCTGATCGCGGGGGGTCCCGCCACTGGGGACCCCCCGTGATCTTGCACGCAGCACCCCAGTTAAAATCAGTCCCTGGAGCATGTTCGCTCCGTGTCTGATTACCGGCGACCACAGGGCCGGCGGCGTGTGACTTCACGCTCCGCCCCTCAATGCAAGCCTATGGGAGGGGGCCTGGCAGCTGTCACGCCCCCTCCCATAGGCTTGCATTGAGGGGCGGAGCGTGACATCACACGGGGGCGGAGGCGTGACGTCACACGCCGCCTGCCCCGTGGTCACCGGTAATCAGACCCGGGGACTGATTTTTAACTGGGGTGCTGCGTGCAAGTTCACGGGGGTCCCCAGCGGCGGGGCCCCCGCGATCAGGCATCTTATTCTGTATCCTTTGGATAGGGGATAAGATGTCTAACCACCGGAGTACCCCTTTAAGGACAACTCTGAGGATGTTCTTGAGTTGCACCGCCAGAGCCCTGACTTGAACCTTACCGAATATCTCTGGAAAGACTGTTCCCATCCAACGTGACAGAGCTTCAAATTATCTGAAGAAAAAAAAAAAAAAAAAATAATAAAAAATCGCAGAGAACCCTCAAATCCAGGTATGCAAACCTTGCAGTAGCATCTCCAAGAAGACTGGAGGCTGCAATCACTGCCAAAAGTACTGAGTAAAGGGTCTGTCAATGCAATATTTTCCATATAGGGTACTTCACAAAGGATGGACGGGTGAACATTGAATTGTTTGGATATTAGCACAATGCTGCAACAAAAAAGGTACCACATGTCTCCTTTCCCTATCAGCTATCTAATAGTGTCAAAAAGTTCCTAGTGGAATTTCATCCGTGGATCCACACCACCTGGAATATGTGCCAATTATGTGCAGAATTTAAATTTAAATTTCAAAATCCCTTTGACTAATGGACTTTTCTGGGTGGAATTCTGGGCTTTTCTGAGCGCTGGGAGAACATACATACATATATTTATTTGGTGGAAGTTCCGACACATGAAGCAAGCAGAAGTCCCTTATTGAGATCAATGTTAATAGTGTAAATGGGGTCTAAAGATGTGCCAAATTTATCAAACAGCATGAGCCACTGTAATAAATCTGGCACCTTTGTAGAGAGTTTTAAAACATCTAGGCCAGAATGTATTGGAAAATTGCTTAACATTTTGGCAGCGTTGGATCACTGTGTGGCATTGAGTGAAGCAACATCAATATTTTATCTAATACTAGCTGAGTACCCGGCGTTGCCCGGTTTTTCCTTCCTAATTCTTGTTGGGGAGGAAAATCAACAAAGGAGAAAGATTTTGACTTCATATCCCGTCCTCATATATTGTAGTCATATCCCAACCCCATATCGCGTCCTCCTATCCCGACCCGTAATATGTGTACCAGGTATTATTGAAATATCTCAGCCGTACGGAAGTTATTTGGGAATACACATTTCCCATTGATTTGCATGAGACTTTAACCTTTTAAGGACGCTGGGCGTATGTGTACACCCTGCATCCAGAGTCCTTAAGGACGTGGGGCGTATGCATACGCCCGTGGGAATTCCTGTCCCTGCCGCTAGCCGGTTGGGGACTGGACCAGAATACCTGCTGAAATCATTCAGCAGGCATCCCGGCACATCACCGAGGGGGGTCCTGAGACCTCCCCATGTCGGCGATTGCAGAAAATCGCATGTCAATTCAGACATGCGATTTGCTGCTATTCCGGGCTGATCGGGTCTCTAGTGAGCCGATCACCCGGAAAATAGGGATGATTGGAGCTGTCAGTGACAGCCCCGATCATGCTGAGGGCTAGGAGCGAGGTCGCAGTGCTGCGATCTCCTCCTATCCCCTGCCATTGGTCAGAACTGATTCTGACCAATGGCAGGGCAGGACAGTGGGTTGCCATGGCAACCCCCCATTCTGCCCACCCCTGTATGTCGAGGGGAACGTGGGCAGAAGATGGAGGCCGGTACCTGGAGGAGAAGATGCGTGGGGGCCCCCGATCGTCGCTGGAGACTGCTGGATCCTGGCTCACGAAGGGAAACTACGGTGGGTGGGGGGGTGGAATGAAAGTGAAAGTAAAGTGATCTTTACTGTGGCAACCACTAGGAAGGCCAAACTGCAACTCCCAGCATGCCCAGACAGACAAAGGCTGTCTGGGCATGCTGGGAGTTGTAGTTTTGCAACATCTGGAGGGTCACAGTTTGGAGACCACTGTTACAGTGGTGCCCAAATGGTAGCCCTCCAGATGTTGCGAAACTACAACTCTCAGCATGCCTAGACTGCCCAGGCATGCTGGCAGTTGTAGTTCTGTAACATCTGTCCCTTCAGAGTTTGCAATTTTCTTGACATTTTTGAAAATTGCTGCTCTACTTTGAAGCCCTCCAATTTTTTATGTCCATTTTATGATGCCAACATAAAGTGGACATATTGTATTTGTGAATAAAAATAAAATTTATTGGGAATATTCATTTTCCTTACAAGTAGAGAGCTTCAAAGTTAGAAAAATGCAAAATTTTCAAAATTTTCATGAAATTTGGGGATTTTCCCCAAAAAAGGATGCAAGTAACGCTGAAAATTTACCACCAAAATAAAGTAGAATATGTACAATCTCAGAATCAGAATATTTGGTAAGAGCGTTTGAGTTATTAATTCGTAAAGCGATGGTGGTCAGAAATGCGAAAAGGGCTTAGTCCTTAAGGTGAAAAAGGGCTGCATCCTTACAAATGGGGGTAGTTAAGGGTTAAATTAACTATCCTATATTTTAAGTGGACATATAAGTAACATGTGACCAAGTATTATCGAAATATCTCCAGCCATTTGGAAGTTATGCAGTAACATATATTTCCCATTGACTTGTATGGGACTTTAAACAAAAACCCAGACCCTGGCAAATGGGGTGAGTAAGGGTTAAATTACCTATCCTATGTTTGTTGTTGACATATAAGTAACATGTGTGCCAAGTTTCATGTTAATATCTTTAGCCGTTTGGACGTGATGCTGGAACATTCACACACACACTGAGTTATATATATATATATATATATATATATATATATATATTTACAAGACTTCTATCAATGTTGCTAGGCTGCATATAATAGGTGAGATTTCTATTCTCACTTGTAGTTCACTAGCTTTTAAGCCCATAAGTTTCCTGTACGGGGCCACGGCTCTGCTGCGACTCTCCCGTGCAGGAGGCATGATGCCGCGTATCTGTATTGGAGAGGTGGAGATGCAGTGCTAGTGCCCCTGCTGCAACCCCCTGCAGCTGCCGCAGCACAGAAGCCGGGGAAACCCCTGCTTCCATTGCCGGTCCATCATGCATTAAACTATAAGCGCGTTTTACAGACGCGCCTATAGTTCAATGAGGCGCTCAGGCTTGGCTGATTGACTGAGCCCCATCAATCACTCTCGTGGCCTGCCAACATTATGCAGGCACCGACAAGAGACCTGTGCTTCCGTCCTCTGCGCTTTTTGGCCCAGGCCTTGAGCTGTGTAAGGGGCCCTAAAATTTCTGATGGCAGCCCTGATCATGAGAATAGAGGTCCTTTGTCCCCTAAGTTGAATGAGGAGACAGTTAGGCGTTCATGCAATTGCATAATTCAACTTAACACTTGATAGAGTTGTCTAGTTTAGAAAGCCTATTTTAATATACCCTGTTAGGGATGCTTATCACTTGGCCAGAGAAGCTACAAACAGCATCTCTCTCCTGTACTGCATTACACAGACAAATACATTGATTTGTCCATGTACAAATTCTCTTGTGGTGGTGGCTAGCGAAGAGAAATAGCAGAATTGTCCCACAGAGAAGGGTCCAGGGGGGACACTCTGTAATCTGTTACTTGTCAAGAGACTTTTACACAAGGTAGTGATTCTCCAAAGTGGAGAACCCCTTTAAAAGGGGTACTCCGGTGGAAAACTATTTTTAACCCCTTCCCGACCCAGTTTGTACCAGTACATCCTGGGTCCTTTCACTTTCTATAACGCGGGGCCCAGCATCTAGCAATGGGCGGGACCCGTGGGTAATACCACGTGGCACTGATCGCTGTGCCACACGCTATTAATGCTTTAGACGCGGCGTTCAAAGTTTATTGCTGCATCTAAAGTGAAAGCTAATAAGTGCCGGTTAGCACAGTGGGCTGCTCGGGATTGCCGCAGCGTGATTGAACAGCTGGAGGACACCACGAGGAGGGTGCCTTACCTTCCTCCTCCGTGTCCAATCGCCGAATGACTGCTCTGGGCCTGAGATCAAGGAATGAGCAGTCAAGCGGCAGAAACACTGATCAATGCTATGCCATGGCATAGCAGTGAACAGTATGAGAGATCAATGTACTGCATGTTATAGTCTCCTATGGGATAACAATGATCAATGTAAAAGGTCAGTGTGTGCAGTGTTATAGCCCCCTATGGGGGCTATAACATTTCAAAAAAAAAAATAATATATATATATATATATATACAAAATGGTGTTTTTTCTTACATTTTTACTCACAATGATTTCTTTTTTTCCGTTTTGCCGTAGATTTTTGGGTAAAATGACTGATGTCATTACAAAGTAGAATCGGTGGTGCAAAAAATAATCCATAATATGGATTTTAAGGTGGAAAATTGAAAGAGTTATGATTTTTTAAAGGTAATGAGGAAAAAAACAAAAATGGAAAAACTCACGAAGGAGTTAAAGGGGTATTCCAGGATTTTTTTTATTTGACTATACTACAGGGGCTGTAAAGTTAGTGTAGTTCATAATATAGTGTATGTACCTGTGTGTGACCGTTTTCTCACAATTCTTCTGGAATTTTCACTCCAATATTTATTTATATCAGCATACAAAATGACTGTTGTCTCAGATTTTTCCCAGTTTGCAATGCGGCTGAGACTGTCTGCTTCAATGGGTGGAGCGATCGCTTGGTGGGAGAGAGATCAATCTGCAACTAATGCAACAGCTGTAGGCACCCTGATTGAAAACCACAGGTCTTTCGATGGATGCAGCTCATTTATGTTTCAATAGGTGGGGTGGCTGATGTGGGGGAGGGAGGAAAATGGAATTGTGGGATTTGTAGACAAAAAAAGAAAAGTCAAACAGGAAATACCAGTTCACAAAAAGCTAGCCACAGTGTTATGGTAATCTCCCAACATAGCCATTTAGCCCCAAGACAAGCGCAGAACAGAAAGATACAATAATGTGTAAAATACCGTATATGATGAATGGACTACTCTGTATAGTGCCAGGGTCACTGAAGGTGTTTTTCAGTGCAATAACAATGCAGTGGAAAATTATTTTCTATTCACACACATTTAGGTAATTTTACAGTATCAATGTAAAGTGTCAGATATTCAATCTTCTTAATTATTTCAGCGGAGAAATATAATGCATTTTAATAAAGCAGTGCAGTTCTCAGACTCTCCACTATCCCCCCAGATCTCCATGTGTGAACCTGACCTGTAGAAATTTCACTGCTGACACATCTGTTGTAGGGTTAACTCCAGAGTTATGTCTGGCAAAGAAGAGGACTGATTTTAAGCAAGCACAGTCTCCCACAACAAAACAGCTCTGGTACGGATGTTCCCCAGAGGTGTGGCTTTTAATCCATAAATTGCAACACAAGTTTTAACAGGCAAGTCTGGTCTGTCACCAGGAGTTTAGTAATTAACAAAAAACATCTTTTTTCCTAATGGTTTATGAGAGATACATGTGAGCAAAAGCACTATTCTGCTTTGCAAAGATATCCATCTACTTGGTGATCCCTTTTCTGTTGCATCCAATTAAAAGAAGCCTATAGGCCAAGAGTACACATAAACATAACATTCCTCAAGTCAGGTTTCAACTTCAGTGATGTTTTCAGAAGTGCAGATAGCAGTGTGGAATAGGTAGAAAACAGGAAGATGCACTAATCACGTCAGAGCTGTCTTCAGAGGAATGGAAAATAAACTACTAGAAAGGCAGTATTCGGAATCGGCACAAAGGAAAGCAAGGTTCAGTTCTATAGCTCAGTAGTCTTCAATCATTAAGCTTTTCCGTCGTGGCAGCATAATGATCATAATAATGTAATAGATAACATGTACACATATGTCATGTCCCAGTACAGGGCATGGTCCTGTACTGCCCTTAGGCCTTGTCAGGTTGAGTCCCTCAGTGACCTGGGGCCTCCCCTGCAAGGTCTCCCCCTGTTGGTTTTATAAAGGTGTGTGTCACTTTAATGCCTAGACAGGAGGTAGTATAGAGGACCTGTGGGAGGTCTCAAGGACCTGTGTAAGTCTATCACATGTTATGTTATGCAGTCACATGATTTGTGGTCACATGTTCTCCCAGAGAGCACCAGCTTAACCTATGACCCGCAGCTTGACCAATAGGACGAATACAGCCCCCCACTATATAAAGGGGCGACCATTACAATTTCTCGGAGATCTCAGTGCAAGTGATCAGCATCTGGAAGACCCCAAAAGCTACAGTCATTCCAGTAAGTCTCAAGTCTATGTCTGCTGTCATTGAAACTAGTCAAGTCAAGTCTAATTTCAAGTCAAGTTAACTACAAGTATAACCAGTGTGAAAAACAAGCTGGTCGGCACCGCTACCTCAATACAGCCTATAAAGTCAGCTGCTCGCTATGCTGGCAAGCAAGGAGTTAAACTAAGCAATAGCAGTGATACACAGAGTACCGCTAACCTTCGGGTTCCCAGTCCCTCAGAGCAAGGTGTCCATACATAGAGCGTGAAAGGAATAACGGGGACATCACTCACCGGGATGCGGTACAAAAACTTCTTTATTTCAACAGTGCAGACATGCGGGTGGCACGGACATCAGAGCCGCAGCTTGGTCAGCTTGATTAACTACAAGTATATTGGTCCAGTAAGCTGCGAGATCCTCTGGGTCCTGGCCACCTCTCTGGGAATTCTGGCCTTAGCTGTGAAGATAATTACACCTGTCTTCTACTCAGTAAAGCCTCCGTTTGACAATAACTGGTTGTGGACTCTCATTTCACTTCTAGCAATTGGGATAGTGGAAAATCCGGGAGTGTGGTGTTCTGGAACCCGAAAACCACACTGACATCACAAACACTAGGGGTTAATTACCCTCCAGCCCCCAGGGTTAATACCATCTGATCCCACCACTCACACCACTACACCCGTGGTCCCACCATTTCACCCGGTGGTTCACCACAATCTTAGTCACGAACAGGATATGGTGTGTGCCCTAACCACTCAGCCACCCAGTCAAGTCAGGCCACCCATCAACAGTATATGGGTGTGTGCCATATAGAAGTTGCCGCAAGTCCTTCCCCACCCCATGTCTGAACTGTGTAATAAAAAACCGCATACAGTCGTGGAAAAGTATGCGCCAGCAAAGTGTATGGGACTGTGTTACAGAAGTTTGTTTTTACTGTGGCGCGGATAAAAGTAGTGGGGAAGGTGAAGGAAAGACTGTTAATTACCATTGCTAAGTGTGTAAAGTCCGTACCTGAAGGGGTTAAGTCAAGTCCGGTGTTTCCCGGGTGTGGGAGTGGTCGCAGCTCCGCCCAGTCAGTCACCAGCGGTGACGCCTCTTCAGTGCCAGAACTAAGAATCCACCCTCTGTTGCACAGGGGAAGCATTTACCAGACCAGACCAAACAGGAAGTTCCCTGGGCGCAACCATAGTGAAGATTCTGGCAGCTGCGTCCGGCTCTACAGAATACCGGCAAGTGCCCGCTGCAGCCGGACGCTACATAAATGCACAATTTGCTGCTAAGATTCTTCAGCACCGCTGGCAGTCAGTGTTAACCCCTCGGTGCTCAGTAAAGTTTGCAGGTTCTCGTTACAGTACAATGCTGGGCAGCTTAAAGAAACAGTGCACTCAATTCTTCTTGCAGAGACACACTCAATTCTTCTTAAAGAAACAGCGCACTCAATTCATCCTACAAAGACAACATACTCAATCTTAAAGCGACAGCACCCTCAAAGAGCTTTTCAACATGTCAGCCCCCAGCTCTCCAGATCGACCCAGCGTAAGTACCCCTCCATCACCAACAGCAGGAAAACCTGCTACACCAGTGGTAGGAGTACTGCCGTTCCCGCTTGCAGTCCATGTCAATCACATTGGTGCCCCAGCAACTGCACCAGTATTCCTGGGGAAGCCTGTCCTTCCTACCTACAGCGGAGACCCCTTCACCCTGAGGGATTTCAAGGAGAGTATCCAGAGTTTGTCTTCCATTCTCTCCCCCTAATAAACCAGACAACTATAAGGACCAGCACTTGAGGAAGTCCGCACCTGGCTCGCCTCCGAGAAGGCGACTGTGCAGCAGATCTTCAAGGGGTTATACCAGGTATTTGAATCACATTCTCCCTCAGAGGTACGCCTCTGATTGTACGAGAGGTGACAAAGGCCAGGTGAGACACAGATCTTATGCAGTGGCCCTACAAAATGCCCTAAAGGTTGTTCAAAAGTTAGACGGCATCACTCCCGATCAGGGCAACAAAGTCTTGATGGACAGGTTAATTGATGAGGCTCGTAACAAATGGGACAAAGCTCAGTTGAGAATGCTAGCGGTACAGAACCCTAATCTGTTCTTCTCTGCCTTTAAAAGACTGGCTATTCAAGTTATAGAGCCCGGGACAGATTCTGAAGAAAGTTATACCCCTATGCCAGAACCACTGTGTGCGGCAACCGGCCCCATACCACCACCGACTTCCGCCCCAGTGACCAATACCCTACCATCCTCCACAACCTCAGAAATTCAGAGTGTTAAACAGGACATTGAACAATTGACTCAGGCTGTGAAGGAACTTGCTAGTCAGGCCCCTCAGGCCAACTGTGAGGAGTCTCTACTTAAAAGGCCGGTATCTGCTCCTGCCCCTCATCAAAATAACCCGTTATAATCCGCCCAATAGGCCCCCAGGGACTCAAAGGCCTTTTTGCACCTATTGCAATAAATCTGGACATTGGAAGATGCAATGTTGGGATTTAAACAGACTTCCCCTGAAGTCGAGGAATGGCCCTCAGACGAGCAGATCTCAGGTCCAAACCCAGAACAATCTAAGTCAGGACTCTAACTATACGTCACGCCCTGCCCCTATGTAACTCATCATAGATGGTATTCAGTTAGAAGCATTAATTGACACAGGGTCACAGGTGTCTACCATATCTAAAAGCTTTTTTCTACCAGTACCGGAATATTGATTCATTGTGTGAACCTGATGATGTTGATTTCAGGGTAATGGCAGGTAATGAGAAACCAGTCCCCAGACATGGATACTGGGAGCCCACCATTCAGTTGGGGAACCATGTGCTTAGAGTAGGCAGTAATTGTAACTGATGTGCCCGATAAGGCATGAGACACTGTTTCACAGACATAGTAGATTTTTTGCATGCCTCTCTCCCCTACATGTCCCCCTCAGGCCAGCAGGCTGAGCAGCACCACTTAAAAGGTTCTCCAAGCGGAGCAGAAGTTTGTCAATCAATGAGGAGATGTTTGCAAAGTCCGTATTCAAGATATCAGGTCGGTGACCTTACAGCCCAACACAGAGACTATCCTATGGAGCCATGCCTTGGAGTGAGAATCCAAGACTATCAAGCCCTATTAGAACCTATACAGTCGGAAGGTCATCCATTAGTTCGAGCTGCAAGGAGCTTAGTCACAGTTGTCAACAGGAGAGTTCCAGTTCGTCTAGTCAATTTGTCCAGTGTGACTACAGTTTTAGCAAAGTACATGCCAGCAGCCCAATTGTATCTTCTGGAACAAAGTGATGTTTTGTCCAAGCGCAAAGTGGCTCAGCAACGAGCAGCTCAAGTAGCCTCAACTTCTACAGGAAGTCCCCCTGAGCCCTGGTGTTGACGCAACTGCAGGTGGGAGACCAAACCACCCTGCATGATAGAGTTAACCGAGTCATTGATGTAGCCAAAAGGTACCAAGAAGCATTCAGTAAACACCCGACGAACTTTGGATGTGCGTCCATGATTCAGCATCAGATTTTAACTGGTGACAAGCCACCTATCAAGGAGAGGCACCGTCCGGTCGCACCAGGCATGTACCAAACTGTTGATAAGATGTTCATCAAAATGAAGGACGCAGACATCATTCAAGAAAGTCAGAGCCCCTGAGCAGCACCCATGGTACTAGTCAAAAAGAAGGATGGGATAATCCGCTTCTGTGTCAACTATATGGAACTGAATGATATTACCCATAAGGACACTTACCCTCTCCCAAGAATCGAGGAATCCCTCACCGACCCATAAGGACACTTACCCTCTCCCAAGAATCGAGGAATCCCTCACCGCATACTTCTCCACCTTGGATTTAACCAGTGGGAATTGGTAAGTGCTTGTGGAAGACAGAGAAGACAGCCTTCGTAACCCCAATGGGACTGTTCGTGTTCAAGAGTATGCCGTTTGGGATGTGCAATGCCCCTGCTACTTTACAGCTGCTGATGGAGCGATGCTTGGGCCATTTAAACTTCCAGAGTGTCCTGCTGTACCTCAATGATGTCATCGTCTACTCTAAGTCCTAAAAGGAGCACCTTGGTCTTCTGTCAGATGTCTTCCAAGTATTGATTAAACACGGACTACAGGTCAAGCCGTCCAAGTGCCAACTGCTTAAACCTCAGGTGCATAACCTAGGTCATGTTGTCAGCACTGAGGGAGTCCAGCCTAATCCTGACAAGGTGGAAATTGTCAAGAACTGGCCTACCCCGCGCAGGGTGAAGGATGTCTGGAGCTTCCTGGGATTTGCTGTCTATTACCGCCGCTTCATTCCTCACTTCGCCCAGATTGCAGATCCCCTCACAGCTCTCTTGTGGGGCATAGCAAAGGAGAACTACAGTGGGAAGCTACCTGTGGATTGGACCAAGGAGCAAGAGACTGCATTCCAAGCCCTTAAACACCTGTTGACAGCACCACCCATCTTGGCATACCCACAAATGCCAGCTTCAAAGGGTTAGGGGTGGTCCTATACCAAGTCCAGGAAGGACAAGAGTGGGTGATAGCCTATGCCAGTCGTAATCTGTGAGGAGCCGAGAAGAATGATTAGAATTACAGCTCCTTCAAGTTGGAACTCCTAATGTCAGGGACCGACCGGTGGACAGGGAGAGTGAGCCATAAACTGACCCTAAAACCGCTCTCCCTGTCTACTTGCCCATCCACCATGACTGGTGGATCGACAACTGGGTGCCGGTCCCTCCATAAACTAAAGTGCAGGGGCCTAATAAAAACACATACTAATGAATAGTCTGTCACAAACCATAAACATAACAGGAACATAGAACACTCCATTCTATTTGATGATGGGGTGACATGGCCAGCTACCTAAAGATAGGACGTTTGGACTCCAAGCTCCTTTCATTAATTCTCCCCAAGTTTCTATGGAGTGGGTCTCAGACCACCAGAAAAGGATCTAGGAAGCCAAGGAAATTGTCAACAGAAAGATGGGGGAGGCTCAACAGAGGCAGCAGCAAGATTACAACCATCAGACCTCCACCAAACCTCTCCAGATAGGTGACAAGGTTTGGCTGAAGAAAAATGTCTAGAGAAAACTAAAAATAGAGTTCTAGGGAGATGTGTTTTTATGCCTAGGGACCCCAGTAGCCAAGGCATTAGGCAGAGAGCCTCTGGCAATCCAATCCACAATTATAAGTCTAGTTGTGTATACCATGTCTAGTATATAGCCTAGTCATGTACAGTATATCACATGCATGGTCAAAAATGTCATGTTATGTTTAGTAAACAGTTATGCAAGTCAGTAAATGCATAGTTATGTGCATAGTCAAAGGCCCTTACAAGTCAAGAAAATGTATATGTACAAGTTATATAACATCATTAACCTGTTAAGGACGTAGGGCGTACCTGTACGCCCTGTCCCGGTGTTTAAAACGGGGTCACACCATGATGCTAATGATAGCCGGGACCCTGGGGTAACAATATTAACCCTTCGGACGTGGCGATCAAAGTTGACCACCGCGTCTCAAAGTGAAAAGTAAACGCTTCCCGGCAGCTCAGTCTGGCTGATCAGGACATCGCGATAAAATCGCGATGTCCCGATCAGCTAGGACGCGAGCGGAGACCCCCTTACCTTGCTCCGTCACGTCCGATCGGGGTTTGATTGCTCCAAGCCTGAGCTACAGCCTTGAGCAATCGAGCCCCTATCTTGCTGATCCATGTGCAGGGATCAGAGTAAAAGATCAGTGTGTGCAGTGCTATAGTTCCCTATGGGAGCTATAGCACTGCAAAAAAAAAAAAAAAAAAGTTAACCAAGGTAATTTAACCCCTTCCCTAATAAAAGTTAGAATCACCCCCCTTTTCCCATAAAAAATAAATAAATGCGTAAATAAAAATAAACATGTGGTATCGCCGGGTGCGGAAATATCCGAACTATAAAAATATATTATTTGTTAAACCGCACGGTCAATACGCGCAAAAAAAATTCCAAAGTCCAACATAGCATATTTTTGGTCACTTTTTATATCATGAAAAAATGAATAAAAAGTCATGAAAAAGTCTGATCAATACAAAAATGGTACCGATACAAACTTCAGAACACAGCGCAAAAAATTAGCCCTCATACCAGCCCTTACGCGGAAAAGTTAAAAAGTTATAGGGGTTAGAAGATGAGAATTTTTAACGTATACATTTTCCTGCATGTAGTTATGATTTTCTTCCGAATACGACAAAATCCAACCTATATAAGTAGGGTATCATTTTAACAGTATGGACCTACAGAATAAAGATAAGGTGTCATTTTTACTGAAAAATGCACTGTGTAGAAAAGTAAGCCCCCAAAAGTTACAAAATTACATTTTTTCTTCAATTTTGTTTCCGTTTCGCCATGGATTTTTGGGTAAAATGACAAATGTCACTGCAAAGTAGAATTGGTGGCACAAAAAATAAGCCATCATATGGAATTTTATGTGCAGATTGAAAGCGTTATGATTTTTAGAAGGTGATGAGGAAAAAGTGAAAATGCAAAAATGGAAAAACCCTCGTCCTTAAGCAGTTAATTCTGTTCAACCACAAAACAAAGAGTGTATGGACTATTATACAAAGTCTCTAATGTTATGCATTATTTCACCAGCTTGAAATGGACGTTTGTGCAAAAAATGCCTCAGGACTGCATCTGGCCCTGCGGCCACTTTGTTTCTCAACGCTGACAGAACCTACGTCGAGGACGACTTATGTTAAGTAAGGGGGTTTGTGATATCCTAGTACAAGGGCACGGTCCTGTACTACCCTTAGGCCTTGTCAGGTTGAGTCCCTCAGTGACCAGGGAGCTCCCCTGCAAGGTCTCTCCCTGTTGGTTTCATAAAGGTGTGTGTCACTTTAATGCCTAGACAGGATCCTTATGTACAGGTAGTATAGAGGACCTGTGGGAGGTCTCAAGGTCCTGTGTAAGTCTGTCACATGTTATGTTATGCAGTCACATGATTTGTTGTCACATGTTCTCCCAGAGAGCACCAGCTTAATCTTTCACCCGCAGCTTGACCAATGGGCTGTAGTCCAACCCCCCCCCCCCCCACACTATATAAAGGGGCGGCAATTACAATTTCTCAGAGATTCCATCTGCTACTGAGCACAGCAACCACCAGAGATCTAAGTGCAAGTGATAAGCATCTGGAAGACCCCAAAAGCTACAGTCATTCCAGTAAGTCTCAAGTCTATGTCTGCTGTCATTGAAACTAGTCAAGTCCTGCACATAGTCAAGTCAAGTCTAATTTCAAGTCAAGTTAACTACAAGTATATTGGTCAAGCAAGATGCGAGGTCCTCTGGGTCCTGGCCACCTCTCTGGGAATTCTGGCCTTAGCTGTGAAGATAGTTACACCTGTCTTCTACTCAGTAAAGCCTCCGTTTGACAATAACTGGTTGTGAACTCTCATTTCACTTGTAGCAATTGGCATAGCGGAGAATCCGGGCATGTGGTGTTCCGTAACCCGAAAACCCCACTGGCGTCACAAACACTAGGGGTTAATGCCATCCAGCCCCTGGGGTTAATACCATCTGATCCTACCACTCAGACCTCTACAACCGTGGTCCTCCCATTTCACCCGGTGGTCCACCATGCAAATGATGTTAAAATCAAAACAGTCTGCCTATAACAACCAATCACAGCTCAGCTTTCATTTTACCAGAGATATGAAAGCGGAGCTGTGATGTGATTTGTTGTTATGGGCAAGACCAGACAGTTTTGGTTTTAGGCGGATGAATAAATCTGGGCCAATGTATGGCAAGTTTTCCTGTGCAGAAAAATTTGCAACACTGTGGATTTTGCCTTACCTATTAAGACAGCCTGGGCAATTGAGCAATAAATCTGCTGCAGAAATCGACCTGTGGTGCAGATTTCAATCCGCAGCAGGTCAAATTTAGTGTCAAACATGCTAGAAATATTTGTTCAGTTTGTCCACAGTGTACAGATTACATTTATTTTAGAAATAATCTTCTTTATTACTAACCTAAATGTTGTATATGTTCTGCAACAAAATGCCATAACCCTACCCGAAAGAAAATATTTTGCCAAGGTTTAACCTATACATGCTTCTTTCCAACCGCTCACACTGTATTTGCAGTGTATGTCTTCCACATGCTTCTGGTGCTTTCCATAAAAGTACAGTAATGCACATAGCTGTTCTTTTAGCATTCATCTTGTCAACACTTCAGTATACCTTTTCTTACTGTATTGTAAAGTACAATCAACTAAGTTTCCCAATACAAAGGCATGTTGCGCAAATAACAAAACAAAAAAAATTAAATATCATGCATAAAAAAAAAAATATAATTTTTCTGTTTTTGCACTTCTCTGGCCACTTTCCAAATAAGGGGGCACAACTTTGCAGAAGGGGACAGAGGCCACCTGCTGCCCGACAGATTTACCATAAAACTTATGTAAAAAACTAGTGTAAATTGCAGACGAAAATTATGCCAGCTGATTGGAGTGCAAAAGGTGTGTCAAAGTTAAGAAACTGCGTGCTCCTTTAAAAAAAAAATATATATATATATATATATATATATATATATATATATATATATATATATATATATAATTTTAGGCTACATAAACACCATCTGTTGTTCTTCATCCCGTTCAGAACTAGTGTTGAGCGCGAATATTCAAAATGCAAATTTTTACCACGAATATCGGCATTTCGTGATTTTGCGAATATTTAGAATATATAGCGATATATATTCGTAGAGCCGAACATTCGTTTTTAGCGAATATGCTAATTTATGCAAATATGCAAAAATGCGCACATATGTAGTTATGCAAATATTCTGCAAATATTCAGTCAGGCTGTTCGGGGCCGCCACGGTGAAATCGCAGCGTCTTGAACAGCTTGAAGGACACCAGGAGGATCCCTACCTGCCTCCTCAGTGTCACATCGCCGAAGGACTGCTTTGTGCCTGAGATCCAAACAGGAGCAGTCGAGCATTGATAACACTGATCAATGCCATGCTATGGCATGGCAGTGAACAGTGTAAGAGATCAGTGTGTGCAATGTTATAGTCCCCTATGTAATTTAACCCCTTCCCTAATAAAAGTCAGAATCACCCACTTTTTCCCATAAATAAAAACTAAATCCTATGTGAATAAAATATAAACATATGTTGTATTGTCGCAAGCGCAAATGTCCAAACTATAAAAATATATAATTAAACCGTACGGTCAATGGCGTACACAGAAAAAAAATTCCAAAGTACAAAATACTGTATTTGTGGTCACTTTTTATACCATTAAAAAAAAAAAAGGATAAAAAGTAATCAAAAACTCAGATCAAAACAAACATGGTACCGATAAAAACTTCTGATCACGGTGCAAAAAATTAGCCCTCATACATCCCCATATGCAGAAAAAATAAGTTATAGGGGTCAGAAGATTACATTTTTAAAACGCATAAATTGTCCTGCATGTAGTTATGATTTTTTCCAGAAGTACAACAAAAATCAAACCTATATAAGTAGGGTGTCACGATTCGGCTGGCAGGAGGTGGATCCTCTGTGCCAGAGAGGGATTGGCGTGGACAGTGCTAGTGGACCGGTTCTAAGCTACTACTGGTATTCACCAGAGCCCGCCGCAAAGCAGGATGGTCTTGCAGCGGCGGTAGTAACCAGGTCGTATCCACTAGCAACGGCTCAACCTCTCTGACTGCTGAAGATAGGCGCGGAACAAGGGAGTAGACAAGAGCAAGGTCGGACGTAGCAGAAGGTCGGGGCAGGCAGCAAGGATCGTAGTCAGGGGCAACGGCAGGAGGTCTGGAACACAGGCTAGGAACACACTAGGAAACGCTTTCACTGGCACAATGGCAACAAGATCCGGCGAGGGAGTGCAGGGGAAGTGAGGTATACATAGGGAGTGCACAGGTGAACACACTAATTAGACCAACTGCGCCAATCAGTGGCGCAGTGGCCCTTTAAATCGCAGAGACCCGGCGCGCGCGCGCCCTAGGGAGCGGGGCCACGCGCGCCGGGACAGGACCGACGGAGAGCGAGTCAGGTACGGGAGCCGGGGTGCGCATCGCGAGCGGGCGCCACCCGCATCGCGAATCGCATCCCGGCTGGAGGCGGTATCGCAGCGCACCCGGTCAGTAGATCTGACCGGGGCGCTGCAGTAGCGAGGATGTTGCGAGCGCTCCGGGGAGGAGCGGGGACCCGGAGCGCTCGGCGTAACATAGGGTATCATTTTAAAGGGGTACCCCACCCCTAGACATCTTATCCCCTATGCAAAGGATAGGGGATAAGATGTCTGATCTCGGGGTAACGCCGCTGGGGACCCCAGCAATATTGCATGCGGCCAGTGGCGTAGCTATAGAGGTCGCAAAGGTCGCCATCGCGACCGGGCCCCTGACCACAGGGGGCCCGCAGGGCCCCCCTGCCACTATACTATACTATTGCCGCACTTCGGGCCCGCATGCAAAGCCAGAGATCCTGGGCCTGAAGGAGAGGCTTGTCGCCGTGGACGCTGCGGCAGTGGCGTTGCCAGGACTAGGCCTGGCGTTAGCCTCAAAACCCCCGCCCCTCCCCCGCCGAGGTCCCGGGCCTGAAGGGGAGGCTTGTGGCAGCGGTGCTGCCAGTACCAGGCGCGGCGCTAGCCTCAACCCCCCCCCCCCCCCCCCACAACCCCTAAGCACACCTAATGTTGACGAGACGTACACCCCCTCCTCCCCTCACCATATGCAGACACGCTCCTAATGCCTGCAGCAACGGCCTACGAGTGAGCACAGAGGAGGGACCGGATCACCAGCAGGTCTCTTCACAGAATTTCATGGCGGCCGCAGGTGAGTGAGGAGGGGTTAATTTTGGGTCTGGAGGAGCGGCGGGGGGCTTAATTTGGGGTCCGGTGGAGCGGCGGGGGTGGCCAGGTGGTCGGGTTGCTGGGGCTTAATTTTGGGTCCGGAGGCAGAGTGTGTATGTATGATGTGTGTGTATGTACTGTATGTATGGTGTATGTATGTATGATGTGTGTGTATGTATGTATGATGTGTGTGTATGTACTGTATGTATGGTGTATGTATGTATGATGTGTGTGTATGTACTGTATGTATGGTGTATGTATGTATGGTGTGTGTGTATGTACTGTATGTATGGTGTATGTATGTATGGTGTGTGTATGTACTGTATGTATGGTGTGTGTATGTACTGTATGTATGATGTATGTATGATCTGTATGTGGGTGGCAGTATTATATTCAGGGGGTACAGTGGAAGCTAGTATTATATTCAGGGGATACAGTGGGTGGCAGTATTCAGGGGGTACAGTATTTAGCAGAATAATAATGATTCATATCTTCATACAGAGGATGAGGATCTACTGACAAAGTGAGGAGTTAATGATGTCCGGGTGTCAGACTCTGTAGAGAAGATGGAGCTGGAAGAAGTCCTGATGTCTGGACCAGATGGAGAAGAAAAGACAACAGAGAAGACGTCACTCAGGTCACTAATATGACTGTGTTTTCTCCTGACTGTCCCATCAGAGCTGTAGTCACTTGTTAGTTCTGCAGTGATGATAGGTGACGATGTAGCCTAATCTGTGGCTCTCTAGCTATTGCAAAGCTACAACTCCCATAATGCCTGAGGCTCTCCAGGCATGATGAGAGTTATAGCTATAACAGCTGGAGAGCAACTGGAACCAAGGTGATAGTAGGGGGTCCCAACAGTTGGACCCCCACTAGAAAAATGGGCTGCTTATTCTTAAATGCCTGGGCATATGTTTTGTCTGTCTGGCCCTGCCTGTTAGTCACTTATATAGTTGTGTATTCTCCTGACTGTCTCTCATCAGTGCTGTAGTCACGGATATCTTTGAGTAAGGGGTCGCCCGGGATTGGGGAAGCGGGTCGTCAGGTGATAGGGGGGCCCTGGGCAAATTTTTG